>NC_142063.1:219099131-219442881 GCF_059756535.1 Pantherophis guttatus
GAGGAAGAATAAATATGATATTAAGAATCTCCAGATGACCACTGGTACCTTAGTCAAACTTTTTTGAACAGATCCAGGCAGTATTCTATATTATTGTATACAATCCTGTATTATTTTGTGCAACTTTTAAACTGTTGGATCTAGAGTACAATATAGGTCTTTGCTTTGGAAAAAAGCCCAATTTTTGGGGGGAGGCTTTTACTTCCTTGAGTTAAATCCAATAAGCATCTATCAGAGGATTGCATTTGCATCTAATAGGCAACCTTTGTATGTTACTTGACTTTTAATGGTAGCTGGAATGGAGGGTTCACCTGACACCTATAAACCAGATTTTACACCCAAAGCACCAAGTTGCAATTTAAAAAGTTAGTCTGACTCTTAAGTATCTTTCCTGTCCCATTAGGCAACTTGGAAATAATTTACTTAGGCTAAGAGTTTCAAGAAAGAATATGATTTTATTTTACTTCTTTTATTTACATGATCTCAATGGTTATGGTCTTTCCTTGGAAAATGGTGAAAAATAGAACGATATGTCTTAAAATAATTTTCCACTTTTTATTATCTAGCAAATGTTGGAAATGTAATAAAAAACATCCTCCTTTTCATCCACATTTTGAACAAAAGGATACCTGCTCGATTGAAATTTTTATTTAATTAAATCAGTCCTCCTGAATATACAATTTAATTCAGGAATATCAAGACATTACAGTTGGTTGCACAGCCAGTAAGATGTTTAGGTTGAATTTTGTTTTAATGTATTGGCATGGTATATATGTAGATCCAAGCAATGTTTCCTTTTGCAATTGACAGATAGAAATTTTGTCAGTGCACAGATTTCCTAAGTGCTGTCCAGTATGACACATAGTATGCCTATAACCACAGGAACCACCACAGCTGGATTATGATATAACCTTTCATTTTCATTATTGTTATTATATATTTTATTTTTCAGAATGATAATCTAAAGCAGCTGAATGTAACATAGAGTAAACATTTGCAACCCCCCCCCAAACAAATATTGACAAACAAAATTTCTATGGTGCGTCCTAGAGGCCAGCTGGTGGTAATGATTCTAACATGAGATCTAGAGAGAAGAAACTAGCTGAAGAAACTTCTGTGATACTTGCCCTTTGCCTTCCTGCCTCTATCTTCAGGGATCCTTCCTTCCTATAGGACAGGACATGATAATGGCCATAGGGAGAAGGAGAGAATAATCCCTCTGGGTGGCTTAGTCCTTCTCTCTTCAGTGTCCTTTTCATATATAACAATCTGCAATGTGTACTCTGACAATATGGTCTCCTAAAGCAATTCTCTCAAATCCCAATGCCTTCCAGATGTGTTAAATCAACAAATTCGGATGGTAGGCAAAACGGTTCCGTTAAATTCAGACACAATTATAAATCTGCCACTGCACTGAGTTTCATATTTATTTATTTATTTATTTATTTATTTATTTATTTATTTATTTATTTATTTATTTATTTATTTATTTATTTATTTATTATTGAATTTCTATACCGCCCTTCTCCCTGAGGACTCAGGGCGGTGTACAGCCAAAATTAAAAACATGCAGGACAAATATTAAAAAACAATATATTGTTATTAAAAAAAGATATATAAATTTGGCCCAATTAAAACTCATTACCAATTAAAACGTTTAAAACATTTAAAAACAATTAAAAATTTCATCTTAAGCCAGCCCGGCTTGCTTGAAAAAATGGGTTTTAAGGGCACGGCGGAAGGCACTGAGGTCCTGGATTCTCCTTATCTCTGGAGGGAGCTGATTCCAGAGGGTAGGTGCCCCCTCAGAGAAGGCCCTCCCCCTGGGGGTCACCAGCCTACACTGTCTGGCTGATGGCACCCTGAGGAGGCCCTCTCTGTGGGAGCGCACAGGTCGATGGGAGGTCGTCGGTAGCAGCAGGCGGTCTCGAAGATAGCTAGGCCCTATGCCATGGAGTGCTTTGAAGGTGATAACCAACACCTTGAAGCGCACCCGGAAGACCACATATAAATGACACTGCTGTTGTATAAAAGTGCATCTCCCTCTTATGTGCCTTTGACATCTGTCCTGCAACAGTGAACATGCTAGAGCAGATTTTCAGGGTATGTAAAAGGGAGAATGAGGAACACCTGTAGAAAATCCACATTGGTTGGATACTGTCCTATACCCTGTGCAGCTCATAGCATCATAGGGAATAAGGTTTTTGCATCTGCCTTTATTCTTCATGAATGCAAATACTTGTCTTTCCGACAGCTTCTCTAAAGAAGACATTTAGGCTGACTTGAATAATTGTTTTTTTTTCTGATTGGAAGAATCCGTAGTTCACAGTTACTCCTTTTCTAAAAGTGTTAAATTTAACGTTAAGATTTACTGACATTTAAATGTAGCAGGAACTAGCAGAATTGGGGTACAGTTCTATGCATTTTTACATGGCAGTAGAGATCAGTTCCGCATGGAAAACAACTTGCATCAATCCATGTTTCATGAAACATGGTGCGACTTACCTCCTGTTGAACGTCCTCAGCACTATGTAGTTGGAAATTGGGGATCGTTTGGAAAAGGGACATTCTAAGCATTTCTGTTAATTTTTGTTTAGTAAAACAAAAACAAAAAATGATAGAAGGTTATGAATGCACAACATTTTTTCTTCAAGTCTTTCACTCATGATGTGACATCTGTCAGCAGAATGGACAAACCACTTAGACCCTGGAGGATTTAATGCGCTCTCTGAAATTTGGAGGGAAGAATTTGTTCCTTATATGCATGCAAATACATTTTCACAGCATTGGTTATTGGTCACAGTTATAATTATTTTTGTGCATTCTTCTTTTTAATATTTATACAAAATATGGGGAAATGTTTTCCTATTGAGTTTAATTACTTTTTATTCTGTGATAATTATTTTGTTCAGCCATCCTTATGGAGCTTGAACTAAAATATATGTTTCCATCCTTTTTTTCTTTTTCTTTTATTTTAGTAGATTTGGACATATAAGAATAGTAATTTTTTTGTCTCAAGTTGTTCTTGATTTTACAATTTATTAGTTTTATTTCTGTCCTGTGGGGGAGGGAACAGTTCTTGCAGTTTGCTTTAGCTTAGAATTTTGTTTTTTCCCCCCCGTTTTGTAAAGTAAAGAGAATTTAGGAAGACAAATATTTTCATATTCTATATATTAGACTGAGGTCTTTATATGCACAGTGCAGTGACAGATAATAAGTACACTCACAGAAGTAATAAAGCTTAAACATCTGAAAATGTTTCTTGAACTGTTCCCCACTACATTTGTATGATTTAATTCGTAGAATACTGTTGCATCACTACATACTTTAGCCACTGGAATAATCAATCACTGTTTGGTAATGTAAAGAATTTGGGCCCAAATTGTGGTGGGGTTTTTTTTCATTCCTTGACTAAAAGCATCTTGGTGGACTTAATTTTTTCAGTTTATAGCTACCCATAGAAAGTTCCCCCTAAAATGCATGCCGATAGAATGTTACATTTGGTTAAAATTTTCAGCTACTTGCATGAAATTCAGTACATTAAGAGAAACTGCCTGTGAGCATTGTGGCAAGCTGACATCCTGCTGGTGTGGGACCATATTTGTGAGGAGAGTCACTGCCAGATGCTGGATCCAGGTCTGTGAAATCTCTCAGGAAAGAGAGATCCTTGAGATTATGCATATGATTCCAGACACTTTCTAAATTCTCTTACAAATGCAATGCCCATATAATGTTACATTTGTTTAAATTTTTTTAAATCTATTTTCATGATGTTCAGTAAATACTTTCTAGCTATTTATTTATCTTGTATTATATTAACCACGGATACAAGTTTAATTGCATTTGGGTCAAATTACTCCAGCAATGCTAAACAGTCTGACTCAATTTAAAAGGATCTACTTGGTTAGAATCATACATATAAACAGATAAACAGATAAAAACACATGTATGAGTTGGAGTTAGATTCTGATTTTTCCTTTCATAACAGAATAACAGTCGGAAGGGACCTTGGAGGTCTTCTAGTCCAACCCCCTGTTCAAACCTTACACCACGATTGTGAATGTAAAGGCTCCACCTATGTATAATAAAACTTAGATTTAGTATACTATCCTCTTAATCTGGAAGTTTACAAGTATTAGTCTGATAAATTGATCGATCTGAGTAAGGAGATACCCCCACAATATCATCCTGTTTGTTCAGAATGGATTGTTGGAAAGTACACAGCTCTTTCTTTCCTTTCCTTTAGCTGAGTTGAAATCCACTGACAAGAAAATTGGATCCAGCTCCACCTATATTTTTCCATAAACATTCATTATTTAAATACACTTTTCAAAATATTCGTAGTATGGGTTGAAAGCTTTAAAAATGGAGAAACTAGATAATCTAGGGTACAAAAGAGAGCCAGTCTAGTATAATAGTTAAAGTGTTGGAGTTTGAGGTTCAAATCCCTTCTCACCCAGGAAAGTTCATTGAGTGACTTTGGCTCTGTCACCCTCTCTTCTCAACCAACCTCACAGAGTTACCATCATGGAGATAAAATGAAGGCAGATCCTTCTCAAAGTCTGCTCTCATTGTTAATTTCATGCTGACACATCAGTTTGTATAATAAGATTTCACCAGCTGCCCCTTCTCACCAATCTCTCACCAAACTGAAGATGTGAGGATGCAACAGAGCCAGTATGTCTTTTCATTTATGTTATTGTCTCTAGAAGTTGTGAATACTCCAACACTGGAAGTTTCTAAAAGAGATTGGATAACCATTTATCTGAAATGGTGTAGGGCTTCCTGCCTGAGCAGGGGGTTGAAGACTGCCAAGGTCTCTTCCAACTCTGTTATTCAATTCTATTCTATATGGGAATGGGAATGGACAGGATTAAAATCTTAGTCTTGTTGAACTAAAGCATTCAGGTTATCCTTCACTGCTCTAACCACTGGCTGAATTAGAACAGAAATAGGGGAGCTGTATTTTGACACATCTAACAATACCACGTTGGTCTAACCCAGGTGTGTCAAACTCAATTTCATTGAGGGCCACATCAAAGTTGTGTTTGACCTTGACCTTGGGGTGCTGGGGAGGACATGGCCAAGGTAGGTGTGGCCAGCTCAACGTCACTTGTGTCAGGGGAGCCTGTGGTGGTCTGAGCCACAGGCCCAGCAAAAATGGGCTCCTGAGTTCCGTTTTCAGCTGTCACAGCCTCCTGCAACCCTCTGCAGCAAAAACGGAGCTCAGGGGGGCTGCGAGCTCCATTTTCGCTGGCAGAGGCACCATGATCTGGTCCTTCGCTGTTTCCAGGGCAGCCCCACGGGCCAGATCCAAGCACCCCATGGGCCAGATCCAGCCCATGGGGTGCTTAGTTTGACAACCCTGATCTAACCGGTGTTATCCAACCTGAACAACTTTCAGTTGTGTGGACTGCTGTAGCAGGCACGGCTATTGCTGAAAATTCTGGGATTGATGCCTACTAATTTGGAAGTTACTCAGGTTGGAAAACACAGCAAACCAGAAGGTAGTGATTTAAAATACTGGCATAATGTGATTTGAACAATCTACTCTCATTAGGTATCAATATGTTACATTCTGTACCTATTCAGTTTTGTTTTTGTATTTTCCATAACATCATCATTTAATTTACTAGATTGCTAGGCAGGATGAAATCGAGTATTAAATAAAACCAATATCACAAACTCATGAAGAGATAATTTTTCTCTGGCATCAGGAACAAGAACAATATCTTTATCACTGGTATAACTGGTGAAAAATCCTCCTTGATACTCTTGTCAACTCTGAGATTCTTCTCATGGATGTCTAACTAAAGAACCAGAATAAGGAAATCTGCATTAGCAAAGGCACATATATACTGCTTCGCACAGTGCTTTACAGCCCTCTTTAAACAGTTTACAGAGTCAGCATATTGCCCTCAACAATTTGGTTCCTCATTTTACCCACCTTGGAAGGATGGAAGGCTGACTCAACCTTGAACCAGTGAGAATCGAACTGTAAAAGTTCAGGCAGCTGGCAGGCAACAGAAGTAGCCTGCAGTACTGCATTCTAATCACTGCATCACCATGGCTCATTAGTAACAGAAACAGGAGAACTAGAGCTTCAAAGGACAGTCGTAAATTTAGTCCATGATTGGGTATTGCATTCCTCTGGTTGCTAGTATATTGAATTCTCAAGCATGGCTCAGCCTTTAGAGAACACAACATTTGCAAGCCATAAGTGAGAGAACTGAACAGAAAATATAGTTAGTAGATTGGCACACTAAAGGGTAGAGTGAATATTTATGGGGACGCCTTTCTAGATTCCCAAATCCTGCTTTTCAATCAACTATAGCCAAAGGTCTTTATAAGATCTCATAGAATATTTGTCTCTATTTATCTGTCCCTTCCGCTTAAGTTATGAAGCTATGTGTGTCACATCCAATTTAATCCTAGCTAACAACATTTATGTTTACTCTAGAAAGAGTCCACAGAAGAGCAACAAAGATGATTAGGGGACTGGAGGCTAAAACATATGAAGAACGGTTGCAGGAACTGGGCATGGCTAGCCTAGTCAACAGAAGGTTGAGGGGTGCAGTGTTCCAATATTTGCGGGGCTGTCACAGAAAGGAGGGGGGGTCAACCTATTTCCCAAAGCACCCAAAGTCCAGAGAATGGATGGAAACTGATCAAGGAGAGGTTCAACCTAGAAATAAAAAGAAATTTTCTGACAGTGAGAACAATCAACCATTGGAACAGCTTGCCTTCAGAAGTTGTGGGTGCTTCATCACTGGAAGCTTTCAAGAAGAGACTGGACAACCATCTGTCAGAAATGGTATAGGTTCTCCTGCTTGACTAGATGACCCTACAAGGTCCCTTCCAACTGTGTTTATTCTATTCTATTCTATTCTATTCTATTCTATTCTATTCTATTCTATTCTATTCTATTCTATTCTATTCTATTCTATTCCATTCCATTCCATTCCATTCCATTCCATTCCATTCCATTCCATTCCCCTGGATGAATGACCTGAGGTTTCCCGTATCTTGACAAAACAGGCATAGGCAACCTCTGTCATGTTGGAAATGAATGGAAGCTCTTTCTCTCTTCTGGCTTCCATGTTAATCCTGTCTTGGAGTACAGACTGTTGCTCAGAATCACAAGAAAAGGCTGCTTAGGGATGAGTGACTTGCACAACAAGTTAGGGGAAAGGAAAAACAAAACAAAACAAAAAAAGATTCTCTCTTGAATCAAGGGATCACATCCTCTCCACACAGTAGTGCTAAGTTTGCAGTGCATCAGAATATGCTAATACTGCCCTAAGTACAACAGTATCCATTCTGAAATACATTCAAAACTGAAATAGGAAAATAAAGCATCAGTTGGTTTAGGACTAGAATTTCCAGATTATTTTGAGGGAGAACTTCATGAGAGTAAATTTATGTAACACCTCCTATTGAGGCCTTCACTACTGTAGAAGAGAAGATTTTATAATTCAATGTTGAATTGTGGAGTCCTTGTTGCTCCCTGAGCTTGGTTGTTTTCTTGCAGACATTTCATTACCCAATTAGGTAACATCATCAGCGTCAGTGGTAATGAAATGTCAGCAAGAAAACAAACAAGTTCAGAAGCACCAAGGACTACTCAGTTCAATATTGTTTTCCGTCCAGTGAATGCATTTTTCCTACTTCAATCTGCTGCAATAAACAACACTGTTTCCTTTACAGAACATTCTTATTTCTCATTGATAAGATACCAAACTTGATCCAAATAAATACATCTAAGGCAAGATTAAACCTCCCACGCCTCTTTCACTCTGATTCAAGCTACTAGTCATACATTACAACCTGGAATATGAATGAGTACATATTTTTCATGGTGGGCAGATACAGGAGGCCAATCACTCCTTTAAGAATTTTCCTGCTAAATGGCAAAAGATACAGAATAGACTAGAGCGATAGTGAGGAAGTATGATTTATTCCTTATCAAATCTCTTTAAAAATGGTCGTGTTGTTTTTCTCTTTTTAAAAGTTACCAGCTACAGTATACTGTACATTTTTCTTTACTCAAGTGCCTTTGTGCTCTGTCTACCCAACCCTTGCAGGCAAACAGTGGAAAAGATTATCTAGGAATGTTCAATCTCTTGACCAGGAATAGCCAGATAGATAGGCTACAATTCTGATGATCTGTCTGTAGTTCCAGTGCTCCACTATGCAATATGAGCTATTGGAAACAACTTTGTCATAGTAAATATATCTTCTGGATAGCATCAGAATATCTGCAGGTACAGCACATAACTTTGTAAGCAGAAGACCCATATTGAATCTAGAGCAGGGGTGTCAAACTGGCGGCCCATAGGCTGGATGTGTCACATGCAGGCCATGCCCACCCCAGCTCCGCAAAGTGGGAAAATATCACAAAATGTCACGTGATTGCAATGTAACATGGCAAGTTTGACACCCGTGATCTAGAGCATCTTTGTACAAGATTGAGACACCTACTACATAAGGACTTCTCAACCTAGGCAGCTTTAAGACGTGGGGACTTCAGCTCCCAGAATGGGTAATTCTGGGAGTTGAAGTCCACATGTCTTAAAGCTGCCTAGGTTGGGAAATCCTGCACTACAGGAATACTTCAACTGTTGCTGCCAGATTGCATCAGTATCAGCTGGACAAATAGTTTGGCTTGCTATATGGCAGAGAGCTTCTTGTGCCCTTCAGCCAACTGGAGAATATAAAGCTCATTATTCCCATCAGGATGATGAGATTGACTATTAATGTCCTTGAAAGGAAAGAAAGGAAAGGAAAAAAAAAACCTCTCTTCACCTCTCCCATTTTAAGAAACAGGTTGATGATATGTTTGCTCTCTGTACAAAAATTCACTCTCTGCCATAAACAGGGTTTAAGCATGAATACTTAATGCATTTTACTAAAATGCATATCATCTTTAGTGTCAGTTATTCTTTTTTCCTCCCTTCAGATAAATCAAGGTTAACCAATATATATATTCTATTCAAGCTGTCTTGGGAGCATAAAAAATGTCCAAACTAGCCTTTTTTCCTATTCCCTTAAAAACAGAGTTGCCAAATTTAAGGATATGGCTTGTGGCTAAAATTCAGCCTTCAAGAAAGGATTCAACAGAAGGTGGACTAAGAGTGTTTTTCATCTTCCAGGAAATTATACAGCATATGATGCACAGAGCATATTTTTCTTACAGGTCATATAGTCAAGTCCTGTGATCTTAAAAAAATACAGGTAGTCCTCGACTTACAAGAGTTCATTTAGTGACTTTTTGAAGTTACAACAGCACTGAACAAAGTGAGTTATGACCATTTTTCACACTTACAACTATTGTAGTGTCCCCATGGTCAAGTGATCAAAATTCATATGCTGACTCATATTTATGACAGTTGCAGTGTCCCGGGCTCATGTGATCACCGTTTGTGACCTTCTGATAAGCAAAGTCAATGGGGAAACCAGATTCATTTAGCAACCATGTTACTAATTTAACAACTGCAGTGATTCACTTAACAACTGTGGCAAGAAAGGTTGTAAAATGGAGCAAAATGCACTTAAAAACTGTCTTGCTTAATGTTGTGGCCTTTCGGCCACCGGCCCCTCCAGCAATTGAATCAGAGGAGGAGAAGGCATAGGAGTCATGGTCAGCATTAGGGCAACCTGGGAGGTCTGAAGGAGAAGTGGGAATGGAGCTGGCAAAGAGAGAGACAGAAGTGGAGCCTGGGCCATCTGTCAGCCCTCAAATGGAGAGTCAACAACCCCCAGGTCTGGAGGTGGATGATGAGGAAGAGTAGGAACAGCTGGGTCCAGGGCCTGATGCACGGATGCGCAGAAGGCAGAGGAGAGGAGAGCAGTGGAAATCTGTGGGCCGATCCTTGGGACAGAAGAGCCACCACTGCTAGCGAAGCCCCAGCCTAGCTCTGGGGATAAAAGGCAGGGGACAGAGATGAATAGATGTGGCAGACAACTATTCATCTTCTGGCTGGCTGGACTTGTTAGCCTGCGGTGAGAGAGAAACGTTTTGCCGGGGCTGCTGGCGCTCCTAATAAAGAAATCATTGAGTTAACTTCAGAGGGTTTGTGGTGTTTGGGGAGTTGGGTCAGAACACTTAGCAACAAAAAGTTAGGGCTCAGTTGTAATTGTAAATCGAGGACTGCTTGTAAAAACATAGTCATTTGCCACCAGGAAACTTAATGGGCACCCTTCTTCATATGTGCTTCCAGTTGCATTAATCTTTCTCCAAACTGGACCTAGGAATGAGATTACATTTGGGGAAGATTTTCCCTGCTCAGAAGAGTGGTGCATCCATCTTAAAATTGGAAACCCTCTATTAGTTTTCAATATCCTTCTTTTGAAAACTCACCCCATCTTTATTTGTGACCCCTACACCCAATTCACTGTATCGTGGTTCCCTAAAGAATATGAGGTTAGCGCTATGTATTGTTTGCACATAAGATTCGGACCATAAAAGTTACCCTTAGGACAAATGTTTCATTTCTCTGTGCAGGAAAGAAAAAGAGTCAGAAGGAAAAAGAGTCATTGATTCAACAGAAATAGCTAACTCTGAGATTGTCTTCAGCCTTAAATAAAACTGAAGCATGTCTGTGCAGCCACTCAGGAGTGCAAAGAACATTTCTGATCTCTAGTGTGAAAAGAAGCCCAGAGTATTCACTGAGTTATTTAGCAGAGCTGTGAAAGATTGTTAAAACAAACTTTTACTAAAAAGAGATGAAAGAAGCTGTCTCTGAGTCTTGTGTCTGTACTGCATATACTAACTTGATGGTACTATATCGGTTTGGGAGCTGAAACACTCTTGGTTTTATATATATTAAGGACTATTTTACAAAAGTCTGAGTTGTATTTTTGGATCTTCCACTGATTCTTCAGTCTTAAAATGATTCTTTTCCCATTGCCCTGTGGAGATGAGTAAATGATTGATTAGTAAATGCTAAAAATTATTTATTTGTTTGTTTGTTTGTTTGTTTGTTTGTCCAGTTCATTCATAGGTGACTCCAGGCAGCATGTAAAACAAATTTTCTTGTTCTAAAATTATAATACATTTTAAAATGGTGATGGATTTATGAAATTCAGCATTTGTCTATTGCTCTGATCTGAGCTTTCCAAATCTATATGTTAAGACATGGAACTTTACTTAGTTGGTTGTGCTCCGATGCAGTTTTTCAATGAAACTCATTTTTTAAAAAAAGGGTATTTCATTTTTTATTTAAATATAAGCTTCTTCCTTAATTTCGTTTCGCGTTCATGTTCAAGCATAAATAGAATTATGGGTCAGGTTTGGGTATGAAGACATGTGAATGTGACAGGGAGTGCAAATAAAGTGACTGGTTTATTTCTAAACATGAAAGAGTGTTTGAAATGCAGAGAACTTATACTTCCCTACCTGCCATGACAAATATTCCTGCTAGAAGGAATTGCAACTTACTTATAAGTCAGAATAAAAGCATGACTCCTTCACTTTCTATATATCCCCACCTGAGAAACTGAAGAGTTAGTGAATTGCTTATTAGTGTGAATAACATGTTGGAATACAGAGGGGCAAGGGCTTGTGATATTCTCTAGTCCCATCAAATTTCATATCTCTTCATTGTTGCTGTATTTAATGTTGATGAGTAAACCTAGTCAAGAAATCCCTAGAACAAAGAACATCCGGTCTGAAGAGTCATATAATTGTTGATGCTTTGAGGTGGACCATGTATCAAAAGAGAAATAATTCCTTCATGAGTATTAAGAAAACTTACTATGTAAAGTAAATTGTTATCACTTTACTACAAATCACTACGTTTGGGGTATACACAACTCACAATCAATAGTTTTGTTCATTCAATTCTGAAATAGCTATTTTCCTTTTAATGCTTTAAGATCTTTTGCTATTGTTCAACAGCCCGATCTCCAGCTCTGGCAATGCATCTCAGTTCTGGCGATCTTGCCTCTTAAAATTCAATTTAAGGAAACCACATTCTTATTAACATTGCTCTGAATGGGGCATTAGAATCCTAAAAATTACCACTCTACTTTTCAATAGACATGGATTCATCTGGAAGATGGAGGCTTCAGATTAATAGAATATTGTGGGATTTCTGACTCTTTCAGTGTTGATAAGAAAGCGTTTGGATAGTACTGGAACTAAATTAGTTTGATAATGGATGTAAAATATTTCAGATGTATAAACATTGGGTTATACCAATGGCAGCATGAGCAGCTTACCAATCTTCCTTTATCCTTCAGTGGTACTTTGGTTTTCTTCTCCTCTTAACCTTTCCTACCAACAGCAATTTTATACAATCCATTCTGTACATGCTAAAAGGTTAAGATTATCATCCTTTATTTCCTCCTAAAAATGTCTCAGATAAATGTCTCCATTATTGCCACCTGCCCTTAGGTTACCCGAAGGAATATAAAAAAAGGACTACGGGTGACAGGATAGCAGTGTTCCAATATTTGAGGGATTGCCACAAAGAAAAGGGGGGTCAACCTATTCCCCAAAGCAACTGAAGGCAGGACAAAAATGGATAGAAACAAACTAAGGAAAGAAGCAACCTAGAACTAAAGAGAAATTTCCTGACAGTGAGAATAATCAATGTGTGGAACAGTTTGCCTTCAAAGATTGTGGGTGGTCCATCACTGGAGGCTTTGAAGAGAGACTGGACATTCACGTGTTTGAATATTCTTCTCCTTGTCCAGATTGAGTGTCTCTAATGCAGCTCAGAATGGTAAAATTGAGGATGGTCTAAACCAGACGAAGAGACAAATAGAGTGCTATAATTTTTCATTCCAGTTCATATGTACCAAGAATACCATGTAAATAATACAGTTCACAACATAATTTAACATCTCCGTATAACAGCATGGAGAGAAACAATTAAGACAGAAGACTGGAAATTAATGATCAGGCAAGCCATACAACCAATGGAACATAATACGGTTCATCTACATATAAAAATATTATAAGTGAACAGGCCATTAGTAAAAGACGTTACAAATCTTTAAATAAGAACTGGCAGTCCTTGACTTATGACTCCAATTGAACCCAAAATTTCCATTCCTAAGCAAGACAGTTGTTAAATGATTTTTGTCCCATTTTACAACCTTTTTTTTGCCACTGTTATTAACTGAATCTCTGCAGTTGTTAAGTTAGTAACACGGTTGTTAAGTGAATCTGGCTTCCCCATTGACTTTGCTTGTTAGAAAGTCACAAAAGTTGATCACATGACCCCAGGACACTGCAACTATCAAAAATACATGCCAGATGCCAAGCGGATGAGCTTTGATCCTTCGAGGATGCTGCAGTGGTCATCAGTGTGAAAAACAGTCATAACAGCCCTGAAAACAGGGTCAGTTTTTTCAGTGCCATTGTAACTTCAAACAATGACTAAATGAATGGTTGTAATTGAGGACTACCTGTATTCAAAATGTCATTTCCTGTCAATCAACTGAATCTTTATCAGATTCATTGGATACATGAGATATCTTCACATGATCTATGAGGACAGCACAGGAAGAGAGACAGATAGGCATCAGGTGCTGGATGGGAAATAGTGGCACCTCACCCCAAAACTGTCACTGATGGAAGATGTGTTTTTTTTAAAACCTGGAAGATAATAGAAGATGCTGTCCCGTTGTTAATGTTGAAAAAAGAGTCAATGACCAGACTAGTCAGTTTCTGGGATGGCTGGAATTTGTTAGGATGAAAGCTGGCAGTTCGACATAGGCATGAAAATGAGTACAAGCCACTGAAGCTGATATAAAATGTGGGGCCACATGATCTGGATAAGTTGCCTTGCTTTGAATTCTAGCCACTGCATTTTTGTATTTATTTATTGGATTCAATTGGATTGGATTTCAAGGCAGCCTGTTTCTTCAATGATTCTGAGATTGCAATTAAAAAGAAACAACACACACACACATATAAAACACAGCTGACTGGGAAGCTAACATAGTTATAACAGAGCTTTTAAATCATATTACAACCATCCTATCCCACGGCAACCAGCTTTTTTAGAAAGTCATTAATGTGGGGGCCTAGGGAAAAGAGGCTGTCATACCAAAGGGTATGATGAAGAAGCTATTACTTCCTGTTTGATTGACAGGACCCAAAAGGCGCCTGTTCTGCCTATCCTCACCATATTGGTGTGTGTGTGTGAGACAGTCAGGGTAAACAATCCCTAATTGAAATATCTACATATTGTTTGTGACTGGAGAAGACTCTTGAGAGTCGCTTGAACTGCAAGAGATCAAATCGGTCAATCCTAAAGAGAATCAATCCTGATTGTTCTTTGGAAGGACAGATACCGAAGCTGAAGCTGGAATACTTTGGCCACCTAATGAGAAGAGAGGACTCATTGGAAAAGACCCTGATGTTGGGAAAGACAGAAAGCCAAAGGATGAGGGGCGGGCAGAGGATGAGATGGTTAGATAGTGTCATTGACACAATGAACATGAATTTGGGCAGACTCCAGGAGACAGGGGAGGATGGGGATCTGGCATGCTATAGTCCAAGGGGACACGAAGAGCTGGACACAATTTAGTGATTCAGATTCGGATTAACAGAGTTGTAAGGGACCTTGTAGGTCATCTAGTCCATGGTGACTGATCAACAAAATTGTTTCTGATTCTGAGTTTCTCGGCATGCAGGTGCATTATTATTGGATTACGTATCCCTGGACTGACACATTCAACCCAACAGTTAGGAGCATTTTATTCAGGAGGAACAAAATCAAAGACCTTTTGTGGAGTCTTACTTAAAATATGAATAACTTAAATGCTGAGATTGATTGGCTGGCTTCCTTCCTTCTGAACAGAAAAGCTTTTTGCAGCATTCCTGAGCAGAAGAACCCAAGGGAATAGCATGTTTTAACATTTTATAAGACCTCTCTGGTCTTATAAAGGAAGGAAGGAAGGAAGGAAGGAAGGAAGGAAGGAAGGGAAGGGAAGGGAAGGGAAGGGAAGGAAGGAAGGAAGGAAGGAAGGAAGGAAGGAAGGAAGGAAGGAAGACAGGGTATCAATGCTTTAATTATTGGTGAACTTTATCAGCATTTGCAGCTAACATGGCAGAATAAAAACATGCAAGTTGTCTTAAAATGGTGGCTATAGCTGGAAATATAATCTACATTAATATACCAATCTCTGTTTCTATATATCTAGCTATATCTACACATACATACAGTACATGCATACTGTACATATATACAGTACATAGTATCTAGACTTCCTGACCCAAGTTAGGCAATTTCTCCAAAGGAGGAAGCTGATGGCCTTGTAAGCTCCACTGAACCAAGACTGATTCCGGTCTTCTATCAGGACTGTCTGTTTATTCAGGTTTATGTGGTTCCTTCTTTAGTGACAGTATCACAATTGTATCTACCTCATGAGTTAGGACAAATTTGCTTAAATACTTAAATATTGCATGATATCTGATATTGCAAGGCTGCTATTTTTAAAAGTTTATACCACCTACATGAAGTTTAAACCTTGTATTTAAAGTGAGAGTTGATTCATACAGACAAATTAGCATTTGATGTTAATTATCGAGGGATAAACATAAATATATGGAATGTGAATTCACTTCCATATTTAATACAGTATAAGAACAACTGATGACCCTTCTAACACTAAATTCAGCAGCAAGACTGGATCAGATAAGTGAAAAGTAATTTTGATACCACAGCAGCAGTAAATCAAGGACTAGTGGAAATATTTGGCATAAATAAGGCAGATATTGTTTAGGGATAGGCTTTGGGTACAGGACTATTTTATTTTATTTAATATGTAATGGCTCACCGAGGCGTGTGATTTTCAGCCTGACTTGCAATGTTATGAGAAGCAAATTCCCTCTTGATCATTCTTTGTACATTTTTATAGCAGTTCATTTGCTCCAGGAAGTCCATGTTTAGGATTATCGGCCTAAAAGAGACCAACATTAGATGAAATAAACTGTAAAAAATAGTATCTGGAATGACTTAGATAGTACATGTTGGGGTGTAATGGTAATGTAGGTGGAATGCTGATCTCTTTTGCTTTTGAGAAGGGTAAAAAAAAAAAAAAGAATGTCACTCTTTAGCTGAACGGAACTCAAATGCCACAAATTCACACTTTGTCAGTGACTTAATTCTAGCTTAGTTGTTGCTCGCTGCTTTGTGAAATGCTCAGCAAAGCCCAAAGTGCCTTTTGATGTAGTTTCCTCGTAGATGCTTCATTGTAGCAGGCTTCTTCTCTTCCTCTTCTCTCACACCCCCACCCCAGTTTTCCATCCTGTCTCTTCCTTTCCCCCCTCTTCTGGTGATGATGTAGGATTCATAGTATCACAGCACTAGGAGCTGCTGCTGCTGCTCCTCTTAGTGGATGGGACTCCATCCACCACCCTGCCCACTCAAAAAATGATCAAGATTTGTTTTGTCAGTGGTTGTGACGTGTTGTAGGAAGTTGCCCATTTAAGGAGACTAGAGCAAATGATATCATCACAAGAGGTGGCTCCTCTCTACATAGAGCTCATTTGTGAAATGTGATTACAGGCATGAATCTGGAAAACAGAAGGCAGAGGCACCTGCTTTATGTAATTTGTATCTTGGGCATCCTGCTCTACAGTAAGCCAGCTTTCTTATTTTGCCTCCTCTGATTTGACTCTATGGGGAGGAAGAGCCGAGCCCCCTTCCTGCTTGCTTGCCTGAGCACTCCAGCCCCTTATCCACATGGAATAAAGCTCCAGACCATGTTTTCTGTTATGCTTGAATATATGGGACATGCATTGCAATCCTATGCTTACCACACTGCTGCAGTCTAGTTGTTTTGCAGAGCTGGGTAGCAGGCTAGTCAAAGCTGTGACTAACCAGGACCTTCCTTGGATACACAGTACAGTCGCTGGCCTTGAATTCCTCCCCCCCCTCCGTTTCCTAACCCATGAATTTGCATCGTTCATTGATGGCATCTCTTTCTCAATCCGCGTGAGGCTTCATGCTCTCTGCCTGGATGCTGCCTGCAGTACAGCAAGACTTTTCAATACGGTAAGTCAGATGACTCAATTCTTACTCTCTTGCTGCTTCGGCATATACTTCGCTTCCATACCATGCTGCTGAGATGCCAAGAAGTCTCAGGGAGAAGGAAAAAAAAAATTGCCGTAATTAGCCCTTCGTCTCAGTAATTTTCAACAGAGCCTCTCTCTCTCTCCCTCTCCCTCCCTCCCTCCCTCCCCTTCTCCCTGTCCCTCTCCCCCCTCCCCTGGTACTTTGCACCATATTTCCCCCCCTTCTTCAGTGCAAACAATGAGCTGTAATGCCTTCAAGTAAAATGCTGTGGCTTGTGTGTGTGTGTGTGTGTGTGTGTGTGTGTGTGTGTTTTCAGGAAACCTTTCCAAATTTCATGGAAGAGCTTAATTGCAGGGGCAGGCTGGAGAAAAGGCATATTAGCAGAAAGTGCAGAACTTAACAGGTGATGCTGGAAGTGTGTGCATGGGATATGAGTGTGTGTGTGTGGGGGGGGAGGATAAGTTCAGCCCACACTTAATTGCTGCAATATATAGTCTCTAAGGTCGGCTTCACTTCAGGATTTATACTTTTGAAAAAGTCAGCGTTTTCCATGCGTCTTTCTGTTTTCTTTGTTCTGTTACTTAAAACAGGGACCTTTGACTGCATTAGCCTTCCCTGAAGTGAAGATAGAACTATTAAAAACCATATACCTCTCCCCCATCCCCACCGAAGAACGGAAAAGATAAGAAAAAGCAAAGGAAGCCCTTCGTTTCGTGGTAATGCAGGGAAGAGAAGATGATTCAGTCTGCCTCTTGCCAACTGCATATAATGTGAAACCCGAAGTGGCTGATAAGGGGTCCTTAAGGTTCTGGGTTGTTTCTGTGGAATCCGACATTGCCGAAAATGTTTTTTGAGATCACCACTATTGATTTGAGAAAGCTTTGTCACGAAATTCCAGGAATAGCCAGGTTGCTGCTTTATGAATGCTGAAAAAGAGAATTTTACACTGGGCTGAAAAAAGGACAGGAATGAAGAAGTCGCTGGCATCACTGGGTTCCAACCCCTGGGTTTTGTCGATGTGTCTTTTCTCAATTACAGTAAGGCTTACATCTCGTGGGCCTTTGACAGAATGGGCCACTGTGTGTCATAACTATACCGGTCCCTAGAAAGCTTGGGGAAAGTAGCATTCTGGGGTATTCTTCAGATTGCCTGCCTTTTCAATGTGCGATGGGATGATCAAGGAAAAGAGGCTTTCGGGAATAACACACAAATATGCACATTTATAAGTCATTGGTCAAATGGTTCTTAGTGAAGTGTTAGATATCCTTGTCATACAATACAGTTTCTCTCTCCTCCTCATCCCCTCCCCCCAAAGAATAATCACTGAATGGCAGCCACTTATATATTATTCTGAATGACATTTCAGTCTATAATTTGCAGCCAGATTTATAGCTGGTCTAAGATCTGCCTTAGCGGTATGCATAATTTGTAAATATACTTTTTCACATTTATGCTTTTTTCCCCCTTCGCTAGTGATTTAAGGGGTCTAGAGACAGAAAAAGGATGCTTTTATGTGTTCTTTGTTTAGCAACAAGTGACTGAATAAGATAATTCATTACAAGGAAAAATGCTCCTCAAATTCTTCATCTGCAAGTAGCATTTTATAAGAAATACACAGAATATTCACATGCAGTCAGTCTGAACTCCGAATATGCAATTGTGCACCGCAAAGGAAATGACTTCTGCTCACCAGAAAATATCAAATGGACATGTGGTGTTAGTCATTAAGCTCTTCACTTTGTTAATAAAATCAACATAAAACACTTAATGTACAAAGGAATATATGAATGTACACTATAAGCCTACCAATTGCTTATATTTTAAATGATTGAACAAATTGCATCTAATATGAAGAAAAGGAAAGTTTTTTTCCCCCATATGCTGATATACAGCATATCTCTCAAGATAATTCATAGGTATGAAGACTAAGGTTTTCATTCAACCTTTGAATTTCCTGTATGTTGGTATTTAGTAATTGTAACTTCTTATGTATGCTAGCTGACTGAATTTTAACTAAGATTTGATTTGCATAAATAGCTTTCAAAGGAGAAAAAATATTATTCCTTTCTTTTTTTCCTCTGAGATTATTAAGAATGTTCTTTACCAATGAAAATAAAATAATTTAGAGTCTACTATTGATTTAAATGGAGGGAAAAGATAATGTTACGAGAGTTACTACTAAGATATTGGAATAATAACCTTGAACAAATTTTTTACTTTTCAAAACCATTGAAGCTTATAGAATTGGGAATGGTGTCTAAAAACATTTGGCCATCTGAAACTTTCAGTCTATTCTAAAGTTTAAATAATAAAGGATGTAGCATATTTTGTAGCAATCTTCACCTAATAAGATTAATCTAAATGTCATCTGAACTACAACTTGTTTCTATCATGAGCAATCAGGTTTGACTGCAATTCAATTAAGTGGACTTAAATTGGAATAATATTGGTTCTGGCCAGAGTGCTACTCTTGGCATCTACCAGATGACAAAACCATATGACCTCCATGAATCACAGAGTAAGATATTATAGAATAATCAAAACAATGGCTTTTATATTCCCGAGCCCATGAAGATCTAAATTAGATACATTTAAAACCATTGATTTCAGTGAGCTGCAGAGTGCTTAGCTCTGCTTATTCTGTTTTTCAATCAGATGTTATGAGTAAACATGGGATTATTTTATTCATTGGGAGCAATAGTATTAAGTGCAGAGAGCTGGATACCAAACACAATAGTATAATGATTAAATAAGCACTGATCAGAATAATCCTTATTTATCTGGAATACTGATTTCATAGCAATGGAATGGAATAAATGCTCAGTGGTAGATTACATGTTCTGTGTTCAAAATACCTTAGATACAGTTTTTAACTACTACATTAGGGGCTGGGAAAACCTCTGTCTGAACCTCTGTAAAGCCATAAGCAGTCAACATAGCATTGAATCAGATAGCATAAACTCAGGGAAATAGAAAATAATGGAATCCTTCAAAAACGGAAACAATCCACAAATAAAACCACAAGAAAATTATTATAGGAAATTAGATTTCATTGGATAAATGTTATTATATTCATCTTTAATGGTTGGCTTGGGAAATAGATTTTATTTATTGCAATTCAAGAGAAAAATGTAGCTAGACCTCCTGGTTATGAGCAGCAAAAGAATGATACTAAAGAGGCTTCACTGATCCATGTACAGGATTTTTGTAATTTCAAGTTTATTGTATTGTAGATACAATTACTGTATAGAAATAAAGTTCAACAGAACTGTATCATGCCTAGTAATGGAACTGCAGGAACACGTATGTCTCCAAGTGTGAATGCATTTATTTGATCTGCTGCTGTCTTTTGCATACTCATGTTATGTCAGATTGAATTTATTGAGAGTTCACTGCAGAAATAATACGTATTATCATTGTGCCTTAGTAAGCCAAGAAAGCATAGATACGAGCATCTGCATTTATTATTCATTTAACGATACATTGGATTATATTTAATTTCTTATCAAACCATCAAGGCAACATTCTCTAACACTGAATAGGTGTTGTGAATCAAAATGCTGTGTGATCCTTATCAAAGTTATTTCAGACTAAATCCCCTTGAGTGTGGCTGGATCAAGAGAAAAATAAGTGTGTTTAGCTTGTTACTACTCCATTTAGTACAAAAGGACATTGGTCACTGACTATATCAAAAATGTATTGGGAATATGCTCATCTCTCTCTCTCTCTCTTTAAAACTTACATAATAGAGTACATAGCGAATGGTAATCAAAACATTAACCTGACCTAGACGGAGCTGCTTCTTCTTTTTTTTTTACCATAGCTATATTTTGTAAGCAGGCAATGTTACTATTATATTGATGGAACACTGGAATCAGCTTGTGGTAACAAATTGCCAACATGCTCAAACATAAGGCTGTCTATTAAAATGCAGCTAGACTTACAAGCAACTTCTGGTAGCTTTTTGTTTGTTAAAACAAAGCAAAACAGAAGCAAACCAAACCTTAGCTAATTATATTTCAGAATGTAAAAGCTGGTACTGTAGTCTGATTGATCCAATGCCCAAGCCATGCCAAATACGTGCATACATCAATGTACATTTTTGATCCATATTTCATTAGCGTGAGCTCAACCTGTCAATTGCATTTCCCTTGCTGCCTTGAAAGGGATCAGATATTCCAATCAGTCTTCAAAATTCAAGAGCTTTACTCTACCTTGTCACCACCAGTGATGTTGTCATCTTCTTCTCCTAGAAGCTTTGTTTTGGGACATGGAGAGATAGTAGAAGGAGTAATAGAAACTCCCAGGGCCCAGTGAAACAGATTTTTTTCCCCCAAGAGTTTGGGGCTAGTAGTAGAATCCTTAGTAGAAAATGATGGTACCGGGGGGGGGGGGGACAGTGCCCCCCCCCGATGAAAGTGAAGAATGGAGTCTGAAGAATGGAAGTAGTGTGAGTTTTCAGAATTCAGCTAGCCCCAATCCTGCTGATGAGTAATTAAGCAGGCGTAATTGTTTAGATGAGTGCTCCTGCATGAACATTTGCAATGCATATAAAGTTGCTGCCATTGGCTCAAGAGGGCTTAGAGCCCTGGTGAGAAAGTGGTTAGAATGCAATACATGCAGACTAACTTCTCACAGTTTGGAGTTCAATCCTGATGGGGCTCAAAGTTGACTCAGCCTTCCGTCCTTCTGAAGTCAGTAAAATGAGGACCCAGATTGTTGTGGGCAATAGGCTGACATTGTAAACTGCTCAGAGAGGGCTGTAATGCACTTTGGAGCAATATATAAGCCTAAGTGCTATTGCTATTGGCTCAGCCAAGCAAATTTGGCAAAGGACAGTTGAACACATCTTATTCTACCCTGTTTCTCTAAGTCGCCTCTTTATCCAATGCTAGACCAGAAGTGTGGGGGCTATCATTCCATCAGACACAGGAACAAATAGTATTTCTGCAAAACACTGTTTTGATGAAGTCTTCCTGCTCTTGATCCCACTCACGAATGTCCTCCCTATCTATTATTTTTTAATTAAAAGTTGGCCAACCTCTTAAGTTTAAGTAGAAATTGTAATAACTCCATTGGGAACAAATAGTTGTTTTTTAATAGTAAATTTTCTTCTGGCATTTTGGTGGGTTTGGATTTGTTTGTTTTTTGTTTGTTTGTTTTCATTATGTTGCATTATTGTTTTTACTGGATGCCACCCAGTATCATTGTAGAGTTTAGAGTTCGCTATTATAAGTGACTAGAATAAAATAAATACACAAGAGGCTGTATGTTAGTATCTGTTTTGCTACGTTTTTAGTGATAAAAAATTTCTTCAACCCTCCTAACAATACACTGAACTGTAAACTTTGGAGGGCTTGATACAACACAGAACCCCACAAACGATCATAGTAAATTAATAGTTTTTGGATATATTTTTGGGGGTGGGGTGGGGGTAGGAGAAACAAAATCTTCTTGTGATACTTTCATTCTGCTCAAAAACATGCACCTCTTTTTCATCTCTTCACCTGCTCTACTTCAGAATGATCTAATTCCAGAATGAGTATACTGTCATAATGTTTGGTCAATATGATGGATGTTTCTATGTAGAAAATCAAGAGTCTGATGATAGTCTTTCATTGTGCCAGTTCAGAGGTCATACTCAGCAGCTCTTTGGTGTCAATGATAAAGAGAAACGGATGCTTTCAGGGTCATTGCCCAAGGGGCTTTGAGTGTTTCTGTAACTCTGCAAGTCTACGGTTTTGGCATACAATATGATGACTGATCAGGGAAGGGTTTATCTTTTTATATTACCCCTTTGCTGAATCTATGCGTTTACCAGCATAAAGCCAGATCAGGTGCTAAAACCGTGTGAAACATCTTTAGGTCTTCCTGGGTGGCCTTTGTGGGAGTTGCTGTAGAGCTGCAGGGGACTTCAGGCGAAATCAGCAGTTCTCAAAGGAACCATACTGCTTAAAGAGGAATTGAGACAGCTATGCCAAGGACCAGCCTCCAAGAGGGTATTTCCCAACAGCTCCATTGCTTTACTATGTCTGTCTGTCTTCCATTAAAGCTATCCTCTTGGTGGACTAAAGTGTCAATATGAAATGCAACAAATCTTTTAGAAAGTGAAAGGACTGGGCACAGTGGGAAAGCATGCAATGTGCATTCATTAGTTCCATTTTCAGAACCTGGTCTTTTCTGTTAAATGATGTTGGGGCTGAAAGGTGACTACTATTGAAAATTAAAGTAACCACTTTTGGGGTAGATGAGTTAGATAGTCAGCTTTATTATTATTTTGATTTTTTTGAGAGTCTGACCATTTTTTCTATCTCCCCCACCACCACCATTTTGTTTTAAAAACTGAATTGCTCTGAGGAACTAGTCTGCAAATGGGGACATTTTGTAGGGTTCTTCTCTAATATTCTATGCTCTGGTTTTGTTCAGAGCATAAAATACCCTCTTTCTGCAATTTGTTTAGAAATCTTTTTGCCTTCTTTTTTGTTCTTTGATTTTTATGAAACTGTATTCGGCTTAAAAACATTTCAGAAAAACAATCTTTTCCACATAGTTTTTAAGAACCATTTTAGGCAGTGTTGGCTCTAGCTGAGCTGCCAATAATTGGGCCCCGTTGGTGAACCATGTAATCAAATTCCACTCTCCTCAAATTGGTTTTATTGGATTTTTTCCACTCAAAATTTGGTACCCTACATGTGCCCTACATCATGACTTCATTTCCTGCATAAGGAAAACAAATCACATCTGAAAACCTGGGCCATTTAAAAACCTGATTTTATTGGCAAAATTCTTGGTGCATTGAATAGCTTCATTGAAAATGGATGTTTCTTTGAAGAGATTATGTGACATCAAGCAGGTTTTTCAGGGATTATTCATTGATTATAGAAATGACATTTAAGGATGTGAATGTTAGGAATTTGCCTCAGTCTTTTCCCATTTTTTCCTCCCTTTGATAATTTGAATGGCTTCTTATAGTCATCACTGTCTTTTTTCTGTCATTTAATCTTGCAATCCTTTCCATTTATACAAAACTTCTATCTAGTCACTACAATGAAATGCAAAAAAGACACAATTATTATTTTTTAAATAGGAAAGAATGAATCAGCTATTTTCATCTTGGCTAGATTATTTTAATCATAACTACTTAAATTACTGCAAATAAGTCACTTGATGAGTCTATCATGTAAAAATATCATCCACCTCATGTTTTGCTTTCAATTACCGGTAATTATAAATAGTGGTTCCAGAATTTTGCTTTAACATCTATTTCCTAGGATCTAAATACTTTCCAAGATAAACCTAAGAGCTTCAATATTCCAGTAAAATGTTGAATTATCCCAGCCTTTCAACTGTAAGACACCATTCTGAATCACATTTTTTCTTCATTTCATCATTATTTTGCCATAAGACAAGATGAAAGGGGCTAAACTTTGAGAGACCGAAGCCCATAAAAAATTATTGTTTTTTGAATTCTGAAACGTCTTCAATAGATTAAGGGGAAGGGGGAATCAAAACTTAGAATGAACATTTCCCAGATATATGCCTGCTATATTGATAGCAAGAGACAACCCAAAAGCCTCATTATTCTTCATTGATGTGGAAGATATTGAAATCACCCATACATCAAAAATGTGAATTGAAGTATATTCAGTGAATGGCAAGCTGCAAATTGTGAAAGCGCTGCCAATATTTTAGGAGTGCCAACCACTAGACATAATCCTCAAATATGCTGAAAAGTCCTGTAGCCTTGATTTGGGATTGCAAAGGAACAAGGGAATGTCTACCACTAGGACATTGTGCCAGAGGAGTATTTTAAATTAGGATGCCATGTTTGTCCAGCTGTTTTCTCTTTGAATCATTTATAGATTTATAGTCTTTACCCCACTCTAAACTCTCTGATATAGGATAGATCCGGCAAAGTTTAGAAAATCAATTCAGACATTTTTCTTCTAACATACAACTTCATAGCATAAATAAATCTGTTGAAGATCAAAATATTTTGCAGTTTTTTACAAGACTCTGAAATACTAAGATATTTGTGCTTGTAATCCTGGCAGTTAAAATTATTAATTAATTAATTAAATCATTTAATTATATTGATTGATTTGATTGATTGATATGATGATAATCTTATTCTGCAAAACAACTCTGGATGGCTTGCAATAAAAGTCATAAATACTGAATATTATCTCTTACTAAATTGTATTATTAATTAATTAATTATAATTATATTAATTTTAATAGTGAATATTAAAATATTAGCAAGACAGATTAAAAACCCAAGGCAAGGACAGTATGGTGCTGACATAGCCTGCAAAAATCTATTTTATGGTGCTCTTTTTTATCACATGGATTAAAACTGAAAGGACATCCTGATAATATTAACTATCCTAGGCCTTAAGATGCATGTATGTAAGACTTGTATTTAAAATAAGACATGCAGACACAAGCAAAACCTGGATTAATGATTTAAAATTTGAAACCAAGTTTGATATTCTTCACAACTGTTCTGTGGAATGTTTCTCTTTGGAAAAAATTGTTTATAGAATTTTTTTTCCCCCCCCTTACTTCTTTCTTTTCCGTCCTTGGAAGCATTCTGCCACAATTTGGTCTTTCAAATGCAGTGCAGTGTATAATTTATCAAGGGCAAAGGCAAGCAAGTGTTAGTAGAGACATAAAATAGTGCTGGAGAAAGACATTTCTTTTCTCACTGTATATACCCACACAGCTATGGCTTTGCTTTTCATCTCTTAGTCTTGTTTTAGCTTTGGATGGCAAATGGACAGAGAAAAGACCATAGCAGTACTCACTGCGTACCTGCTAAAATGATTAACATTAATTTTAATTAACAACAGAATAGTTATCCTCAAAATATGTGATGAGAAAGCAAGGTTTTCAAAGAAAATGCTGAAGTTCACAAAGCAGTTTTAAAGGTCAGATTGCAGGGGGATGTGTTCTTGGCAAGGGATTATGTCTAAGAGTTATGATCAGAACTGAATATTCAGCCATAATTTGGAAGTCTCCCATAAGGAACTAGAGGGCTCCATGCAAGTCTTGCGATCCTGTATTGGTTGAGTTTATCTTTCTTAGGTAACAAGCATAATATAAAATGATTAAATAAATAAAATATGCATTTTTGGGAAGGGAAATTGGGGATTTTCCCTAACAAAGATCTAATTCTGACAGTGGAATTATTTTCCCTTCTTCCTAGAGATGGCTTGTGGGCAGGGGTGAAATCCAGCAGGTTCTGACAGCTTCTGGAGAACTGGTAGCGGAAATTTTGAGTAGTTCAGAGAACCTGTAGCGGAAATTTTGAGTAGTTCAGAGAACCTGTAGCGGAAATTTTCAGTAGTTCAGAGAACCAGTAGAGGAAATTTTGAGCAGTTCAGAGAACCAGTAGCGGAAATTTTGAGTAGTTCAGAGAATCGGCAAATATCACCTCTGGCTGGCCCCAGAGTGGGGTGGAAATGGAGATTTTGCAATATCCTTCTCCCAGGAGTGGGAAGGGAATGGAAATTTTGCAGTATCCTTCCCCTGCCACGTCCACCAAGCCACGCTCACAGAACTGGTAGTAAAAAAAAAAAATTGGATTTCACCACTGCTTGTGGGGGCAGCAACAATAGCAATCTGTTAGGATGAGAAAAAAAGCAATCTACTTTGATCTTGGAGAGAGTGCTTCCTAAGAGGTTCTTTACTGCTAAACAATGGAGGGACACTTAAAACACTGCAAATAAGTCATCAGATGACATTAATTCCACATTCAATGCAGCAGACTGACTTTTTAAAAAAATTAAAATGTAAATCTTAATTTTAGCCAATAACCTAGTTCATTCAAACCTTATGGACATGGAGCCACAGTGTTGTGGGGTTGAAAGGGCCATTTAAGTCATCAATCAAATCTATCTTCTTGCTCACTGCAGGCATCCAAATTAAACCATCTCCAAAAAAAGCTCTAGATAGCCTCTGCTTGATGGCACCTGGTGATAGGAGCTCATTACCTCCCTCGGTGGTCATTCCCATGACCAAACTTCGCTTGTCGCTTTGAGGGTTTTTTTCAACTGGCAAATTCAACTGGAATTTGCCCACTTGTAAGTTAAGACAAATATTCCATGACTTTGGGGGATCATAGAGCTTAGATAATGACTCTCTTCCCTGTGACACTTCTTCAGCAACTTCTTAAATCAGGGATCTCCAACCTTGGCAACTTTAAGACTTGTGGACTTTAATTCCCAGAATTTCTCAGCCAGCTTTGCTGGCTGAGGAACTCTGTGAGTTGAAGTCCACAAGTCTTAAAGTTGCCAAGGTTGGAGACCCCTGTCTTAAAGAGTGCTATCACATCCCTCCTGGTTCAGGTCTTCTCAAAACTAAATATGCCTTGTTTGTTCAGATGTTCAGCCCATGGAACATCCACATTCGCTTCCTCCAGTTCATCTGAATCCTTCTTACATTGTCATGGTTGTAACTGGGACGTTTGGATGCCACCTCTATTAATACAGCCTAAAACTGCACTGGGATTTTGTGTTTTCAGCCACATCACGCTGACGGCTTATATTCATCTTGCGAATTGGTATGTGAGTGCATGCTAAGGCACCCACTGGATTATTCTTCAGAAATTTCTTCTCCTTGCTTCTCCAGGAATGGGTCGAAATCTCTCAGTTCAATAGAGATTTAACGATTAAATGATCAAGTCATTAAATTAAGGAAGTATTTCAGATTTTGTGAATACATCATATGTGTTTTACATTTACCCGCAAGAACCACTTTTCAACACCTTACAGCATGACTGTCCTTTCTAATTAAAGAGAGAGATTGAAAGAGAAAGATACAAGCCTAAGTTAAACTGAGAGACCAGATCAGTTAATGGCTTCTGTTATATTCTCCAACATGCTTCGATCTGGAGCACAACTGAGGAACAAAAAGGGTTTCATTTCATTCCTAACTCTGGGACCATCAAGGTAGGAAGGGTCAGGTTTATTTCCCTCTTTTGATATTCCTGCACTGTATTAGAAAACAAGTATTATTTTTCTCTTTGGATAAGAAATAGGAGAATACATATCAGACCTTCAAGGTAGATCAGACTATGAAACCAATGCCATGCAGGCAGTGGTGGGATTCAAGTAATTTAGCAACCAGTTCTCTGCCCTAATGATTTTTTCCAACAACCAGTTTCCCAAACTGCTCAGAAAGTTAACAACTGGTTCTCCCCAAGTGGTGCGAACCGGCTGAATCCCACCACTGCATCTAGGTCAAAATGACTTCTATTGTAACAATAGAATCTTGCAAGTCTCGGGGTTTTTCCCTCTTCCTCCCTCTTCATATGAATTATGGAGGATCCTCCCTGCAACATTTTTTCAAGTTATTTTCTTGGCTTGGGCTCAGGCCCCTCTTATCTGACTACTGCTTTAGTAGTGACTCTACCTCCTGTTCTTAACAGTCATTCTGTCATCTGTCTGCTACATAATATTGTATACATCCCTCTTCTTTCTAATACTGGACAACTATACATTTTTAGTTGTGTAGATTTTAATAATGATTTTAATATGTATTTATTGGTTTTATATTTTAATTAAGTGCTAAGTGCTGCCCAAAGTCACTCTCTTGGAAGACAGGTAGCCATACAAATCATGGATGGATGGATGAATGGATGGATAGATATATAGATGATGGATGGATAGATAGATAGATAGATAGATAGATAGATAGATAGATAGATAGATAAGTGGATGGATGGATAGACAGACTAAACTAAGAAGCATAAAAAAGTTCTTCTCATTGATTTCCTTGCTCCTATGCTTATGATGACTCCCCTGGACATTTCCCCAGTAACCTCTCCAAATGTCAGTTCAGGAGAGGATGAACCGATGCCAGGCATATCTGAAGGGGAATTGGTCAATAGCTCTAAGCAGCTGTCTGAGAGGGATTTGGCTGAACACAGCTGCAGCAGGACAACCCTGAGGTTTCAGGTGGACCAGCTATAGCTGGTCAGTGATGAGGAAGAGCAACTGCCTTCTGGACAGAGAAAAGGCAGGAGCAGAGAAAGTCAGTCAGATTACTGACAGAAGAATGCCTCACCCTCTTTGATGGGCTGCACCGGAAGCTGGCTATTTAGCACAGCAGACAGATGGAGACAATGCTGGAAACAATATGTTCATTTCCTAGCTGTATGTTCTTGTCTTGAACTTTGGATTGTGTCTCTTCAGCTATTGCCTTGCCTTGCCTTGCCTTGCCTTTGCCTTTGCCTGTGAATTTGCCTTTGTCTTTGCCTTGGGAACTTGCTTTTATCTAGTGAACTGGACTTGCCTTTGTCTTGAGGACTAGTGTTGGCTTCATTTAAGTAGCTGTGGAACCAGTGGTGGGATTCAGCCAATCCGCACCACTTCGGGAGAACCGGTAGTTAACTTTCTGAGCAGTTTGGTGAACTGGTTGTTGGAAGAAATCATTAGGGCAGAGATCCGGTTGTTAAATTATTTGAATCCCACCACTGTGTGGAACTCATTGGGGTTGAGCTGGTGCTTGCACAGGGAACTGCTGAGGAATACCAATTCAGGCTCAAAAGCCTTAATAAAGACTCCCTACACCCATGGTGTGTGTGTGTGTGTGTGTGTGTGTGTGTGTGTGTGTGCATGAATGGGACAACACAATGCTGTGCTTCCATACAACAGAGACAAGTATACTGATTGCTTCGTGTGGGAATATCTACTGGAAAATGTAATGAGAAAGATATCTCGTTGGATGTGTTAGGCTCTGAACATGAAAGACAACAAGCGATGTGTTAGGGTCACATATCCTTTCTGAGAAGAAGTGATGAGAACCCCATGGGCATGCAAATAGAGAAGTTATGCTTTTTCTTTATAAATATATCAAGAATGGCTGGAGATATTCCATAAGGATTTTAAGGTTAGTCAAGAGAGAAGATTTTGCTTTGGTCAAGAAAACCAGCATCATAAAGATTTGGGAATGAGGCAGAAGAAGAATTGTATTCACATCTTGCTTCTTTCTATCTAGGTAATCTTAGACCATCTGTGATCATCCAGTTTTGTTGATAAATTATGGAGCCATTCACTTTGTGAAGTCTGAACATTGTTTTTATAGTTTATACTGACAATTTAGAGAATGTTGGTATCACCTTCAAGTGAATTATAGATTCCTCTATATTTGAAAATCACCTTTTTATGACTCTGTTTAAATTAATCCATTATCGTAACAGTTACTGGACTCACTCAGAGACTATTGAAATATACTGTCAAACTTTCTTAGGGACTAACCTCTTGGGATCTTCAGCACAAAGTATTAGTTTTAAATCATTCTCTGAGGCAAAAGGTACTTGTTCTCTCTCTCTTTCTCTCCCCCCCTTTTTTTTCTTTTTTACTAAAACACAGTCTTATTGCAAGTTAAAATAGACAAAATTACATGAAAAGGGTACAAAGTTGTTTTACCAGGTCACAACATTCCTACAATAAAATAATTAGCTTATTTCCATATGAAGTCATGTTAGTTAAGTAGTATTGTTAGTTATAGTCAGATACCAGCTTTTATTACATATAAGCAGAGTATGGGAAGTAAAACTATAAGGAAGAAAGAATTAAGATTGAAGAATCATAATGATGTACAGATAATCATCAAAAAGACCAAATCATTAACACTTGGCAATTATGCAAAACATAGCTAATTTTCTGGATGTTTACCTTTTCCTTGGTTCACATTTATGTACCTGTGCAGGTAAACTATTTCCTTAACTGATATAACTGAACCATATCAAAAAGGAGGCTGAGTTGTCCATTTCATGGACTGATATAATTTTAACATGTGTTCCCTTTTCCTAATCTCATATTTATTTAATAGGTCATAAATATGACAGATGTTTGTTTGTTTGTTTGTTTGTTTATTTATTCATAAATTTTATTGGCTGCCCATCGTACCATAGGGTAACTCTGGGTGGCTTACAGCTACATAACATCTACAACATAAACAGTTAAAAACGAACATTAAAATTACGAGTACATAAGGTGAAATTACCCTACCCTTGTTCTACAATCATAAAATATTCTTGTACTGAACATGTTTATCAGCATGTCTATTCCCTCAAGAAAACATAAAATGATACTCCCAGTATCTGGGATATCTTTGCAGTGCTTTTTTTCACAATGTTTATTTCACTTTCTGCGAGTCTGCTTATTCAAGAACGAAATAAGGAAAGTATGACTTTTAACACCAGTCATTTTATGCTTCTTCCTAGTTTTGAATTTTGTTTTTGAAAGATCAAAATTACCTTCTTGAAAGAAAGGAATGAGACACTTTGGTTTATCAGACTAGTATTTGGTTTCATTCATGATTAAGAGAGAATAAAGTATGAGAGTTTTGACACTAATCTCCAGAAAGGCTCTTTCTGAGCATGATAGTGGTTTGTCTGGTGGGCCATTCTTCCCAGCCAATTACTTACAATATCTAGCATTTTATCCATATCACATGGAAGTGCTCTTCTTCTGGCATCCATGCCAATGGGGGGAGATAGAAAAACATTCTGATGCTTATGACCTGGTCCACAGGGAGAAATTCAGTTAATCATGTGTGTATGATTATTTGCCCATATTATTACAGTGTGGACCTAATAATCTTTTTGGCATCCATTTCATGTATAGACAGACATCTGGAGCACAGTAAGTGGGGAGTACATGGCAAAACATGTATGATGATATTATGTCCCACACAATGGCTTCTGCATTTGAGTCTGACATTAAGAGATAAATTTGAAAGGCCAGTGTTTATGTCATGATGTAAAAAGAACACAGACTACCAGAGTTGGAAGGGATCTTGGAGGCCTTCTAGTCCAATCCCCTGCCAAAGCATGAGACCCAATATGTTCTAGACAAATGACTGTCCAATATCTTCTTAAAAGCCACCAATGTTGGAGCACCCACAGCTTTTGAAGACAAACCATTCCACTGATTAATTGTTCCCTCTGTCAGGAAATTTCTCCTTAATCCTAAATTGGATATCTCTTTGATAAGTTTCCATCCATTACTTCTTTTCTTGTCCTCAGGTACTTTGGAGAACAGGTTGTTCCCCTCTTCTTTGTGTCAGCCTTTCAAATATTAGAAGATTGCTATCAAGTCACCCCTAGACCTTCTCTTCGTTAGACTAGATATACCCAGTTCCTGCAACCATTCATCGTATGCCTCAGCTTCCAGCCCCCAAATCATCCCTGTTGCTCCTCTCTTCATTCTTTCCAGAGTCTCAACATCTTTTTTGTATCCGTTTGCATGTTGTGATACTTTTATATTTGTGTTTTTGACCAGAAGTCTTCCTATCTAGGTCTTTCAGTAAGCGCAAAGAGGAAAATACTCATTTTCTACTTGCTGATCAGCCACTATAAACTTGGAGAAAGCATACCAAATTCTGTTCTGTTCTAGAGGTTCTTGGTACAGCTTTGCTCCCCAACTATATTCTTGTATTGTGGACCTGTGTTACAGAAACACCCTCACATTTCTATTCTGCCTCTGTCTTTCTCCCCTTTTTATTTCTTTTCCCTCTTTCTCATTATTGTGATTGTTTGTCACATGAAATACAGAACTCCTCACTGACTGCAAATAAAGCTTGTATTGCATTGGATCAGAGGTAGAGTAAGAAATGTGGAATGCTTTCTATGACATTAGCTGTTCAATCTTTCTTCCCAGAATTCTTTCTGTTTCTTTGGCCTAGAACCAAATGCGTTTTCTTGGAGATTTTCTGTATTCGATTCACTAATACTCTTAGCCAAATTAAATGGGATCCTTGGTCCCTTCCTCCACTTAATTATGCCTGCTCTTTGGAGACATAATAATGTTGCTTGCTTTTAGCCCAATTGGATACAAATGGAAGTAATTTTATTCTGTCGTGAATTTCATTCAAGCATTCCATTACAGACCCAAATTGGAGGCAAGTGTTTGGACTGAAAGAAGGCTTATATAATTTGAATAATTCCTTGTAGTTTTATGTTGGTTTAATTATTTATTTATCCCCCCCCTGAAATACTACAACATTGGATGCATTTTTAATATTAGGAAGCATAAAAAAAGTATATGGAGAAAATGCAAAGTGTGAATCTGAAAAAATATCTGTGCAATGCAACAGGTATGATTTTAAAAAGCAAATATTCCATATAATTCTGAAGTCAGAGAGCCTACAATCTGAAATGTTTAGGTAGGGGAATAGACTATAATGTGAAAAAAATGCAATCAGAAAGTTCTCCCTACTGTTTTTTTCTCTCTACTGTTTGAATTAAAATGTAAACCCTTTTTTATATTTGAAATGCTAATCCAACAAACATATGCCAGATGTCTACTAATGAGTTATTTAATTGCAGCTGTTCTCATTCAGCTGTTTTATTTTGAAACATGAAAGTAATAAAAAAAAATAAGGAATCTTGTTGGATCTATGTCCTATTAAAGGAGAGTAAGCACCCACCTGTTAAAAAGTTTGGAGTAGGAGAAAGTGAAAAGTACTTTACAGTATTTCACACAATAACTTTCAGTTGGTTTTGGTACAATCCTGATGATATCACTTCCTTGATGCCAAGAGTTGCTTCTCTCATTGATTCCAAAAATTCCCACACCTAACTTAGGAAATACAGGTTGTTTGCAAACAGATCAAATAGATCAGATCATCTTTCATTTACTGCAATATGGTGATCAGCAAAAAAAATGCCAGCTTTTAATGCTGACAGGTTAAAATAATATAAATGAAATATCCAAATGGAGACTGTGCAAAATAAATGAAATGCAGCAAATGATAGAATGCAGAATGTAGGAATGCAATTACTTTATAACATCAAATAACATCTGAAATAATAATATAATCTGATTTCAAGGTGTGGCCAAATTCCAGAAACAGGAGGAATTCTCCTGGGAGAGGTACATAAATAAAAGAAAGCTTGAACAGTAGTAAGTTTCAGAGATCCACAATAGTGCTACATATTTAACAACAGATCTTTTGCAGAAGCCTTACAGCCTTGGAAAATGCCATTTTTCCCCATATATCTAGGCCATTTAATCTTTCTCAGAATGGAATGTAGCTGCATATGTATATTTTGCACACAGAATGATGAGAAATAATAGTGTTTGTACTTGCCCAGAGCATTCTATGAACCATTTTTAAGCTTCTTTCCTATTTAAAAATGCTTCTTTAAGAGCACTTTTGGTATTTCAGACTGAGTTTTATTTTGCTTAGGTCCTTTGAAGAATTCTTGAGTGTTAAATTACCTCCTCTCATATTCCTCTTATACCTAACTGTTCCACCCATTCAGGGTGGAAAGTTATTTCTTCCCCAATTTATATAGCTGCCCATTTTAAAGATATGACTCTGGGGAGCCAACAGCAATTAAAAACAATATAAAGAACCAAATCAACATCAACAGGTATAAAAATGGTACAGGTAGTCCTCAAAATACGGCCACAGTTGGACTCAAAATTTCTGTTGTTAAATTAGACATTTGTTAAGTGAGTTTTACCTCATTTTATGGCCTTTCTTGTCACAGATGTTAAGTGAATCATTGCAGTTGTTAAGTTAGTAACACGGTTGTTATGTGAATCTGGCTTCCTGGTTGACTTTACTTGTCAGAAGGTCGAAAAAGGTGATCACATGACCCCAGGACAATGCAACCATCATAAATACATGCCAGTTGCCAAGCACCCACATTTTCATCATGTGACCATGGGGATGCTGCTACAGTTGTAAGGAGTAGGGTGGTATACAAATTAAATAATAATAATAATAATAATAATAATAATAATAATAATAATAATAATAATAATAATAATTATTATTATTATTATTATTATTATTATTATTGTTATTATTATTTTGTCATAATTTCAAACGGTCACTAAATGAATGGTTGTAAGTCAAGAGCTACCTGTATAGAACCATATAAAAACCATATTAAAAAGTTACCCTGTTTGAAAGAGACCAACCCTGGATATTATTTGGATGGGGGGGGGATCTGCCTGGAAATTCCAGAACTGTTGACTGGGAGCTCATAAAAACATTTCAGAAGAAGACAGTGTCAAAATTATTTCCATAATATTCTCAAGATAAGGTTGCAGTGCTTCAGCAGTCACTCGCCCTTCTGGCTGACAGCAAGGATGCTGCAAAACGCACCTCTCTTACCCCATCCTGCCCCAATGGAACCCCACAGTGGTATAGCCTAGTCTCCAGCCTCCTGGAAGCAGCTGCCATTTTCAGAGTAACAATTCTTTGCAGAAATAGAAATCCTTTCAAAGCTTTTTGTCCTGAACCGCCAACAAACCTCTGCTGGGTCTTGCCAAGCTTTGGGAACCCAAACCCTGCATTCAAAAACAGCAGCTTCAGGAGGAGCTTCCGAAAACCATTTCCCTTGCTTAATTCATCTCCGTGTTCTCCGTATTCCAACTATTGGAACACTGATATCAAAACAGTGATAACAGTGCTCCAATATTTGAGCCCTCTGAGAGGGCTCAACCTATTTTCCAAAGCGCCAGAAGGCAAGACAGAAACAATGGATGGAAACTAATCAAGGAGAGAAGCAACCTTGAATTAAGAAGAAATTTCCTAATGATTACAACAATGAATCAGTAGAACGGCTTGCCTTCAGCAGTTGTGAGTGCTCCATCACTGGGGGCTTTTAAGAAGAGACTTGTCAGCCACTTGTCTGGAATGTGGTTGCCTGGAATAGGGTCTCCTGCTTGAGCAGGGGGTTGGACTAGAAGACCTCCAAGGTCCCTTACAACTCTGTTATTCTAAACCCACATTTTTTTCAATAAAGAAAATCATTAAAAAATCTTGATCTCCCCTCATACCCATTAACTCTCTGCCTCTGCCCTCCAGTCCCTATTCCTTTTAAAGAACTTCATCTGCTAAATTTACTATGTTATTCCAAGTCTTTCCCTTGAATTTATTCTCTTGAATGGAGGAGGTGCTCTTGAGCTACATGAAGGAATTGTAGAGAACAAATAGAGGGAAAAAATAACATAAAGGTTTCCTTTACGGAGATGCAGATACTTATTTTAGAAACAGAGTCTTACATATTATCTTAACAATCAAGTAATTTATGCAAGTTTCTTTGTTTATTCGTGTCAGAAGCATCACAATTAAAATAAGGCATATTATATGACATAATATTTAGAACATAAAATACAAAATTAAAATATGTACAAATTAAACAGATCTTGCCCAGAAACTAGCAATGTTAATTGTGTTCTGTCGTGCTGCCATGACAGAAGTGTACACTGTGTACAATTGTGCAAGTGGAAAGGTGTGACTATGGCAAGATCCAAGGAACTGATCACCAATACCTTTTTTGCTGAAGGACTACTGTAGTTCCCTTGCTAGTGCTACTCAATTATGTACAATTATGTAGTCTTACACCATCATGTGTCTTGCAGGGATAGATTCAGAAAGGTGCCATTATTAGGATCTTTATGTTGAAGTAAGCTGCTCCTTGGTTCAATGGAATTCCAGTATTGCATAGCTGAACTACCAGCTCCTAATTTACATATAATGTGACAAAAGAAAATAACACTCAGTTCAGGAGTGGGTTCTACTTACCTTTACTACTGGTTCACAACGGGGCCGCCTGCGTGCGCTTGCTTTGCTCACGCGCGCTCTTCTGCACATGCACAGAAACGTTCTGATAACGTCGGGGTTGGTGGGCGGAGCCTCCCTCCGGTTTTACTACCAGTTCTATAAAACCGGTCCAAACCGGAGGCAACCCACCACTGACTCAATTTGATTAATGTGTGAAATGTCATTATTTGGAGCAGTTACTGTTTTGTGGATATCCTTCATATGGGACAATCGTCTCTCTTTTTTTTTTAATATATTGTAGTTTTCCTTTAAAAAACCAAAATATTTTGTGGACAATGTAATGACAATCGTCTATTAAGAAGGCCAGTGCTCAAGGTGGGGTAATAAGAGGAGGACATATGGCTAGAGATTATGCTTGCCAAAGTTCAAATCACAAGCAATTACTAGCATGTTGACATAATGGTTACATCAAGCTGTGTCAGTCTGCCCCCATTCACTACCTGACTGCCTCTATGAATCATTTATTTATTTATTTATTTATTTGTTTGTTTGTTTGTTTGTTTGTTTGTTTGTTTGTTTGTTTGTTCGATTTATATATGCCGCCCTTCTCCGGAGACTCAGGGTGGCTTACAATGCATTAAGCAATAGCTTTCATACTTTTGTATATACCTGCTTAGTAGGGCTTTTTGCCCCCCCCCAAGCGGTGTTCTATTTTATACAAAGTCAGCTTATTGCCCCCACAAACTGGCTCCTCATTTTACCTACCTCGAAAGGATGGAAGGCTGAGTCAACCTTGAGCCTGGTGAGAATTGAACTCGCAGTAATTGCAGGCAGCTGGCAGCTAAGTACTACTTTAACAGCAACAGTTTAGTCCACTGCGCCACCAAGGCTACTCGCATATGCTACTTAATTTTTTTTTTTTAAGTCAAGCTTTCGCCTATTTTATACATCATATCTACAATGTTTGAACTGATTTGAAATTATTTCTTTTGATCTGTAGAATCTATGCCAGCGTGTATTTTTTCTCCCTTGTAGTGAATGAACCAGTTTTTAATGTTTTATCTTTAGATTACGATTAGCGTTGCTAATTCTTAGTGTTTATTTCCAGGAAAACTTTGCTATCTTAGAAGACTTGAAATAAGTTTTTAAAGAAATATTTGTACTTACACAGTATCTAGATTGCTTGTGAAGAGAATTGACTGGAACTTTTCCTAAATGATATTGTTCAGTAAAGAAGTAGAAAAGTAGAAAAACTAGATATGTTTGGGGGGCTGGCAAGGAAAGCAGGTTAATTTCTGTCTTAATTGTTCAGGAAATGTTTTTTCCTTGGTTAGAAGTTACTAGATTGATTAAAATCAGTTGATTATCTCAAGCAGCGTTCATCCACTTAATTCCATGAATATGGGAAGAAAGAAAAAAAAAGAGAGAGAGAGATGGAGGGAGAGAAGGAGGGAGGGAAGGAAAGAAGGTAATGCTTTTGAAGTATCTGGGAAGAACTGGCCATTCTCACTTTACATGTCTTCTACAATTTTGACCCTTCTAGATAGGACTGGGCTTTCAAAGAAAATATAAAACAAACATGTAGCAAATCAAAGGTACAGAGGAAAAGAACTATTATTTGCACAAAATGGTCAAATGTGAATAAAGTTCCAGGTCCATCCACTTTTTCCTTTAAAAAAAAAACTTATTTTCAAATCTCAGAATTCTTGGGGAGCAGAATTCTTCACTTCTGCTGTGTGCACTATCTTTGTACAGAGTAAATTGCTGCTATATAAAAATAAATCATCCATGGCCTGAAACAGAAGAACCAATGTAAACCATATTTTATATGTTGAAAGAACAACAGCAGCACTCAAATGTGCTATACAATAAGGTTTAAATTAATGTTTATTGCTTTTAAGTTAATAAGAAAAAGGTGCTTTAAGAAGAAGCAAGAAAAAAGTGAAAGAAATACGACACAGAAAAAACACATAGTATGATAAATCATATTAACAGTAAATAGTTACAATTCTAGTGAATATATATATTTACAGTACCTAATGCTGATATTATTCAAGTGCATATATATTTATAATATCCTTATATAACTATCATATTTTTAACCTGTATTTTGTATAAATGAGTCCCATATTTCCTTATGCTTATCCATACAAAGTCTATGTCTGTGCTACATGCAAGTACAATCAGGTCTTCAATCCACTGAGTGAAAAAGTAACTTGTGGATTTTACTCTACTAGTCATTGCTGACGCTAAGGGGTAGTGCTCATACCTGTTTCAAGGCCATTGAGCCAGTGCTGTGTGAAGACATTTCCGCAGTCATGTAGCCAGCATGATGTCACGGAGCATTGTTACCTTCCCACCGAAGTGGTACCTATTATCTACATGCATTTGCATACTGCTTGTACTTTTATCGATTTATTTTTCCACAGGACAGCCAGATGTAGAAAACATTTGCTTGCGTACAAGTGGCTATTTCAGTCGCACATGTGTTACCTTATGCAAGTGCATTTGCATGCTTATGAATGCTGATTGAAAAGCCTTGATCCATTGATCATTTGAGTCGGCATTTTTCTGTGTCAGTTACCTGCTTAATAGCCCTGATTCAATTTCATCTTAAGTAGCGAATCATTTTCTTTTCATTCAGCATGCATATATATACTTGAAATATTTAACTTTCCCTGCATTGAAGGAAAATGGGAGGAATGAATTTAAAATTTCTGTATAGTGCTTCCAGTAGCTCCACTCAGCCTAGATCTCTCCCAATGTTTTGGCCTGCAATATCTATCATTTCTGATCATGGACAATACCGGCAGGAAGATAAAGACTAAAATCATTAGAAAGAATCGAGACTGAAGAAAATTGGATTGTGAAGTGTTATGGCATGAGCCACAGAAAGGTGGTTTCTCAAAGGCTGCAAATGTTCTTCATCTTTTATGTGTAGACTAGCATATTTATATATATTATATCTGTCTCTGGGGCATTAATCCGTCTTATTATTTATGTGCCACACCGTGGACCTTGCAAATTTTAATTTTTATGACAACCCTTAAACTAGGCCATTATTCCTCCTGCTCCCTCTCCTCTGCTCTCTGCTCTGCTCTGCTCTGCTCTCTCCTTCCTTCCTTCCTCTTCATCCTCTTTGTACTGCTGATCCAATACTATTTCTGGAGAGAGGCAATGAGTGTTGAAAGCCACTTGGAGCAATGGTGCCTGGGGCAAGATTCAATCTGCAAAGATTGATTTATAGTTTGGTCTCTTAGCAGCTGCTACTTTGCACTGGGTATCAGGAAGAATGAGGCCTCACCTACTGAGTGGTGTCAAAAAAGCGAGAGTTTGACATGAGCACTTACATATTTTGTCAGGTGGCAAGGGCCTGAAATGTCCTTTCTTGCTCTGTGTGTACAACTTACTTTAGTGTCAGTTGGATCTCTATATTGTATTTATTTTGGAGCATTGTGAACCGGAAGGCTTTAATATTATGGCAATTAAGTAGGCTTTCTCATTTATAGAAAATGTTTAGTTCTCTTCTAAGCACAGTGAAGAACAAAATTTCCTAGAGAGAAAGGAAGAAAGAATCTTAAACTTCTTTTAAGCACTGCATATGTTCATTAAAGCCAAACTCAATATGATAATGTTCATAGTACTTAATAATTATTTAATCAATAAAATAAAGAATGGTTAGTTCCTAAGGATGCTATTGTCCTGAATTTGCAGTCTTTCTAATATTAAACTGGAGAATATCATTTAAAAGCAACCTCTGTAAGACAAACGGAAATTAAATCACTGTCATGTGCGTTGGGTATTCATGTTCATGCAACATTGTAGTTACCCTTTAAAAGATGTTCTTAAAAGATTGTTCTCCTTTTACAAAATATGTGCAATTTGGATAATTTTACCGTCTCTATGAAAACTAAACTGATGCAGGGTTTTAATTATGTTGAAATTGTGCTTGCTGCAATGCCATTATTTTGTTTTGTAATTGAAGGTTGCTAAAACTGTGCAAAACTGCCCTTGTTTGTCAGTAATCTTGTCAATAATTGTAGGCAGTCAAGATCTTTACATGGATAGCATTAACTATGGGGCCAGAAATAACATTGTACTGTATTTGGAAAATGTCTGAGAAGTGATTAGTTTGTTAGGAATGCTCTAGGAATGACTTTAGTTGTTACAGTTTTCCATGCAGTTTAATGGAACATAGGATATTTCTCTCACACACACTCTCTCTCTCATCTATCTATCTATCTTCTTTCATCTCTCATCTATCTGTCTGTCTGTCTGTCTGTCTGTCTGTCTGTCTATCTTTGTGTCTATCTTTGTATCTATCTTTGTATCTATCTACCTACCTACCTACCTACCTACCTACCTACCTACCTACCTATCTATCTATTTATCTATCTATCTTCTATCATCACATTTATATGCTGCCCATCTCTCTGTTGAAGTGGACTCTGGGTGACTTACAAAATTAGGGTTCCAGATTCATACTGTCCACTTTGGCTATCCTTCTGCTGTCCAAACAGCCTATCCATGTCTGCTTGTTGGGAAATTTGTGCCATGACCACGGTGACCCAGCCAAACCTTGCAACATACTTTTTGTAGTAAAACCTAGCCTACTAGCCTCAAAGTGATCTGGAAGTTTTGCAACCTCATCATCTTATCAGCCTTAGGAGCAATTCCGCCACATCATTTGTATACTGTATGTCTCCTAGTGGCAGTCCCAATCAATGGATCTCCTGACCCAACGTTGTGATGTTTTATTGATAGAATTTACCAAATTGCACATGCTTTAATAATAGGCCCAAAGGGGGCAGATATACTCATTGTCCATATAGATCCAGGGTAGCCTGAAATATAGCCTAAAAACTTTAGGTCCGGATATTCTACAGATAGTCCTTGACGTACAACAGGTCATTTAGTAACTGTTCAAAGTTACAATGGCACTGGAAAAAGTGACTTATAACCGTTTTTTAAACGTACAATCATTGCCACATCTCTGTGGTCATGTGATCAAAATTTGGATGCTTGGCAACTGACTTATATATATGACAGCTGCAGTATCTCAGGGTCATGTGACCACCTTTTGTGGCCCTTTGACAAGCAAGTCAATGGGGAAGCCAGATTCACTTGACAACCGTGTTACTATAACTTAACAACTGCAGTGATTCGTCTAACAACTGTGGCAAGAAAGGTTGTAAAATGGGGCAAAATTCGCTTACCTGTCTCACTAAGCAACATAAATTTTGGGTTAAATTGAGGCTGCAAGTCAAGGGCTGCCTGTAGTTCTGCTTTTTCTGGATGGTCAGCATGGACCAATGGAGAAAAAAAGTAGCTGTTCCTAATATCACATTCTTTTTTCTGTTTTAATATCTGGAAGAGATCACAATGTTTGGGATGGGTATTTGCTTTCTTATTTTGGCTGTTGAGATCCTGTTTACACACTCCATTAGCACAACGGTGGGATTCAAAAATTTTTACTACTGGTTCCGTGGTGTGGCTTGGTGGGTGTGGCATGACTTAGTGGGTGTGGCTTGGTGGGCGTGGCAGGGGAAGGATACTGTAAAATCTCCATTCCGTTCCCACTCCAGGGGAAGATTACTGCAAAATCCCCATTTCCTCCCAATCAGCTGGGATTCGGGAGACAGAGGATAGATGGGGGCGGGGCCAGTCAGAGGGGTTATTTATTGGTTCTCTGAACTACTCAAAATTTCTGCTACCGGTTCTCCAGAACTGGTCAAAACATACTGAAACCCACTTCTGCATTAGCATCATGGTGCTTTTGCATTATGGCTTCTTTCTATGGTAGAAGAGTAGAACCAGAAGCCTAAATCATGCTGGAAGTTTGCAGCCTTGACTTACATTGTCTCTGGTTCCAGGTGATTGATGGTAGAATGAGGAACAATTACAATAGAGATTCTCACCCTTTAGCCAAGCTGCTTTCATTCTGGCCCTATCTCTTCTTAAACCAGTTTGAGTAAGTAGCAAATTTAGTAAAGTAGCACCAAGCAAAAGCCATAGGTATTCTTTTTTCAAAATTATGCCTCTCCGGTAAGTAGTCAGTTAGCCACCGAAAGTCAATCGCTTGGAATTAGTAGAGAAGCTCAGAAGAGATTGGTTGGTCTTCTAACATTATCCATGTAATTGAGTCAATATGTGTAGTAATCATGCTGAAGACCATTTTGGACCTTTCCACTTATGGAGAGAGTAGGATCCTGTCCATAGACCCATTCCTAATCTTAGCATGTTCAACCAAAGATATGAATCATACCTTTAGTTATACAAAGCAACATACTTTTTAAAAAAAATTAGAGCAATATTAAATGCATCTCTTCATATTGTTCCTCCATTTTTATAATAAAAACCAAAATATGGGGTTCTAATATTAGAACTGTGGAAATGCATTAGATATTGCTCTAATTTCAGCAGTATATGAATTGTAGCGGTTCATTGAAAATTCCTGTTTGACTTAGTAGAACTTTTCTGAGTAACGAGCATTTTAGATTTTTAAGAACACCCTATTTGGAGGGAAAAAATGACAGGCTTCACAGGTGCTTCCTCTTTCTTTGTTTGACAGCCTATCATATTTTCTCCAGATGCCTCTGAAGATCAGGACATACCTGAAAACCTGCATAGTAATTACCAATTCAACAGACTCTTGTAGAGTTCTGCAAAGTTGTGATTGTCTCCTCAAAAAAAAATTGCATCAACTATCGCAGAACACAACGTAGATACCATATTAATAAAATGAGGGATGATTGGCAAAAAGATGAAGCATTAAGAAAGGTCAGACACAAGAGCATGTAAAGAGCAGCCAGATGGAATGCAGCTGTAATGAATGACATTTGACAACGCGATGACTACAGATAGTAACAATTAGTATGAAAAAAATACTTTCAACGTTTTAAATTATGTGATTGACTAAAGACCCTTTTTTGAGATTAACCACCCGGTATAGTGGAAATGTAGCTGAGAATTCATGCATGACAGTAGTAAGAACTGAAGCTGCACTGAGAAATGGATTAAGAAACCTACATTATAAAAGAACTGAAGATGAAACACTGTATGTATACAGAAAGAGGCAAAGCCACTAATTGGTGCACTTGCAGATGGGAAACTATAGATTAGCCATCCAAATTTTATTTTTTATTTTTTTAAAAAAAATGTCATTGGAAAGATGTAGGAATGTGAATATGGAGAACTGCATTAAAAAGGCCAAAATAAAAGCTTTGTTCAGTGAAATAAAGTTGCTGTGAATGGTGCCTGCTGCAGAGACAAGACATCATATGAAGATCTGAGAAGACTGTGGGACATAGATGGAATATATTCTGTTAGTAACCCTCAAGAATTAAAAGTAACATTTTATCGGCAAAATATAAAACAATAATGGCTTGAAAAAAAATACCTATTCAATTTATAAACACTGAACAAAGGTTTCAAGTTACTTATATGGGCTAGTAAATTGGGTAGATGTATGTAGGTCTGGAAAAATGAAAGAGGGAGAAGAAAATTATCTGTATCTCTAGAATATCTATATCTACTGTGTGTATATATATATATATATATATATATATATATATATATATATATATATATATATATATATATATATATAGCTATATCTATCTCTCTCTCTATATATATATATATACACATACATATAAACACACACGATATATCATATATATATACGGTGTATATATATATGATATATATATATATATACATACATACATACACACACACACATCCATACATACGTACATATATCTGTGTGTGTATGTCATTTTAATGTTTATTATCTACAGTTGCCTTTCTCAGCTGGGGTTGCACCAGAGATTGTGACTGAAAAAGAACCACAGTTTTTCTTAAGTTTGCTCAGCGCACAATACTAGCACTGACAGTGTAGGAATTTTTTAGTTTCATTACTTAAAATGAAAACACAAGAGACAGCAGGCCTGTTGGTTTGGTGTTGTAAATGTTAGGAAATGTGGATTGTGTAGGTTAAAAGTGAATTTTATTGGGAAGCTTTTCATATGTTTGCAGTTTTTATGCAAGAGATCTGAAAATTATGTCAAGGATCTCTCCTAGGTGGAAAGGCTGAGAAAGGCTGATCTACAGAGACATACTCGGAGCAGTGGACAAGATTTGGAACAGACAGAAGTAACAAAAGGAACATTGCTCATCACACACATAGCACAATCGCAGAACCAGATACTAATAATTGTCCAAAGAAAAGTGACATTAATACTTGCAGAAAAGAAATTTGTTGAGAAACATTTCTAAAGAAAAAGTGTAGAATTATTAAGTTCAATTAATTTCCCCCTGTAGGTTTACAAGTTTGTATGTTTGTATGCTTATCAGTTTGGTGTAGTGGTTAAGGTGCTGGCCTGGAAACCAGGAGACCATGAATTCTAGTACCACCTGAGGTGTGAAAACCAGCTGGGTGACCTTGGGCCAGTCATCTGCTCTCAGCCCAACCCACCTCACAAGGTGGCTGTTGTGGGGAAAACAGGAGTATTAGGTATGTTTGCTGCCTTAAGTTACTTATAAAGTAATAAAGGCTGGATTTTTTAAAAAATGAATAAATAAGTGGGTGCTGCTAGTTTATAAAATTCAACTAGGCATGGCATATATTGCTTAAATATAGGAAATAATATACCATAACACAACAAATTGCAGTCAGTGCCATCAAAATTAAGATTCATTATTAAATATAAATTAAATCATTCTCTTTTACTGATTGATTTGGGTTCAGAAACATGTAACATAGGGTCCTCCTTTCCCTGTGCAGCTCCCTCTCCATCTCTTTGTCCAGCTGGCTCTAAAAATGTGCAATGGCACAGGGAATTTTTTTTTTTTTTAAAGTACAGGGCTGTTTTATTTATTTGTTAATTATCTAGCCTGCTCAATCGGAATCCCTTGGCAGTCTTACTACTTGAACAAGACTCTCTGGATCTGAATTGCTCTAAGAGTGTGATAGAATTTGACCCCAAAAAGAAAGGTGCAAATTAGAAAACTTCTTTTGCAAATCACCATAGTTCTTGAAATACAACATTAAAAACATTAAAAACAAAGTGGTCTAGAAAGTTCTCCCTCTACATTATTCTATTATCCAGAGTGCATTGGAGTTGGGTGATCAATCATGTTTTTGTAGTGCCCTTCTGACTTTCATTTTAAAAATAATTCCAGATTTCAAGCATGCACGCTTGACATTTCTTTGATCTACAATTTTTGCTCTTCTTTACTACTAATGCAGCCATATGCTTTGATAAAAACATTAGGAATCTTTATTGAATTGTTCTTATTGATAAACTAAGATCAAGATTCTTTGCGGCTGATACTTTAGTAAAGCATGAACGTTCTCTTAAACATTATTAAATAAATCGATAACTTTGATTTTCAAACTTTCAAAATTACATCAGCTTAGTTTTCTCCACCGAGGTTTCTTAATACACAGTATTAAAACCCTTCACAAAAAGAACTTCAATGCAATAAAGTATTTTTCCTGTATTGATCCTGCACTGTTTTATCAATAAACACACTTACATTATTAATATTGTAAGAAAAGGGATTAATTGAAAACTGTGACAAGCTGATAGGACAAATCCTCTGCAAAAACATTAAAAGAAAAAGGAACGGTATTTAATTAAAATGAATAAATTCTCATTTGGATACAAAAAAGGCAATTTGGAATTCAAACTTGGGGACGACAAATATAAATTTTGAAGGTCTCTTTAGGGATCTGGGAACTGATTTATTAGAAAACTTCTTTTATGTTGGAGATATATTTCTGCCAACTGATCCAAGCAAAGAACTTTGAAATTCATCAATAGTGAATCTTGAAGAATGGTGTGAACATATTCCATTGATGTACTATCTTTAGCTCTCTTTCTGACAGATATAGAACATTGTTATTGATTGAATTTGCTTGATAGGATTTTCTTTCTCCCAGAAAGAATACAATGTGTAAAAAGCAGCACTGTGAAATGAAACAGCAGCAAGAGGCTTTCATCAATTAAAAAATATTTGCTGATGTCTTACCTTTGAATTGCTAACTGTACACATCCATTCATACATTTGGTTTTGAAATACGTCAGATTAGAATAAGTGATGGAGCTGTAATAAGTGTGCCTAAGATATAATCTAAATAGAAAGTTAAAATTGTATTGAAGAGGTAGATGGTACTGATCATCTAAGACATTGGAAGCCAATTTCCTCTGGCTTGGACTGAAGTGTAAAAGAGATTAACAGTAAGATTAATACTTGACTAACAATTAAGAAGTGAGGAATAAGTCAATCAAAGAAGTACCAACTTAGACAAACAACCAAGCAGTAAACAGTAAAAAAACAGAGGTGGCACGCAGAGCCATCTTTCCAGGCACGCGAGCTGTCGCCCAACTCACCTGCAGCTGTACATGCACACGTGCCCCAGGTGGTGTTTGGGCTTCCAGTGCACATGTGTGCAATTCAGGGGACCCAGCTGGTCTTCAGAGCTCTCCTGCACATGCAAGCGTGTTTGCACATGCACGTGAGAGTACTTGTGTGCACATGCATAGATGGCATTCATGCATGCATTGTGTGCGATAACCGCACGCATGCGCAGATGGTGCGATTGCAAGCGCAGTGCACGGGGAGCCGTGCAAAAGCCGTGTGCATGCGCAGATGGTGCGGTTGTGCACGCAGCACACGGGGGAGGAGCCACATGTTAGCATGGATAGCACGTGTGTGTGCAAAGCGCACGAAGCGCATACCTGTTCAGCACTCGGTGAGTAAAAGGTTCCCCACCACTGGTCTAGTAGTACAGCAGCAGGCTAGAAACTAGGAGATTGTGAGTTCTAGTTCCTCCTCAGGCATGAAAGCCATCTGTCTGACTTTTGACCAATCAGCAGGAGATTGTGAGTTCTAGTTCCACCTAGAAAGCCATCTCGATGACTTTGGGCCATTCAGCAGGACACTGTGTTTTAGTCCTGCCTCAGGCATGAAAGCCAGCTGAGAGACCTTGGGCCAGTCACTGTCTCAGCCCTACCCACCTCAACAGGGTTATTGTTATGGAGAAAATAGGAGGAGGAAGGAATATTATGTATGTTCATCACCTTGAGTTGTTTATTAAAAATAATAAAGATGAGATATAATTTAAATTAATAAATTTTGTAAAGATAATGTTCATGTGCATTATGTTTTCAGTTTAGCAGGGAATGTGAAATTAACTCTGTGATGTTGCCACATCTCTGCTTGGAGTCCTTTGAGAAAAGGTGGTATTTGCCTCCTCTTTTGTCCCATCCCCCCTTCTTTTTATTCTGATTTATTCATGCTAGATTTGATTTCTTTCTCAGGTTTTCTTTACTCTTTTTTCTTTATGCAAAATGTTTCCACTTCCTTTAGGTTTCTCTGTAGACAGTTCATTATTTTAATTTTCAACTTCTTTTTATTCTCACTTTATTCTTTTTGATTTTATTTTGCTCATTTTATTAATATTTACTTTATTTGTTCTGCTTTTTTGAATGTTTAATCTGGGTGAATGAGAATGTGCTTCAGTGCTTTGAATATGATTATTATTTATTTTTTCAGCTGTGACCCAGAATTATTCAGGGTCTTTATTAAATAAGTGTTCCTTCATGAAGAAATCATAATTTGTACCATAGAATTTTAAAAGCCTGAGTTCATATCCAAGAGAAGAATAGTTTTTTTTTTAATAAACTGAATATATTGAAACCTGACAACAAACAGATATTTTTCTTGACCAAAGATATTAGATTGGAATTTGATTGGTCAGATATATTGTGCCCAGTCAAAAAGAGTTGCTATATTAATTAAGAAATGTCCAAAAGTTATAACCAATATACTGAATGTTTGACGTTAAAAACACTGACAGTCAGATATTCTATATGGTTATTTAGCTGTTCTTTTTTTTTTTAGTTTACTTGCAAATCATGTAATGCTAAGAATTGTTTTTTATTTTTATTTCTTATTAGACATTTGAATTGATTATAGCAATATTTTTAAATCAAATTCCTGAAAATAAACATTTAATTTAATTTTGATGGACATATGAAGGAAATTGTATGTGATTCAAACAAAACACAGTTTTTTTTTTTTTAAATTACCTGATACATGTCTTTGGATTACTTTCCATCATTGCAATCCATTGTTTATCAGATCAAGAAACATTTGATTGGTTCCATTATAATCTCATGCTGTGGCAAAGCGGGGCTCAAGCAGCTGCTAATGGTATCTTAATACATTACAATTAGAAGAATACAGTTTGTTGATCAACAAAAAGATTGTTTTTTTCAAATAAGCAAACCATTAACAGGACGTGTTTAAAGCTCATAAAGCTGGTAGAACTAGAGCATCTTTTTCATGGAAGAGGATAAAAAAAAATCTTGCTCTAACAATTTGGGAAGGAAAATTTGAATTCAACAGCAAGAAAGCCAATGAGATCTATGCACTCTGTGGAATTGTAGAGTTCCTTTTAATATGCTATAATGCTAAATGTGAAAGGCAGTTTGATATAGTGGTTAAGGTGCTGAGTTCCAAGGAGGGAGACTGAGTTCCCCTCCTCTCTTAAGCATCAAACTTGAGTGACTTTGAACTGCTATTCTCTAATAGCCCAGACCATCAAAATAGGGTTTGGGGCAGTGGTGGGTTTCAAATTTTTTTACTAACGGTTCTGTGGGTGTGGCTTGGTGGGCGTGACAGGGGAAGGATCTCCATTCCCTCCCCACTTCAGGGGAAGGTTACTGCAAAATCCCCATTTCCTCCTTACAGCTGGGACTTGGGAGGCAGAGAATAGATGGGGGTGGGGCCACTCAGAATTTTTACTACCGGTTCTCTGAACTACTCAAAATTTCCGCTACCAGTTCTCCAGAACTGGTCAGAACCTGCTGAAACCCACCTCTGGTTTGGGGCATTAGGTATGTAATATAGACTGCCTTTTGCTGATCCAAATATCCCAGCAGAGATTAAAAATCTAATAAATAAAATAAACATTAATGTTTCTAACATGGAGTATTCATTAAAATGGATTAAATGTATATTCTATAAACATTGGTTTTGTGATTGAAATAACTGGAACATGTTACATAACAACTATAATAAGAGTCTATAGATACAGAATAAAGATGTAATTGCAACTTTCAATTTTTATATATCTCTGCCATACAAATATGGAGACAGCTGCAGTCAGACTGAAAGTGTTTTAAATGAATTCTTTACCGTATTATGTTTTTATTTTGTTTTTGCCCTTTTGATACTGTAGATGACCTGCTTGATAAATAAATACATTCCAGCAATTCCTTACACTGTTTCAAAAAATTAGCTACACATTTAATGTGGCATACATTAATTTAATCTTTGATATTACAAATTCTATAAAATCTGGGAAGTTCCCTGAGCCAGTATATTTCCTATGGAATGGTATAAAATACAAAGAATTATTATTATATATATCGTTAGAGCTTTTTAATACGTCTTTTGGAAAAGGGCCTTCCTCTTATCATTGTGTGAGGCACGCATAACGGTTATCATTAGTGAGTAAATTGTGTGAGCTATCACCTAATTTTCTTGTGAAGTGTGGAAGCAAAATTTTCACTGCAATTTTAGCATGTAGGTTGCACCATCTGGTGTTGTGAAAGGATGCCAAGCTTCTGATCATAATTAGCTGATTGGACAATACCCTAACAATTCAATTTTGTTATCTTGCAATCACAGTAGTATCTGTGCTGGATGCAGAAAAAAAAAATCCTCTGATATGCTACAAATTAAAATTACATTAAATGTATTGAATTAAAAGGCATTCTTCAAGGCCTTCTGCACAAATCATTACAAATGAGATTATTGCTTCCCTCCACATCCAAAATGCATTATAGGTCTTGTCAAGGATGTATGTTATTGCCCCTTATAGTTAATTTGGTTTTATCTTTGATTCAATTTATTAGATTATATAGTGTCACTCCAGATAGAGATAATCATCAATTTACAACTGTTCTTTTAGTGATTATTTAAAGTTACAACAGCACTGAAAAAGTGACTTATGAACAATCCTAGCACTTTTTAAAAATTTTTATATTTTTTATATTTTAATTTATATGCCTCCCTTCTCCGGAAACTCAGGGCGGCTTACAATGCTTTTAAGCAATAGCCTTCATACTTTTATATATACCTGCTTAGTAGGGCTTTTTGCCCCCCCTAAGCGGTGTTCTATTTTATACAAAGTCAGCTTATTGCCCCCACAATCCGGGTCCTCATTTTACCTACCTCGGAAGGATGGAAGGCTGAGTCAACCTTGAGCCTGGTGAGAATTGAACTCGCAGTAATTGCAGGCAGCTGGCAGCTAAATACTACTTTAACAGTAGTTTAGTCCATTGCACCACCAGGCTACACAATTTTGCATTATCTTTCTTAAATATTTGGAAATAATTATTCCTTGGAAAATACTTTTGTCACAGTGAATATTTCAAGTTATGTCATATTAATAAATTGAAAATATAGATAGAACAAAAATGTGAAAAAGGAAGATAATCTCTATATTTTAAGAAGGGTGTATAGATACTCAGGTACTTCAGAATTTTTAAAAAAATGAATGCTGAGATTCCAAGGTTCTCTCTATGAATTATATAAATATTTATGCATTTATTTATTTATATTCCATATTTCCTAACCACACATCTCCTTAACAAAATATTGAAATTTTTATCTCAGAATTTCTCCTTTTTTAATGGGTGGTGACCATAATTGATTGAGTATGGAACAGGGTTATTTTTTTTTATTTTTAGTTGTATCAATGGGCATATTTTGAGATCTCTTTTATTTGAATGAAAATAAGATTGAATATGTATAATTATGGGCACAGTTACTGCAATTATTTCAAAGCTTTGAAAACTTCATTTGTTTCTAAATGTATTGTATTTCTGACACTGAAGGCAATTAGATTTATCTTAAAGTACAGATGATGTTTTCATCCATACTTCGCATTGATGGCCATGGTCTAAAGAAGAAAGGGGATTCTGGGGAGGGGGGAAACCACTGGCTCAAGGGATGACATCATTGAGAAAACTTTGGACTCCTAGACCACAATCTTTATCTACAAGAAGAGCTTCTGGCAAGATATGGGTTGCATCTCACAAAGACTGGGAAAAATAAGGGAAAAAAAGAGTTTTGGGGCTGTATTTGGAACAAGAAGAAAGCCAAGGAAACAATTGGCCTGCTGATTGAAGAAGATGACATGATGCTGATGGGCAATAGGGAGAAGGCTGAACTGTTTAATTCTTTCCTTGTGTCTGTCTGCTCACAAAAGTAAAAAGCAGTCCAACTTGTCAGAAGTGTCACTGTGAGGAGCAGAAGAGAAACGTAGATCAAAATAGATGAAAGAACATCTGGTTGCCCTGAATGAATAAAAGTCTCTTGGACCAGATGGATTACATCCCAGGGTGTTAAAGCAACAGGAAGGTGCCATTTCAGAGCCGCTGACTGAAATCTTTGAGAAATTCCAAATAATAAAAGAAGTGCCAAATGACAGAAAGAGAGTCAGTGTATTCCAATATTTAAAAAGGAGGAAAAAAACCAGGCCCGGGAAAACCACAAACTAATCAGCTTGACATCAATAAGAAGATCCTAGAAAAAAAAAAAAATCCAAGCAATGGTCTTGCAAACTTAAAATCACAGAAGGTGATCACCAAAAACTAACATGAATTTGTAAAAAACTGGTTTGTGCCAAAGAATCTTATTTCTTTCTTTGACAATGTGACTACAGGTAGTCCTCGATTTACGACCGCAATTTATGTTGCTAAGTGAGAGATCTGTGTGGTGGGAAGTGCAAGAAGTTCCCGAAAGGGAGGTCAGACTGGAAATACCTTCCTACCTACCTTGAGGTTGGATGAGGATGGATGAGGCTCTGTTCTCTCTTGCAGTCAAAAGAGAAATTGCCCCAGAGCCCCAAGGTCCCTGCCTTCCCGCAGGCTTCTCCTGTGTGCTGATCAGAATAGCTGAGCAAAAGAGGGTTTATGCCACTTCACACAGAAAAATGCTTGCTTCCTGCAGGCTCACTTGGATCAGACGGAGGCACAGATGTCCTCCAATGAGCATTAAGCAGGTCATCTGAGACTTTGGGCAAGAGGACCATTGGGACAATTGCTAACTCAGAATAAAAGGAATGCTATTAAAATGATATCTTGTATAAGGATTGTGTGTGTGCACCTGCCTTCAAGTACGTTTTTGACTCCTGATAACTGCATGTCCCTGCAGTTTTCTTGGCAAGACTTTTTAATTTTTGCCATTGTCCCTTTCCTAAAGCTGAGAGGGAATGACTGGCCCAAGGTTACCAAACCGGCTTCATGCCTGAGATGAGATGAGAACTCATGTTCTCCTGTTTTGTAGCCTGCTGTCTTTAACCACTATGCCAAACTGTCTGTCTGTCTGTCTGTCTGTCTGTCTGTCTGTCTGTCTGTCTCTCTCTCTCTCTCTCTCTCTCTCTCTCTCTGTATGTGTGTATACTGTGTATACACATACAACGACAATAAAGTTATATCAGGGGTGAAATGCTTCTGGTTCGGACCAGATCACCTGATCCGGTAGCGATGGAGGCGTGTGGTTTGGAGAACCAGTAGCAAAACTCCCTGCCCCCCCTCATTGCCCAGCTGAGTCGCGCAATCTTCAGAGGCTTTTTAAAAAAAAAATTAAAAGCATTTTTTCGATAACCTCTGGCCGAAAAAAATGCTTTTAAAAGTTAAAAAAAAAAAGCCTCTGATGATCGTGTGGCTCAGCTGGGATCATCAGAGGCTTTTTTTTAAAAAAAAGCTTCTGCCGATCAGGCAAGTCAGCTGGGATCGCTAGAGGCTTTTTAAAAAAAAAGAAAGCCTCTCCCAATCAGGCAAGTCAGCTGGGATCATCAGAGGCTTTTAAAAGCATTTTTTTACAACCTCTTCAGCCGAAGAGGTTGCAGAAAAAATGGTTTTAAAAGTAAAAAAAGTTGGCCATGCTCACTCAGTCATATTACCACCACCACCAAGCCACACCCACAGAACTGGTAGTAACAAATTTTACATTTTACCACTGAGTTATATATATATATATATAGTATTTAGAATGTAGTATAAAGCATGTAGTGTGCAGTATATAGAATATAGTACACGGTATATTATGTAATGTATAGATTTATGTATATAAGAATGTACAAATGTTACTTCTTTGTTACTGTAAAATTTCTCAATCCAATTCTAAATCTTGGTGTGTGTGTGTTAGGGGTGGGTTCTACTTACCTTTACTACCAGTTCACATCGTGCCTGCCCATTCGCAGATCATCTATGATGACGTCCGGGTCAATGGGCGGAGCCTCCCACCGGTTTTACTACCGGTTCTTGCGCACCGGTCTGAACTGGGAGCAACCCACCACTGGGGGGGGTGTGTGTGTGTGCCTTTGAGTCAGTGTTGACTCTGACCAACTCCCTGGACAAGTCTTTGAAATTTTCTTAGCAAGATTTTGAAAATGGTTTGCTGTTGCCTCTTTCCTTGGGCTGTGAGAAAGAGAGCCCAAGATCACCTGGTTAGCTTTGTGCCTAAGGCAGTTCTAGAACTCAGTTTTAGCCTGTTGCCTTAACAACTACACCAAACTGCTCTAGATCCTGTAGTTATCTTTTTTTTTAATGGCATTCAGTATTAACTTTGGTATGAACTTTAGGTGGGGGAGGGGAGACTTTGATGTTGGTCTTCTCCACTCATTTCGTAACTAAATAGATTCAGCTCACCAAAGCTGATAACTTTGTGATAAATATGATTCATAAAATGGTAACAAACCCTTATTTAAAGGCAAACATGCAGCCGTTTAGACAATTTAGAACCAATGCATTTCTCAGAAATGTTTCAAACTGACATTCAGTTTTCCAATTAGAAAAATACTGTTGTCTTTTTAAAAGACTTTGACATATCTCCTAGGACTGGTAGAAGCAGATTGGAGGGAAATGAGGTGGAGAAAACCAATGCATTCCTAAGAGGTAAGGGAATTGCTAAGCTGTTAAAACAACGCAAGTGCGGATCAGCTTCAACTCTTCTCCCCATCTTGGAATCTCCCTGTCCTCAACCTTTTCCTCCTCATCACAATTAATCCCAAAATCCAGGCTGCTTTAGTGCCACAGGATGATCTCAAAGAAGGTTGTCACAAAAGCCTGTCTTGCTTTCTTCACTCTCCTTTTACTGGGCTAAAGAGTTAGGTGAGATCTGGTGTTGATACACTATTCACCTTATTGGCCAATAGCATCCCTGATTGAACCCAGGCATGATTTTGGGATTAAGTGTTCCTGGAACTATTTAAATATTTATACTGCGGCCCTGGGAAGGGGTCTATTTAATTACCTGCCTCAGGGGCAAACACAAGCTGCTGGATATTAATGGGATTTTAATAATTCCGGTGATGGATAGGCCATTTTGTAGTGAAAGTTGATTTCATTGTCTTCAAGATTTCATTGTTCACCTTTGCCAGGTGGAAAAAAAACCCTATTAAAACAGTCCTCCTTCAGAGACTTTTAGGATTCACCGAATGCTGAGAGGACTGTCCCGGTAGCTGAAGCTAATGATTCTGTCAAATCCTTGGTTTTACTGTGGAAATGTGAAATATTATGGGTCATTGGCCCAATCACTCCTGAGTGCTCCCTCCGATGCTCTGGAGGATAAGCAGTTCCCTAGTTTATCATAAAGCTCCAAGCAGAGAAACAGATAAGACAGTAGCTTGTACACCAGTGATGGGCAACCTGATGTGAAGCCAATTGAACACTCATAATCTCACCACCTGAATGGCAGTGAGAGCAGCAGAAGGCTTACTTTCCTGCTTCAATTTTATCCTTGAGTAGCTGCTCAGAGAGCTTTTCTGAGTTGTGTAGGTTTTAATGTCATCTAGAGCAGGAAGTCTGGTGTCATCAATCTGTCAAATACCTTGATGATACAATTGCTCATCTCCCTAGCAGCCCAGATGCAGCCATTGTTACAGTTCCATATGAGATGTCCAATACACTATGTTGAGGAGGTTCGAGTTTTGTGGTGTGGGGATATCGGCGAAATGGAGCAATTTGCTCTAATTCTTATTCCTCTGCTCCTTGCCAATCATAGCTAATTAAAAATAATCAAGAGATTAGGGGGTATAAAGGAGTGTTGTGAACTATTCCTGGGCAGTTATAGGGGATTTCTAAATGAATAAAATTATTAAAGTGAAGAATGTATCATAACATGAAGTGGTTCATTAAGATGCCATCAAGAATATAATGGTATGATTATTCTAAAAAAAATTCAAGCCATAAAGTTTATCACAACTATTTGCCTAGTTGCAAAACCAAAATTTTCCTCAAAAATTGAAACTGGTGGCTGTTCAGTTATAAGCATTCTTGGGGTACAGGAATTATCCATTTTAGACTAAATTCTGGCCTAGTTATGGGTTGAACCCATCCTTTAGTAATTAGCTAACAGTAGAAGATATACAGACTCAGTTAGATAACCTGATTCTTTATAGACAAACAGCCATATATAAGCAGAATATCTATGTACTGCCTACAGAAATCAAGCCTGGTGCACTCTGCCCCAGGGGGTTTAAATCCTAGGCCTTGCTTCTGCTTTTTGAAATAAGAAAAAAAAATGGCCCTTCTCCTACCAGCCTTGAGATGAGGAACATCTATTTCATAGATACTGTACATAATGATTTTGAATGGTTTCCGCACTGTTCATTCCTTCCTTGGTAACTTTGCTATTTTTGATGTATTTTATACTACATTTTAATACAATGGATTGCAGAATTAAGATTTTTGGCACTGTTATACAAGGAGATAATATTTATTATCCCAAAAAAAACTAGATCCCAAAAAATAGCATTGGGAGTCTGTGGAAAAATAGCATTGGGAGTCTGTGCATTGGGAGTCTGTGGATTGGCTCCCAATTGGTCTTCATAGGATGCTTCATTTGGGCTTCTATTGAGTTTCATTTGGTCAAAGGACTCATTTTTTTGTTTTTTTACAATGTGCGTGTGTGTGTGTGTGTGTGTGTATGTGTGTGTGTGTGTAATATACATACATACATACACATATGTATGTATTGTATGTATGTATGCATGCATGCATGCATATTTGTATAGTAATCTAATTTACTAGCTCTATCTGGAGCTAGGAATTGATGCTACAACTATTTGTCTTCCACTCACCTATATATCCATCCATCCATCCATCCATCCATCCATCCATGTCTGTCTGTCTGTCTGTCTGTCTGTCTGTCTGTCTGTCTATCTATCTATCTATCTATCTATCTATCTATCTATCTATCTATCTATCTTTGCTACAGTTTTGTGCTAGCTGAGGTTTGTGACATAAAAAAAGAAAAAGTTGTACTGCAAGGAATTCTGCCTCATATCATATAAAATATAGAAAACCTTGTCCTATTTCCTGCCTGGCGCTCCCAAGTAGATTTTAAAAATGTATTCTTCAAGAAATTTCAGACCGCAAACAGGGCATGAAGAGGTAGTCTTGTAGATTTGGTAAAATGATGCTATTTAAATAAAATATTAATTTTCATCTATTCTAGTTTTATTAATATTTTAATTCCAACTATTTGGATCAGGAAAAATTACTAGAAGCTACTTTGAGCCCTTGGAATACAGCAGGATAAGAATCAAATGAGTAAGCAAATAATTGACTATCTTTCACCAAATGACAACCTATGCATGAATTTTCTGTCCTCTGGTAACTTAATTGGCAAATGGGGGCCCAGAGCAGCAACATATGCACCAATTCGTTAGAAAGCCTCTCCAGAGAGCGGGCAGTTCTGCTGAGAAAGTACATCAAGAGTGAGCTAATTATATCCAGAGCAGAGAGTTGGCAGAATTGCTAACTTCCATAGGGATATGATTGGAATGGATGGAGAGAAGGCCAGAAGAGTGAATCACAGATATATAAATAGATAGTTTATTGTGAATCAGACTATCGGTCCATCTAATTCAGTGTTATTATACTGACTTAGAAGCAGATCTCAGCAGTTTCAGGAAAGAGTATTTACTAGCTCTATCTGGAGCTAGGAATTGACACTACAACTATTTGTCTTCCACTCACCTATAGCTTTTCCTCAGCATGCATCCTGATGGGCAGTGAAGGATGTGGATCTGTAATTAATGGCTTGGGAATCCTGTGGACAATTTATTTATTGGCTTGGCATTTGATACTGATACATAAATGAAGATCCACTGTTGTATATCTTGTCATATTTGTTTGACTAGATTGAGAGAACGAGAGACCCCAGGAGGATGCTTGGGCTCATGGCGGGTTGTCTCATTTGACTCATTGTCTCCATATTACATTAAATATTCTTAAATTAAGAAGATGTATGGTGTGCTTTAGCTCAACGATCACATACATTATCTCAGTATTTCCTACAAGACCCTTATATTGTAAGAATAAAAATGGGATAGTGGTTCTGTACTCAGATTTGGAAAGGAGAAGCTAAAAGATATTCATTTGCCTGGGGCTTCATATGGAGGGGATGGGAGCATTAAATGTTGATTTTAGACTTTCTGGCCCCTCTTGGGGTTGTTGTTGTTTTTTTCCATGCCTCTGGTTTCAAGCACAATTTGTTTTTGTTGTCTGTTTGTGAAAACCATAAAGCAGCAGTACCTTGAAAAGTTCAATAGATCAATCTAACTGTTACTTGAACTAAGGAAAGAAGAATTCTCCCACCCACCCCCATCCCAAAAAGTAGGTTGGTTTGTATTTTTTGTGGCCATCTTCAAACTCCTATCTAGATTATACATAGTTGACACTATACAATGAACACTATTAGAAGAAAAATTAGAGTTTATAAAACGGTTTTAGCGAATAATGTTTTCCTGATATTCAGAAAACAAAAACGTGGAACAGATCGATCAAGAATCTGATTGAAGTAATAATCCAGCTTTTTACCCACCAATTTCTGAGTGAATCAACAACTATTGTTGTATCTAAGTTAGGGGTCTCCAACCTTGGTAACTTTAAGCCTGGAGGACTTCAACTCCCACAATTCCCCAGCCAGCTGATTAGAATTAGCATGTAGAAGAAAGGGGAGAGAGGGAAGCAAATAGGCCAGATCAATTTTACATGCCTGAGAAACCCTTGAATAGAGATCCTTTGAATAGATAGAATTTATGTTCATATAAGTTTGAAAAAAACATGATTAATTTCTTCTAGTTAAATGTGCACTGCCCATGGTTATTTATTTAAATCATTTAAAAAAGCTGGCAGAGAGAAAATGGCAAGCCTACATTTTTTGTGCGCAGTTCATCTAGCATGGAAGAAAAAGAGTCTCAAATCTTAGCTGCAAAACTACGGTGAACATGTTCACAGTAAACACAAAATGGAAATAAGGTTGTTTTAATACAGTTGGATGGCTAGAAACAAAGCTACAAAACAGATGTAAGCAAGATGATATTAGAATCATTTCATGGGCATTGATGCATGACAGCTTGCAGGACTTATGATGCATGCTAAAAAAAATTATACATTTATTTATTATTTGGATTTACTGTACAGCCTGTAAATGTTCTTCATGTACAGGTTAGTTGTGAATATTTATTGGGAGATACTGATAAATAATAAGCAATAATTTGTCATCATACAATCATAGTGAAATTGTAACCAATATATTCTTGGTATGAATGCCTGAATAAACAGATGTCTCTAGAAGAGAAATAGGCGAGGTTTCCTGAATATCAGGCTAAGCTGTGCTTATCTTCTGTTTCTGTTGTGATTTGTAAAGATGAAATGTCTCCCTTTCTTAGATATCTGGATTTAACTTAGATGGATGGTCCAAATTCAAAATGCTATTTGCAGACAGTTTCTCCAGAAAATGGCTTATCTGCATTCACTCTCTAAATAAAGCAAAAGATATATACTCTGAAGGCTATATTCCATTATTGGGATTTTAGCCCTAAAGGTTAAGTTAGCATGACCACGTTGACATTTTGTGTAGACTTCTAAATATATTAAAGGAACTTACTTTCAGATTTGGGTAAAAAACAACTATGCCGCTGAGGAATTCTGGGAATTGAAGCCCACAGGTCTTAAAATTGCCAAGTTTGGACATCCGTGGTCTAGCTGTTTATCCTGACTATCAGGCATTTTTGCTTTAAGCTTTCTTCATCATGATGATGTGACTTGCTGCTTAAGCAAAAGAGAATTGAGCATACATGGATTTCTTCTTGATCAAGAAGCTTATTAGGAGGATTATATAGTTGTCAGTAGGAGTTAGTATTCTTTAATTTTAGAGCAAGGTTTATAAAGAGTGGTTGCAAGAACAATTTCAGGTAGTAACTTAGTGGTATGAAAGCAAAATACTATTACTGCTTGGTTGTTTTTGTATCACATCTACTACAGTCCTAAATTTGTGTATCAGGGATGACAAAGACAGTTTCTAAACAGCCTTGTCTTATCTTAAAAATAATTTGATTTTTAATGATGGAGATAAAGGATGAAGCTCAGTATACCTAAGGCCTCTTTGAAGGATTCTTTCAGTTCAACCCTCTGATCCATGCAGAAATCGAAATTAATGCAACCTTGAACAAGTTCTGCTCCTTTTACTGTTTCCACACATTTACTGAAGGAGAATACACTGCTTTCTTGGGTAATTGGTTCCACTACTGAACTGCTCTTATTGTTAAGAATTTTTCCTTAACTTGCAACTAGAATTTATCTTCATTTAACTTATCTGTGTCATGCCCTGTGGGACAATAAAGAATAGATCTTGGCTTTCTTCTATGTGACATTCTTTCAGATACAGTCCTCTCCTCCTCCCGGAGGTTTTCTTCTGAAAGCTAATCGTTCCTAGCTTCTTCAGTAGCTCTTCATAGAGCCTCATTTTCAGTCTGCAGATTTTTTATTGCTAAATCTGATGTCTCTTTCTTTCTTTCTTTTTTAATCTGTGCATTTGATTGTGATTCTCTGGCTGAACAGCTCTGTCTCGGTTAATGACAGAATGAAATTGATCCACCTATTTCTGCAATATATCACAATCATTTTGTATTTCTGCCTTTTAAATGCTAGCAATGTTGAACCCTCAGCCCATCCAATAAACACCCTTACTACTTTCCCATCCCAAACATTACCAAGTCTGGACCTTGGGTTAACCTCACTGGGCAAATCTTTTCAGTTTTCTCTGAACAGAAAAGACAGAGAGACCAACATGGTCAGGGAGTGAGTCTTTTCAGACCCAGTCACTGATGAGCTTTGAAGGCTGTGAGGGAAGGGACTTGAGGATGGGGTGGGGAGTAAGCAAACACAAACTAAGGCCAGAGAAAGCAAATGGTGGAAGACGTTCCTGCTTAACTCTGTTATATTATATAACAACTACTCTGTTATATACTCTTAACTCTATAAAAGCTACTCTGCTTGGCATCTCTTATTAATGTCATATTGAACATTACTGGTATAACCTCAAAAGTTATCTGCGCATCTATAAATGTATTTAAAATATTTTATTATATTATTATTTACTTTATTCATTAAACATGAAACTCAGTCAACTGAACATTCAAAAATGCAATTATTATTATTATTATTATTATTATTATTATTATTATTATTATTATTATTATTATTATTATTATTAAAATCCTACTTGGCTACTCGGCCCACTAAAACTTCAAAGAGGCCTTGGTCTTAAAGCATCTGATTTTCTTGATGGAGAACTGAGCTGTTCCCTCAAATAGGAAGAGCAAGGTGTAAACAGCAAAGAAGTTAGCTCCTATCATGGAAAGGGACCCTCTAAAGTCTAAACTACTTCCCCTGAGGGTGGCATGCCAGAATTGCTTAGTGGGGAAGGATAAAATCAAATAACTTCTGCAACCTAGTCACCTTATCTCTTTAGTTGAACATTATGATTGGACTGAATAGTCCGAAGCTTTAAAGGAGACACCACTGGTTTTAAAGCTTTGCTTCAGAGAGCTTAAAGGGGCAGGCACAAATAAATTAATCCATTTATATCTTTGCTGTGCCCAGCAATTGCTTTCTTCTACTGGCCTCCTTTTCACAGTACTTTGGGAAAGGGGTCACACACTGACAAACTCTGAGCCAGCAACACACCTTTTACACCATCTTCCTCATACTGAAACACCTTGCAGAAGGTACCCTTTGCTGAAATTACAATATATTATGTCTACAGCATTGCCACAATTTATTAAGGAAATTAATGGATTAAAAAATGCGATGGCCTGTCTGCCAAGGCTAATTCTTGACAAACCCTTTGTGAACAATTTTTCTGTATTAAAATAGGGGGGGAAAACCTCCTTGTGAATTGTTCTCTCTTTTTTTTTTTTAGCTAAACCATTGATTTAGTTGTTACTGAATACGTTTAGTAGTTTTTAAATTGCACCATCTATTTTTTCTTGAGATATGTCTTTCTGAGGTCATATGTATGGTTAATTGTATGAAACGAAATATTTTTGTCTCTTTTTGTTTTGTTTTGTTTTTGTTTTAAGACCACACTTGGAATACAGTGTCCACTTCTGTCCACATTATAAAAAAAAGATGTTGAGATTCTAGAAAGTGTGCAGAGTCTTCAACAAACGTGATTAGGGGTCTGGAGGCTAAACTGTATGAAGAACAGGATGACTGGGAACTAGCCATTTCTAGCCTTTTGAACAAAAGAACTAGGCATGACACAGTAACAGTTTTCCAATACTTGAGGGGCTGTCACAGAGAACAGGGAGTTAACCTATTTTCCAAAGCACCTGAGGACATGACAAGAAATAACAGATGGAAGATTATTAAAGAGAAATCCAACCTAGAACCAAGGAGAAATTTTCTGACAATACGAACAATTAATCAGTAGAATGGCTTGCCTTTAGAATTTGTGGGTGTTTCATCACTGGAGCTTTTCAAGAAGAGATTGGACAGCCATTTGTCCAGAATGGTATAAGGTCTCCTACTCAAGCAGGGGGTTGGCCTAGAAGACCTCTACGGTCACTTCCAACTTTGTTATAATACGTTCTGTGCTCTAATTGCTAAAGCACATATTGATTGACATGACCAGATGAACTAATTCTACTCCATTGTAAGGCTACATTAACAGAATCTTGCCAATTTGAAGGTACAAATCCCCCCCACCCCAAATCTCCTTTATGGTCTGAGAAGTTAGAGAGGGTTTCTTTGGAGCCTCTTTCTCTGCCCATTATGCAGTTGCTCTTTCATCTCACCATTCCCTAGGCAGCATCTCTTTGACCTGTTTCTCAAAAGTCTTTCTCACATACCATTATACATACCCCAAAAAGAAGAAACTGAACTTCCTTGTTGGCTAACCAAAGTAGCCTTAATAGGAGTTCTCATTTTAGATTCCTCCTACTTAATAGTTCATATTTCACATTTGAAATATATTTATAGCCAAATGATCTGAGATAGTACTTTCTTCTCTCCCAAATTATAAAAGACTTTTGTGACAAATATCTTTATTAAAGTATATGTTCCTAAGGTAAAATTATACTCCCAATTTTACGCTACCTCTCATTTTACAGATTTCTTTCTCTTTTTCAGAGTTCTATTATCTAAAATGTAAACAAGGAATCTACGACTAACCCTCTTTATGTAATAATACTGGCTAATTCTGATTTCTACCAATGCAATATGACCCATTTCACAGTTTCTTTTCAGAAACTTTTTTAAAAATTTCATTTGGCCTCTGTGACCAAATATATTTTTCTTTTTGATCCATTATTATTCTCACTAAAATTAAAATATGCAGTTAATTTTTGTCTTGACTACAGTAGTTTCTGGTGTTTATTTTAAAATACTCATCTTGGTACTCCTTATAATCACAATTGGAACCAGAATCTTGGTCATTGAACACAACCACAAACCTGGCACTCCTGGTTGTAGTCATTAAGTGATCTTGCAAGTCATTAAGAGGATGGAGTCCCAAGTAACAAACGGACGTACCTCAGGGAGGTAGGGGAGACTCAGGGAGGCCCAGTGCAGTTAGTGTGTGATTGTCTCTCTGCTCAGGAGCTGAAAATTTTACATGCCAAAACTCAAGCAATATTTTCATCCTTTGAACAGAGAGAGGAAGACTCACATGTAACCTGTGCAGGTCCTCCCAAGACCATCCCTGTCTCCACTTCTTTCCTTACCACACTGCCTCTTTGCTCTGGAGCTGAAAATACTGCTTGTATTACAGCTATCTTTCATCTCTGGGGACTAGCTGAAAAAGCTGTCTGCTGAAGGATTTCAGCCTGCTTTGGATTTTGGCAAAGATGAAAATCTCCGTAGCCAGTCTTAACTTCTGCATTGGGGGGGGGGGTGTTACCAAAAAAAATCATAATACTTTTGTAACTAACGTCCAAGGAAAAGACCAAATACATGAAAATCAGATTTTCATTTTTAAATAGGTTTATTAAAAAGGCAGTAGAGTTAGATTCAGTAAAAACGAATGAGATATAGAATACTACACATGCAAAGTTAATCTAAAGGAACACGATATAGTAAAGCTACATTCCCATTTGACAAAGCAATGGTTATATTTTTATTGCTATAGGCAAATGTAGTTTTCATTATTCTCTATTTTCAGTCTCCAGTTCGAAAGGATTTTGGATTGAATAGAAGGAGAAAGTCTATAAATAAATGTCTAAACTCTGTGAGATTCCATTGTAATTAATATTGAGGCCATTATAGGCTCCCAATACTGTCTCTGTATAATGAAATACTTCTATTTCCGTAGAATAATCCTTAATGCAGGTGCTTCTTTTTAAATTTAATTAGAGATATTGTCAAATGTATCTCATTTTTAAAAAGAACTATATCTTAATGGCCTTTTCTGTTTTATTCAGCCCTTTTATTAAACCAGTTTGCAGAATGAGATGGCATCCAGGAACAGAATCTGAATGGCAATAACAGAGTGACTTGGATAGTGACACTCGGCATGCCTCGGGGGAATTTCCTGAGTTCTCTTTTAACTTGCACCTCACTGGGCCCTAAATATGCACTTTGGATGGTTGAAGGATTATCTGGAATGAGGAACAGATAACACACAAAACTCTGATGGGAAAACAACATTTAAATCAGCTTTCCTCTGCATCTCTTACGGTGGCATCCTACCCCCTGTATCTCATTCTCTTCTGTTCAAGGAATAACAGCTGTTTGGATCCAGCCCAAAGCTCTGTGAAATATACTGTAATGATGCTGATTAGTCTTTATTCCCTTTTCTTGTGGGAATTGACAGACAGCAAGTCTTGATGAGCCTGGCCTTTCTCTCATACAAATTAGCAATGTGGTTCCTAGATCAGACTGGAGCATCTCATATGTGGTATAGTATAGAATGCTGGGCTTGCCTCTCCTAGTTGGAGCCTTTAATGAATACAGTGGTACCTCGGTACTCATTGTTAATTGGTTCTGGGAAGTGCAATGATTACTAAAAATGTTTAGTACCAAACACATTTTTCCCATAAGGAATAATATAGTAAGTCACAAGGCAGCCGACATTGACAAGTTCTAGCTTGTGCGTTGAGTACCAAACAAATGATAAGTAGTGGGACAAAATTTTAGAGTCAAAAAGTGTCAAGTACCAAATTCAATGTGTTTCCAAGCAGTTGAGTACCAAGGTATTACTGTATTTTTATAAATACTTCTTGAATATTTCTGTAAAAACAACTAGATATCTACAAGAGCCATGCTTTAGGGCACCTGGCATCTCAGAAGCTGCCATGGTAGAATTTGATACTTTGGGAAAGAAACAACTATGTGTATGAGTGCCTCTGTGAGTATAGAGAGAGAGAGGGAGGGAGAGGGAGGGAGGGAGGGGACGAGAGCGAGAGAGCTGTGTATAACCAGATAAAGAGAAAATGAGTAGGCAGGATCTGTAAAATTTCAGCCAGAATAAAATTTAGGGTCTCCCAACACTTCCCTCATATTTGAAGCAGGCCAATGAGTTACCAAGGTTCATATTGCAAATATCTAAACAATATTAATAATTGGCCCTACTGGAAAGATGTTAAATAGATTTCTGGCTTTCTGGGAGCTGAAGCACATCTCTTCTTAAACTCAGAACCAAATAAATTTCATGGCCATTCCAACTGGATCCATAACATCAGCGGGTAAGAAGAGGTAGCAATGTTGACCTTATTTCATCATTTGTAGAGAAGCAAGACTCACTAGCTGTTCCTGATATCTCTCCTTCTCAGCCTATGGTCTATCTCTCTCGTCTTTGCAAATTGGAATTAAAAGAAAATGTTGAATTACTAAAGTTCGAATTACATGTGGAGTATGAATTTTGAGAACCCTTGGTGATGGTGTCCCAGTGAAGGATAGAAATGGATGGATATAAGGGGGAACTGATGCCTGGGATTCCATTGTGCTACTATGTTGTACCAAACTCTTGTACCAGACCCATTTCAACATGCTGTCTCTTCTTGTTGCCTTTTTGCTACCCCAAATTTCTGGCTAGACCTGATCTCATCTGGGCTGTTGTAGATTCTCTGACTTCTTAATAGAAAAGTATCATAAGAGGAATTGTTATAACGTAGGAAGTACTTGTTCGGTTTGGTTTCGCCTAATTTCTAGACAGTATACAGTACTTGGTAGTTATATTTTTCAATCTGACAGACTTTCGGAGTTCCAAAATTTTTTGTGGTTGTTCAGTGGCATAGCTACTGTATTTGACACTTGGAGTAGGTTAGAGCTAAGCAGCTGCTGCAGGAGCCAAGCTGGCCCAACCACATCACTGCAAGCAGCTCTGCTCCATCTCTATGGCTGCGCTGCACCAGTGACTATCAACAGCTGATCAGCTTTCTGGCAGTAGCTCCCAGTAGCCAACAGTGGATCCTACTATTGCCTGCAGTTGGATCACTCCCACTACCCATGATATACCACTGTTGTGGTTGTTATTTTCTTTCACACTTTAATGTTAGCTTTACCACTAAAGTAAATTTTTGGAATTCTTTCTTTTGTCCCTGACCATTTCCAGATCTGAATTGCTGAACATGGCAAGAGCGAAAAGAGATACAATCATTCCTAAATGGGCTTATTTAAATGTCGAGATGCAGCTCTAAATAAAATTCCAAACTTGAGAAAAATATGAATTAATTTGGTTACTGTGGAAAAAAAGTGATTTTAGGCTAGAAATAGCTTATTTAGAAGTTATTCTAAATAATTAAGGATCCTCTTATTGTAGCCTCTTTATTTTTTTCTACTTTGAGAAATTGTTCTTATTTCATTCTAGTATGTAACCATACCCTGTCAAAAAAAGAAGTAATTCAGAATAAACTTAGCGATATTAGAGCAAAAGTGGCAGATGCTGAGCCAGGGCCTATTTGATAGCATCCTCAGGAGAAAACATGTTAATAGATGTTCCAATAAGAAAAGAAAATTGGTCAGCCATGAAGGAGGCCATAAATAAGAAACCATTCCTTTTATGTCTTCAACACAACCTTCTAGTAAATTACTTTGATATCTTCTACACAAGTCTGGAACATATTTTTTGTGTAGGATGTTCACGATCAGCTAATGAAACTTAATATTGTGAGAGAACATAAATATCTCAAGTCCATCAAGGATTGTGGTGAAGGCAAAGATGCTCACAACATTGGTGAGATCATAATTTTGCAAATATCATCAGGGCAAAGGTAACATTCATGTGCTTAATTGTTCTGCTGCTTCAGATTAAACACATCTTTCTCCATATCAGTTTAACCATTCCATGTTTATATGTTGTGAATAGGATCAAAACATTGGGGAAAAGTATCTGGGAAGTCTTAGGAACTATCAAATGCTTTAAAGTAGGGGGTGTCCAACCTTGGCAATTTTAAGACTTGTGGACTCAGTCTTTCTGGCTGGAGAATTCTGGGAGTTGAAGTCCACAAGTCTTAAAGTTGCCAAGGTTGGATGCCCCTGTTTTAAAGTGTACTTTATGTAAGGACATTATTCTAGTTGTTACTAGAGAAAGGATTCTTTGAGGGTTATGTAGAGTAATGTGTCTCTGGGGATAGTAGAATTACAGTGGAGAAACAGTAGGACATGTTCTATATGTATAAAATGGCACTCTCTCCGATTAATCTGTGAAGCTATTAGCATGCAGGTTTTAAAAGGCTTCCCCTGTGGTTTAATTGTACTAAGTCTGTTTGCTCCGTTTTGAAAAAAAAAATCTCTTTACAAAGTTTGACTGCAATCTTGATATAGGATATTGGAATAAAATATAATTATAGAACATAAATATAATAGACACATTTAAAAAAAAAAAGACCACAAACATTTGTAAATGATGTATAGATCTGGATAATGAACTATAATAGAAAAACCAATATAAAACCCCTAATCCATTAAAACAGTACAGTACAAAAAAAAAACACCCAAGCAAATAAAGCACCATAAAATGCACACCTACGGAGGCTCTCCTAGCATGCTGGACCTAATACTTGAGGGGAAAACCAAGTTTTAACAGCTTTTAGGAAAGCCAAGAGGATTAGGGCCATCCAAAGCTCAGTAGGAAAGGTTGAGTTAAAGGATACTGAACTTATTCGTTCTGCTCTTTTTAAGGGAAACCTTTAATTGTCAGACAATTACATTGATTGACAAGTCAAACTGTCTTTTAAAAAAACTCAGAATTAATCCTAGAAAGAAATGTAGGCACACTTTTTGAACTTACCTCATTCACACTCATCTCTGCATTATTATCTAATAACTAGCTGGTCAGGCTACATTGATGTTCCTAACACATCTTGGCAAACCTAGTGTGTGCAGGACTTCCTTTTGTGTCAATAGTTCCAAAGTTCCCATACGTTTTTATATCAACCAATATAGCCTTGAACATTTTTATGAATAGATGACATAAAAATGTATGTTAGCATTATACCATGACAACTTACTGATAGGCATTTGATGCTGGTGACAATATACTGGCATTGGGTCATTGACACATGGTTTTCTGATAAATTTATATAGCGCTTCAAGGTTCAATCTTTATTGTTGGTAGTACATCTGCTAACTCAGATGTTAACTCATGTAATTTCACTGGCTTGAATCTCAAGGTTATTGTCTTTAGTACCATGGCATCAAGAGTTAACATTAGTATAGTAATAACATTTTTTCTTCATTTGTGAAATTCTGAGTGTACTGTTTGTATTCTGGGTAAGTATGGCCCAGAAGCCTATTTACTAAGAGCATCCACGTTATTGCTTGAAATCAGTTTGCAAATATTTTGTCAGAAAACTGAGAAATGCTTCTTATTTTCTGCTTATGATATATGACTTCAGGACCAGATGGTCTTCAGAGTTCAGAGTACTGATTTTATAATCAGTATATGTCAGTTGTGAAAGATCAGGACCACACTTGAAGTTCCAATTAAACTGATTTATTACTACTCATGCCTATGCACAGGAATCTACTCAACTAACAAGTTAGTACTATCTTGATGTTAGATAAGGGCCAATGGAATTCAAGAGACGTTGGACTTAGTCCATTTGTGGCTATGTAGAATCAGCCATTTGTAGGCTGATTCTTCTTTTGATTCCACCCTCCAGGTTCTGTTATGCCTTCTATTACAGTATATATCATTAAATTGTATAAAACTTACCAATAAATGATTTTTTTCAGGTTTTTCAGGTTCTTATTCTATCTACAGATATTGTTATTACTTTGTTTGAAATCTGCTGTTTTAATTTGAATCAAATTTGCTTGATTTTTGGACCTTTCTGAGAAAGTGTAAAAGTAGTTTGAAAACATTGACTATGCCACCAAATATTATCACGTTGAACAGATCTTTACCAAGTAAACCCCGGTCCGTAGTTATTTGCCTGTATGGAACACAGCTTTATTGTCTCTCAGATCTAATGGATATTTTGACTCAGATTTTCCATGAATTTCCATGATTGCTGTTAATATGGAACAGCAGTAAGAAGATAAATATTGGTATAAGACAGTTGTGCCTTTCAGCTAATGTAGCTTTGCTTTGTAATAAAAAGTGACTAGAGCAAACACTTATACCTGCTCTACTCTATCTTCTAACAAAACGTGTGTGTGAAATGTCTATTTTGCCAAATCTACAATAGGAGGAAAAAGTGATATAGCATCTAGATTCTTTGTTTTCAGAAATAGGAAAAACTGCAGTTATATCTCAGTTTCTCTAAAACGACCTGGGTCTAAACTAAACTCATAACACATATATAACATAATGAGTTGGGGTTGGGCTATAAGAGAACAGAAAAGTAAACGAGAATAACAGACCTTTATATCCTTCCCTAAAGCAAGAGAGGCATCTAGTTAGAAAGTTATTTTTAATCTTGGACTCTTAATTTCCGATTTCAACTAAAAGGTGCATTTTCTGGTTATAATCTTGGTGAGATTAAGCCCAGCATCTTAATTTTTAACTTTTCCTTAAAACCTGCATATAGGACTATCACATCTTTCAGTCACATCACAGCTATCAGTCTACAGCTTTGGCTGGCTACTAGGAAACAAGAAGCCATCATAGATGAAAGGGCTAATGCTGACGTGCAAAACAGTGCTAAGTCCTGTATGTCACAGAGCCTTGAATTGTTTTTGTGTGAGAAACTGGACTCTTTATTTTAACCATGTTGAAGGGATCCCTGCAATACCAGCAGTAGGAGCCACACTGTGGTTTTTCCTGTAAGAAGAAGAAGAAGGGCGTTATAAGGGAAGGCACTACTCCCAGTATTCATTTGACTTAAGATGCTTTTATGTGGGCTGAAATGTTTTTTTGGATTTTATTCCTGGCATGACCCTTGTCTCTGACACCAGCTACTAGATGCTTAATTACTAGATAGTTCCAAGCAAGCCTTTCCCTCTGAGCTTCAGCCCTCTGTGTGCAAAATGTGACTCAAAGGATGTAATTTGGTTCTTGAAAGGATTACAAAAAGCATGGTGATAAAACATGTTGAACTCATAAAAAGTGCTACCCAGCTTCCAAGCGTAATTTTATTTATCCTCTCAAACTGAAGTTGTTTCTCAACAGCTGGGATTTGGAGATATATGCTCTTGAGTTTGGAAATAGCATACAACCATCATGGCGTGCCACTGGACTTATTCCTATCGTAATTTAAATGGAAAACTGTTAACGTGATTGCTCAAAAGATTCACATGTAAACAATTTAGGAAAAATAATACCTCTAAATCAAAGTTTTTGTTCTGTGCCTCTCAGCAGCATCATTGGAATTATTTTTAGTACAAATTGACCCTAGTTTCTTTTAGTCTCGTTATGAGTCATGGTGGCACAGTGGCTACAATGCAGTATTGCAGGCTAACTCACTGCACACAGCCAGGAGTTCGATGCTGAACGGCTCAAGGTTGACTCAGCCTTCCATCCTTCTGAGGTTGGTAAAATGAGGACCCAGATTGTTGGGGGCAATATGCTGACTCTGTAAACCTCTTAGAGATGACTATAAAGCACTATGAAGTGGATAATATAATATAATATAGATAATATAGAGCTATAATTGCACTCAACAATGAACAAAAGGGCCACCATCAGTGAGCTGTTGGACAGTATTACTTGGTCTGTTGTATGGATGTTTGGGTGGTTTAAGGGTGGGGAATTGTGGTGGGTGGGAGTGTGTTTGGGGATTATTATGTGTGTTGGACCTGGTCTTTGGGTGTTAAGTGAATTTCGTTGTATGGGTATACTGTGTATACTTGTACAATGACAATAAAGTTATTTATTTATTTTATTTATTTATAAGTCTAAGTGCTATTTCTATTTCTATGACAACAATTTCTTTAGACAGTCTCCACCTGCCCTGCGTATTTTCTTCTGGAGAGGCCAGGAGGATGAGGAGCTGGATAAAAATATTATCAGTGACAGCCTCATTTTGGAATAAATTACCTTATAAGATCAGGGTTTACCCTCCCCATCCCCGACCTCCATATCCAGAAAACACCATCACATTATTCCAGAGGATATTTGGGGAATGAATTTTAATGGAAGGCAGCAAAGTTTAAAAGATTTTAATAAATTCTAATTGTGCTGATTTTTTTCAATGGAATTGAAATGTATATACCTAGAATGTGCCATTGAGAAAAATATGAGAGATTATGTAATCAGAATAATACAGAACACCTTGAAACAAAGGTCATTATTGCAAACTGTTCTGCAAATTGTTAATTTCCTGCAAATTGTTAACTTAAAAAGCCAGTGCAGAATGTAATGAGTGCTACCTTCACTCTGAAATGGGGACCGTAAAGGAACTGCAGATTACCACTTTCGTTAATCACCTGTTCCTGATCCTGAAAAGTTAACATCTTTTCAACTATCTTATGAATATTGTTAGAAATTGTGGATACTGCTAGATACCTTCTAGATGTGTGTAACACACACTAATGCTACATTTTACAGAAAATGTATTTCCTTACTTAACATACATCTTAACATAAAAATAAAATGACTAAAGAAATTTGTCTCAGTAAAATTGCTAGATTTATATAATTATTTTTGACAGGAAATGAAGTTACTTGTTTAAACACTCTTCATATTTTAAGTATGTACTTAAAGTTTACATCTACAGATTATAATTTTCCTGGCCTTTTTAAAAATTATTATTATGTTTGTAGCTTTAATTGATTTTATGATTGTTCGCCACCCAGAATCACTGGTTTGAGATGATTAAAATGATTAGAATAATAGAGTTAGAAGGGACCTTGGAGGTCTTCAAGTCCAACCCCCTGCTTAGGCAGGAAACCCTATACTATTTCAGACAAATGGTTGTCCAATCTCTTCTTTAAAACTTCCAGTGTTGGAGCATTCACAACTTCTGAAGGCAAGCTGTTCCACTGATTAATTGTTCTCAGTGTCAAGAAATTTCTCCTTAGTTCTAGGTTGCTTCTCTCCTTGATTAGTTTCCATCCATTGCTTCTTGTCCTGTCCTCAGGTGCTTTGGAGAATAGCTTGACTCCCTCTTCTTTGTGGCAACCCATGAGATATTGGAACACTGCTATCATGTCTCCCCTAGTCCTTCTTTTCATTAAACTAAACTTACCCAATTCCAGCAACCGTTCTTTATATTGTATGAGGAGACGTATAAATCGAATGAATGAATGAATGAACTTGATTATTTGTTAATTTCTTAATGAATGCCTAAAATTAAATTTTAAAATCAACCTTCCAACTTAATGAGTAGTTTTCAAAAGTTATACTTGTACAATTCTAACATCCATCAATTAGGCAAAGAAGGGGCCGCACAGGTGGTCCTTGACTTATGACCACAATTGAGCCCAACATTTTTGTTGCTAAGCAAGACATTTGTTAAGAGAATTTTGCCCCATTTTATGACCTTTCTGGCCACAGTTGTTAAGTGAATCACTGCAGTTGTTTTCAGTGTTCTAGAAAAACCCAACTCCAATTAAAAACTCTGAGACAGGCATTTTCTCAAAATTCCATTTATTAGAGTAGGTATACTGACACATCTGGGAAAACCCGAATCTGAGAGTTCTGTCTCTCAGTAAATGATTTTCGGGTTTTTGATTTTCCCTCAGTAAATCAAAAACCCGAAATCCATCTCCTGCACTCATCAGTCCATCACATGTCAATCACCATCTGTCCCATCTCGAGACATCACTCCAACCAAACCACTCCTTCCCCAGATGCAGGACTGTATGACCTTGACCGAAAAGAAGAATGCTATTTTGTCTAACTACATTCCCTCTACTAAATCCCCCCTCCTACTTTCACACACACAAGAAGGTGGCAGCGTGGACGCTTCCAGTGCTAATATGGCTTCCAAAGCTGAGAGTTGTTAAGTTAGTAACATGGTTGTTAATTGAATCTGACTTTTCATGTCAGAAGGTTGTAAAAGGTGAACACAAGACCCCCAGGACACTTTAACTTAAATATGAACCAGTTACCAAACATCTGAATTTTGATCACATGACCATGGGGATGTTACAACAGTTGTAAGTATGAAAAATGGTCATAAGTCACTTTTTTCAGTGTCTTTGTAACTTCAAATGATCTCTAAATGAAATGTTATAAGTCGTGGACTACCTGTAATTGCTTGTTCTATGTTGAGGATGCTTAAACATAGATGACTTGAAAGCTACTTTCTATCAGAGGAATTTATTTAATGTGTGAAGAAAAGAGAAAAGCTTCATTTCTCTTGGATTTTTAAATCATATAGCTAAAACAGAATTTATCTGGGTCAGAATGCAAAGTTCTAGAATGGAGTTATGTTTGTTTGTTTGTTGATTTGACTTTATTTTTTTTTTATCCCACCTTTATCATTGCTTATAAATAACTCAAGGCAGTGAACATACTTAATTGTCCTTCCTCTTCACAAACATGTTTATTAATGAAAATAATCCACAACTATGTGTATATGATAGGAATACAAAAAGCTTCCTAGTAGGAAATATTTGAACTTGTAGAGTTGATGTAGAAATAGAGCTGAATATAAATGGAAAAATAAAATTCTGAGTTACATTGAAATTGATAGACTCTTCTTATCACTGCTTCAAAATAAATGTGTCAAGGGAGCAAGATATAAAGGTATTTCCAGGTTTCCATCATTCCAGCTCTGCAACCTAATAAGAGCTGGACCTCAGAACTCTTAAGTTGCTACCAAGGGTGTAATTTATTCACAGACTGTCCTTTAATCTTGAATGACTTTATAACATTTTAAAGAGCTAGACTGACCTGATTGAGGTGGGGGGTTGAATCCGGCCCCTAGGGCGCTTAGATCTGGCCCGTGGAGCCACCCTGAAAACAGCAAAGGACCGGCCGCAGTGCCTCTGCCAGTGAAAACGAAGCTTGTGAGGGCGGCTCTCTTGAGTTCTGTTTTTGCTGGCAGAGGGTTACAGGAGGCCGTCACAGGCAAAAACGGAGCTTGGGAGCCTGTTTTTGCTGGCAGAGTGCTCAGGCCGCCATGGTTACCCCAACATGAATGATGTTGAACTGGTCATGCCCCCCCTGGCCATGCCCACCCCCACCCCCCGAGGTCAAACACAACCCTGATGCGGCCCTCAATGAAATTGAGTTTGACACCCCTGATCTAAATTGTCCAACATTGTTATTAAATTAAAATACAATAAACGGTTGTCATAATTTACGTTCTTGGAAATGCATACAAAAACTATTGGGGAGGGGGATATATGTTTATAAAATGCTTAAAAGTATTTTATATGGGGAAGGCCTGTTTATAGAAAAAATGTGCTCAGTTTCAAGGCCCTATAACATGCAGATTCCAAACCTTGATCTCCACCGATAAACTCTTACCAAATGTTTTATTATTATTATTATTATAAATTTTATTTATTTAAAAATACAGAGAAAACAAAACAAGTGACAACAAAACATACAAAACATGTAAACAAAAATTCAAACATACATCTTATCAAAGTTGTCGCAACTGTAATGTTTGTTCTTGTTTGTGCTTTTGACTCCTTCTTGTTTGGTCTTTCTCTTGTGTCTATCGTTATAATTCACTATTAACCTGCATTAGTGGTTTATGTTCCTATTTCTATATTAGGTCACTCCAATTACTTTCTAGTCTTTTTTCCCTTTTCTATCTTCCAACCAAGTGTACCACTTTTCCCATACTAGATAGTAATCGTGTTCCTCTTTATCTTGTAGTTCCTTTGTGAGTCTGTCCATTTCTGCACATTCCATGATTTTACTAATTACTCTATCTTCTATTGGTATGCCACTACTCTTCCAATTTTGTGCAAAAATTATTCGTGCTGCTGATGTTATATGAATGATTAAATATTTTATTTCCTTTTCGTATTGTCCATTTATTATGCCTAGTAGAAAGGTTTCTGGCCTCATTTCTATTTTTTGTTGTGCAATTTCTTCTATTTGTGTTCTGATCGTTTGCCAATATTGTTTGGCCTTTGGGCAGGTCCACCACATGTGATAATGGGTTCCTTTATGAAGTCTGCATTTCCAGCATGTTGGAGAAGTATTGGGGAACATTCTTGCCAATCTGGCCAGTGGGAGGTGCCACCTATAAAACATTTTGTACAGATTTTCTTTATACAGTACAGACATTGTTAATTTATAATTTATTGTCCATAATTTTTCCCAATTGTCTGATTCAATATTATAGCCAAAATTCTTTGCCCAAATCATGTTTTCTTTAACCACCTCTTCTTCTAATTTATATCCTCGTAAATAATTATAATTTTTTTTTATCAATTTGTCCTGTGATCTTTGTAAAATTTTATCTAATTCGTATTGGCCTTTTTGGAATCCAAATTGAGCCGAATCTTTCTTATACTTTGATTTTATTTGTAGGTATGGCCACCAGTCAATGTCTGTACCTATCTCCTTCAATTCTTGTTTTGTTCTTAGTTCCCCTTGGTTATTTAGCAAATCTTTATAGGTTCTCATTTTGGTGATATCCATGGCATTTGGGTAGATCTGAGCTTCCATGGTCGATAACCATTCCGGAATTTTATCGTAGTGTGCTTTTTTAATGCCCTGCCATGTCTGGTATAATGCTTGTCTGACAATATGCCTCTGAAAATATCCATGTTGTTTATCGGTGCCCTCCCATAGAAATGAGTGCCATCCTCGTTGTAGATCGAATCCTTCCAAATTCAATAATCTTTTATTTTTGAGTTCCATCCATTCCTTGATCCAAATTAGTGCTGATGCTTTATAATATGTTTCCCAATCCAGTAGTGCCAGTCCTCCTCTTTCTCTTGTATCTTGTAGGTGTTTTATTTTAATTCTTGCTTTCTTCCCTTGCCAGATGTAGTCTGCTATTAATTTATTGAAATCCTTAAAGAAATTCTTCCCCGGTTTTATTGGGATCACTTGGAATAAGTATAAAATTCTAGGTAGGACATTCATTTTAATTGAAGCGATCTTTCCCAAAAGAGATAATTGTAGTTTTTTCCAAATTTCTAAGTCTTTTTTAATTTGTCTTGTCAATTTATCATAATTGTCTTCTCTAATTGATGAGGTTTTATTGGTGAGCCATATTCCTACGTATTTTACTTTCTTTGTAGTTTGTATGCCTAATTCATTTTCTAATTCCTTTTCTTGTTGATTAGTGAGATTTTTCATTAGTATCTTGGTTTTTTGTTTATTGATTTTGAGTTCCTAACTCTTACCAACTGTTTTAATGATGAAGGCTTATGCAGAAATTTTGTTTGCTAGGAATGCACATATCAGACTTGTGACTCCTTGTGCAGTTTAAAAGCCTTTTATTAAAATATTTGTAGTTGGGAAAAATGTCCCAATTTCTGTGATAAAAATGAATGTTTTTCAAGAATGATTTGTTTTTTCAAAGTATACTTATTTTGATGACTGATGTATTCTTTAAACAATGGCAGGAAGATATACCTAATATTTCCCTTTCATGGCAAAGGGGGGGGGGGCAGGAAATAAAAGATTAAACATAAAATACTTCAAGATGCAAAAATGCCTTTATGGGTCTTAGCACAAGTATTTTGCAGGAAAGAAATAGTAGGTAAAGAAAGATAGTTAATTGATTGATATATTGATGAAGATTATTGATAGTTGTTAGAACAGGAATGGGGAGAATATAAAATGAAATCAAGAGAGCAATTGGCTGCAGAGAGATATTGTTTTCACCAATTTGCACAGTTAAAGGTAAGATTTAAGGTAAATAAATAATAGGACATTTGGAAGTGAGCAACAGAAGATAGTATTGGAAGTTGGATGATGTGCAAATGATGAACATACAATTGCTAAAATGCATTATGTCTATGTTTACAGAGGAGGAACTGCAAGTTTCACTTTAATTAATTCACATCTGGGTTTGGAGCATGCTATATTTGGTCCAGAAGTTGCTGGAGCCACCATGCCTTGTCATTGGACATGACAGATAGTTCTTCAACATCTGATGGGCCACAAGTTCATCATTCCATGCTAAACTTTGCTTAATGCTATCCGAATGGATGGAAATGGTGACAGATTTTCTCAGTCAAATGATATACAGTATATACTTGACTTACAATCACAACTGAACCCACAATTTATGTTGTTAAGCGAAACAGTTGCTAAATGAGGCTTGCTCCGTTTTATGACATTTCTGGCCACAGTTGTTAAGTGAGCATTGCAGTGAAGTTAGCAACACAATCGTTAAGTGATTCTGGCTTCCCCGTTGCTTATCAGAAGGTCACAAAAGGGGATCGCATGACCTCAGGACACTGCAACCCATCATAAATATGAGCCAGTTGCCAAGCATCCGAATTTAGATCATGTGACCATGGGGATGCTGCAATGGTCAAGTGAAAAACAATCATAAGCAACTTCAGATAGTCAAATGTTTATAAGTCAAGGACTACCCATAGTTACTTTCTGACGAATTATAATGAACTGGCCTTTCTTACCATCCGTAGAATGTAGGACTCTAATGACACCTCTCCCAGCATTTCTCAGAACTGGTGATGTTGATAAATGCCGCTCACAGTTGTTGTTTGGCACCATCCCGAGAGCCAAAAGTTCCCTGCTTTTAAAATTGTTCCATAGATTGAAAGGGAAACGCAGGTAATTGAAACTGGCAGCTGCTTTCAGAGGCAACCTGACACCATTTGACATTTTTTTTATTTAAGAGGATCAAAAATAATAGTTGAGACAGGGAATCTACTGTGCAAATCTTTCAAAAGACGTGGTCCGGAACATGCGGAGATGATTTAGAAATGCTGAGTCATTGCTGCAAGTGTTTTAGAAGCTTTTGGTGACTTTCTCTGCATTGATATATTTGCACAAGCTCTTTTTTCTCCCTAAGGAAGTCTCCATACATTTGCAAGCCTCCTTGTTTGGGAGGACTTAAGAGTATATTTCTTGGCTTCCTGGGCATTCACTAACAGCAGTGTGCATGAACAGACAGATATCCATACAGGAGATATTATGTTATCTATCATGCTATCTATGGTAAATGATAGCAAAATCATTTTCCGGAACAGTATCTTTTCCCTTCCTCAAGCCTCAATGTTCCTCAAGTTGAAAACATTTCAAGAGGTTTATCTGTTAAACCAATGGCAATACTTTTCTTGTAATTGGACAAATTTGACAAAAATATATAAAAAAAATTATTACAGGCCAAACAGGTTTTATAGCTATGGCACACAGTAGTAAAGTTTGAAGCAAAATTCTGAAAATGACTAAAAGATTTTAAGCATGGTTCTAAATTATAACTTTTATCCCATCTGTATTGAACTGTACAATAATATATAGAAGTTTTCGTTATCTTTAAATGACAGAAAATGGAGTGCAGATCCAATTTCCTGACATCAGTAAAGCATTACGTAACAAAGACAAATATTCCGTAGTAATCTTATACTGATATAAGAAAACATGAAACATTCAATATGCTAATTAGAAGCTTTTTAAGTTTGCACCATCTTTGCTAAAGTTGCTTGTTTCATCTTAAACTTGCTCTTGATCTTTAAGCATTACATATATCTAGAGATTTATGTGGTTTCATGACCCAACTATAGTTCACTGATAGCATAGTTTCCTCATATGTACTTTAATGTATGATAAAAATACACAGACAAATCATAAGTTGCAACATCACTGCAGTAATTGCAACAACTTTTTTTTCAGTATATACCGGTTGAATGCACATTGTGGAACACAATGCATATGTAAATGAGCATTTTAGTTGTGAGCTGGAAAGTACTCTAAATACAAGAAACTAGTTGCCACTGATTTTAAGACAATAGCTAATATAATTTAATTAGAATTACTAGGAAACTCTGTTGAGAAATGGATAGCTTTTTCCTCAAATCAATGTTGTATTAGAAATTATACCATGGAAATCTTTAATAATGAAATGTAACTTGTCACAAAGAAGTAAAATAGCATTGAATGAAAGAGAAAAACACAAAAGCAACTTGTCATGCATTTACCAGAGGAAGAGTTCTCACCGAAGGAAGATAGGCCAGGAAATTCAACACTTTCCTGAACAAGATTTGGGCCAACATTAGTCCTTGTAGCCTGGGGTTCTGCCCTGTAGAAATTTAGATCTGCCATGTAGACATCCAGCATGTGCAAATAATGTTGTTATTGACTGCACAGTCATTCTCATTGGAAAAGAAAGCAATGACATCTACTCTACTTTGCCTAGTTGATTTTACTACAGCCAAGTCAACCTTGACAAGAATGAGTCTCATAATGAAATAGGTTCACCCACCTTGAGGGAAGGCACTTGTTTGAAATGAGGCCTATGTCTTTCTGGATTTCTGCTTCTTGATAGACCTCCCCTTTGTGATGTCTTGTTGCATGAATCCTGACCTAAATTGCCAACTTTGATTGAACCGGATTGACTTTTGACTTGCGAACCAAATTACTGCCTTCCCTATGTTACATTGGCTATTAATGTAATTAATGTAAGTCCCCCCAAAGTTATTTTTCAAGACACAACTGGATTTTCTAGTTTTTCTTTGAAGACATTTTGCTTTTCATCCAAGAAGCTTCTTCAGCTCTGACTGGATGGTGGGGAATAGAAGGATTATATTCCTTGCAGACAGTGGATCATTTGCCTTCTTTTAGTGGGTTGTTAAGGTCACCTGGAGGTTTATCTGTGTCCTCAGGGTCACCTGAGTAATGCAAATGGATGTGGAGCCTTCTTGGAACCATTGAAAGGACTGAGTTGTAGACTGGAGTTAGATAATGTCATATCCCTCCCCCTTAAACAGAGAGGGCTGTTCAATACAGGTAGTCCTTGATTTACAACAGTTCATTAGTGACCGTTCAAAGCATTGGCATTGAAAAAAGTGACTTATGACCATTACGACTGTTGTACCATCCCTGTGGTCACGTGATCAAAATCCAGACCCTTGGCAACTGACTCGTATTTATGACAGTTGCAGTGTCCCCTTTTGCGACCTTCTGACAAGCAAAATCAATGGGGAAGCCAGATTCACTTAACAACTATGTTACCGATTTAACAACTGCAGCGACTCACTTAATAACCATGGCAAGAAAGGTCATAAAATGGGGTAAAACTCACAAGTGCTTCACTTAGCAACAGAAATTTTGGGATCAACTGTGGTCATAAGTTGAGGACTACCTGTAATCCTCTGATATTTGACCTTAAACCTTAGCAGCGAAGGTGTTGAATTCAGTCAATCTGATTCAAGAACATTCTTAATCATGGAAGCTCACATGGATATTTGATTTGATGTAGAGTTACTGATGTGGGGATGAAATTAAATACCCTGTTAAGACCAGCTGCCTGCAATTACTGCAGGTTCGAATCTCGCCAGGCTCAAGGTTGACTCAGCCTTCCATCCTTTCTAAGGTAGGTAAATTGAGGACCCAGTTTGTGGGGGCAATAAACTGACTTTGTATAAATATACAAAAGGATGAAGGCTATTGCTTAGCACATTGTAAGCCGCCCTGAGTCTCTGGAGAAGGGCGGCATATAAATCAAATTAAAAAAAAAAAACCTCATAGCAGAAAGGCATGATATTGAACAATAAAAACTAATTGCCAACTCCCAATTCCTGTCACCTTCAGACATAATTTTCAGTCTTCTTATTCTCTAGGATGATACCTATTTGGGGAAAGAATTGGGTTGTTGTTTTTTTTAATGCATTCCTGCATAATACTGCTTGCACAACCTTTTTGCTTTGCTGCAGAAAGAGCTGGCTCCACATACAAAGCAGTTGTGCAAACCTGAAAAAAGATGCAGAGAGAGGGGCTTCGAGCATACTCTCGTGTGTTGTAAAGTGCCTGTTGCGAAAGGCTTGTGAAGCCTTATTGTTTTCAGTTTCTTCTCTAATGAACTCACATTGCTTTTCTTTGCTGGTTTTTCAGACTGTAAGATCCATTTTTACTATTATCTTGCTATACAAAGAAGCCTTGTTTATAGGAAATATTCGAACATGGAGTTTACACACCAACCATAGGCATGAAATCCATAGGCATGTCACGATGTTCCATATAAACCAAAATTTCTTTGGATAATTGATTCTTAATTTGTTTTAAAAAAAACAAGGCAACCAATTGGACCTCTAAGAGTTATTTCTGAAACAACCTCTGTGTGATTAGAACTCCAAAAGACCTTGTTTCAGGAAATGCAATATGTCTAGTTATATTTTTGTCAATGGTTTCATGGACAGATTCACTTTCAGATATATTGGTGAACAGTGGCTGATAGTAAGAACGTGAGGAATTAGCATGCTTAAGGACACTGAAGGGCAAAGTGGAAGCGAGTTGGTTTCTTGGTCTTCTTTTATGGTACTGATACTCTTGGTATTGGTAGTGTCCTTAACTCCCTGTGAGTAAACACAGATCCAATGAGAACCCTTCCTGAAGAGAAGACATAAGAACCACCTGAAATGATGCCATGATGGCTTTAAAGACAGCATAACTCCTCTCTATCAAATATTACCACCTTCTCTCTTTTGACTTCCCGTGGGCATAATTGGTCTCTGTGAAGATAGAGCGCTGATCTGACCCATCAGGATATTCTTCCTTCTAGCCTTCCTTCCCTTTCAATCTAGTGCTGCTCAGACCTCTTGAATCTTATGTTCTGTGACTCACAGAAGCTTCTTTCTATTTTTATATTCCCTTCTCCCAATGTTTTACTGTCTAAAATCATGTTACATAAAATGTGGATGATCAAGGAGCCTGTTTTCTCAATGAACTCGGTTTCTAAAGAGTTGGGTGGCTCTTTAGGAGAAATGCTGCATTAATACACTAGCTCGGAAAGTGCAAAAGGACTGTGATTAATTGAAGATGCCAAAACTCAAGGGAACAGAGCAGAATCCACACTTAAAGACTTAGGCCCATGATGGTGAACCTATGGCACGCGTGCCACAGGTGGCACCTGGAGCCATATCGGTGGGCACGCGAGCGTTGCCCTAGCTCATCTCCGGCGTGCATGCGTGCGCCAGCCAGCTGGCCTTCTTGACCCACTGGAAGTCGGGAAACAGGCTGATTCTGGCCTCCGGTGGGCCTCTGGGGGGTGGGGAAAGCCATTTTCGCCCTCCCCAGATCCCTAGAAAGGTTCTGGAGCCTGGGGAGGGCAAAAAACGGGCGTATCAGGCCCACCAAGCCATTGCGTGACAAAAGCGTGGGGAGAGTGGGGCAGTTGTGCGCACATGAGTGGGGGAACGGGGCACATTGAATTATGGATGTAGGCACACGTGTGCAACCTCCCCGCTCCCCCCGCTTTTGGCACGTGATGGCAAAAAGGTTAGCCATCACTGACTTACGCAGCTTCTAAAGCTGTAGGTGTGGCTGATAGAGACAAATCAAACTCTACTTTGTAATGGGAGAGGAGAAAATACCTGAATACTTGATTAGTAAGTAAGTATATTCACTAGAGCGTATGCACCAAGACAAATTCCTTGTGTGCCCAATCGCACTTGGCCAATAAAAAATTCTATTCTATTCTATTCTCTTCTAGAGAGTCAACATGTTGTAATATAGGTAGTCTTTGACTTACAACCACAATTGAGTCCAAAATTTCTAAGCTAAGCGAGACAGTTGTTAAGTGAGTTTTATCCCATTTTATGACCCTTTGTGCTACAGTTGTTAAATAAATCAGTGCAGTTGTCAAGTGAATTCGGTTTCCCCATTAACTTTGCTTATCAGAATGTCATAAAAGTGATTACAGGGCTCTAGGACACTGCAACCAACATAAATATCAGCCAGTTACCAAGCATCCAAATTTTGACCACATGATGATAGGGATGCTGCAAGTGGTTGTAAGTGTGAAAAAATTATTATAAATCACTTTTTTTCAGTGCTGTTGTGACTTCAAACATTCACTAAAGGAATGGTTGTAAGATGAGGACTATCTGTATTAGGAGACAAAAATAGGAGTTGAGAGGCTAAAGATTCAAGTTCATATGATGAAAAGTCATTGGGTAATTTTGGGTAAGTCAGTGGCTGTCAGCCTAGCCTAACTTTCAACATTACTATTGTAGGAATACAATAGAGATCCACACGTAAGTTGCTTTGATCGCCTGGAAGAAATCTATAAGTAATTATCAAAAACTAGATTTTATTTTATTAATTTATATATGCATATAATTAAAATTACATTGTTTGGGGTGGATCAAAAAAACAAAATGGCGGTTGCAATAGTGCAACTGAAGCCCTTCCCTTGTACACACACCAATGTTGTATTAAGGCTTTGCCTGTTCTTCTTCAATCACCATCTTGCGTTTCTGACCACCTCTGCAGACATAAGTGTGTATAGAATTCAATTGTATTTAGTACTTAATGAAATAAGATCAAACTTCATTTTTCTCGTAAGAGCCATGGTGGTGCACTGGTTAGAGTAGGGGTAAAATCCAGCAGGTTCTGGAGAACCGGTAACAGAAATTTTGAGTAGTTCGGAGAACCGACAAATACCATCTCTGGCTGGTCCCAGACTGGGGTGGAAATGGAGATTTTGCAATATCCTTCCCCCAGGAGTGGGGAGGGAATGGAGATTTTGCAGTATCCTTCCCCTGCCATGCCCACCAAGCCACACCATACCCACCAAGCCACGCCCACAGAACCGGTAGTAAAAAACTTGAATTTCACCACTGGGTTAGAGTGCAGTACTGCAGGCTACTTCTACTGATCACCAGCTGCCAGCAGTTTGGCAGATCGAATCTCACCAGGCTCAAGGTTGACTCAGCCTTCCATCCTTCTGAGGTTGGTAAAATGAGGACCCAGATTGTTAGGGGCAATATGCTGACTCTGTAAACCACTTAGAGAGGGCTGTAAAGCAATATGAAGTGGTATATAAGTCTAAGTGCTATTGCTATTCTCTCTGTTCCACTCACAATTATTTTGGGTCCTATGGATACTCCTTCCGTTTACCATACCACTCTAAAGTCAAACACAGTTTTCAACCTAGAAAAAAGAGCAAAACCCTATTATGAGGTATAATAAAGACTATTATTGTTTTCTTCTTTACACTGTTTTCCAGAAAACATATTTCCTTTATCACTGACTGCTATTCTATGCCTTCAATGCAACCTTTTGAACAAAAGAAGAGAACAGAATAGCGCTAAGTTACTTAAGTTTCAAACAGTCCAAAGCAAAACAACAGCACCTTAATGTTATTTCAAGAATAACATTTAAATTAATAGTTGTGGCACAAGAGAAAACTGTCACTTAGTGGACTATAAGCCCGTGGACAGAATAAAGGTCCAGCTAACAGACACCCAGAAGCAGCCCAAAGCACATGTAAAATATATTTACTGCATTTGTATCCAGAAAAAAAGTATTCATACAATTATTAGGGCAGATTATACTGACCTTGTCATTGTTCTGCTGTGTTGTGCAAGCTTGAACTTTATCATTAAATTTCCTGTAGCTCCGTGGTCTCTCAGAGTCTACATAGAGATTTGTTAAAGCAATATGGTTGCTAAATAAATTAGGTTGGAAATCTTTCTGTTCAGCGCCCCCTCTGTGTGGGAAACCACACAGACAAATTGCAGGCTTTGAGAGCAATGGGAAAATTATTTCAAAAATGTGACTCAGAGTTCAGGGCTTTGGTTGTGGCTGAAGACTGTTTAAGCTACAATTTCAGGAACTGAAAACATGAGAGGTAAAACTTTATAGGCCAAGAGAAGCTTTGGCATTTTCAAAATAGGTTGAACAAGAAGCCTGTTGTTGTTTTTTTGTTTTTTTGTTTTGTTTTAGTAAGCAGCCTCAATTAAAATGTGTTGCTGCGGCCATTATTGACAAACTCTTATCTAGGTCAAAACTATTCTCTATATTCTCACTGTAAATAATTTTCAGTCTCCTATTTTGCTTCTTGCAACTTGTTTCCTAAGACAGAGATGGAAAACCATTTAATTAAATGGACTTGTGAAGGAAAATAACTGAACTCTTTTACATGGTCCAGTACATTTGCTGATCAGTTATGGTCGCTATGAAAATAAGGGACAAAGGACCACAATTAGTTGTATATATTTAGTTAACCCTTGGCTGTGTAATGTTTGTTCAAGTATCCAGATACCATGCTGATTAGTGTTAATTTGTGTCAGATTTTGCAGCAAAAATTCAGACAAATCCCACTTGTGAGATAACAAGTCTTAAATATTCTTCTATTTCAGGGGTCTCCAACCTTGGCAACTTTAAGACTTGTGGATTTCAACTCCCAGAATTCCTCAGCCAGCTTTGCCTTGGCAGTTGCCAAGGTTGGAGACCCCAGTTCTATATGGTGTGAAGGAAACCAATGTTGGGGTGTGGGGAGAAGGTTGTCTCTGCCCTCTTTTGCCTCTTTCCCCAAGGCAGAATTATAGAACTTAATGTCTGAATTACTTCTTAAAACTATTAGCAAGTAGAATTTTTTTTTTGAATGGTTGTCAGCAAATAAAGATTTTAAGCTTCATTTGCCATGCCCTGAGAAATTAATTTTTGAACCTGGGGAGAGCCAGGTTCCTTAATCACCTTTAAAATGAGATGAGTGAAAGGAAAGGAAGCTTGAGTTAAGAAGCAAAAATTTGGCAGAGGAGACAAATTGTCAGATCTTCTGGTCCTTGGATGAAACATGCTGAAAATGTAAATAGCCTTTTTAAAAAACACCAGTGCGCACACAATCTGCAACATGTTAATAACTGCACTCTGAAGAGCTTATTTAAAAATGTCTGTACATAAAGAAGAAGGTTCACAATATCTTTTAATTACTGTGAAGAATCCATGCCTTATGACATTTCAACTGAAAGATGGCACTTTCCAGCAGCAGGAAAATAGCTGAAATCATGCTGAGATAATGCTGATTTAAAATAAACTGTGCCATATTTGAATTGCCAACAAGGAAACATTTTTATAAGAAATTGTCTGCTACTCATGAGATTTACCCAGGATTGAGATTAAATTGGATGCTTCCATTCAAGAGCTGATCAAGCCTTTTATTATTGCAGCTTCTCTTTCTCCTTGCAATATAACATTATCGCCCATTTCTTCTCTAAGCTGATGGAATGTTAAAGCAGATAGTTTGCAAGTTTCAGATGCAAAACTATTTCATTACTTTTAGGCTTTCAAAGTGAAGCTTATAGTAAAGTTTATAGGAATGCAAGTATTCTATTTACAAACCCTTTTAGTTTGTTTGTTCATATATGTCCTGACTGGCTCAAGATTGACTCAGCTTTTCATACTTCCGAAGTCAGTAAAATGAGGACCCAGATCGTTGGGGACAATATGCTGATTCCATAAACCACTCAGAAAGCACCGTGAAGCACTATGAAGTGGTATATAGATCTAAATGCTATTACTATTGCTATATTAGTTCTAGAATCAACATTAATAGTCCTGTACAGTTGATTTTTTTTAAACCCCAATCATGACAGTATAATAGAGACAAATCTTTATGCACAAAAGTGTGTAGTCAATACATGGTGGTCTAGTGGCAATAAATATTTATTTACTTAAATTTATTGACTGCCCAACTCCAGTGTAGCCAGCAAGTATACAAAACTAGGAAAACGTGAAAACAACTAAATGCATTGAATCATACAGACAGTCCAGGCTAAAATAACCCAAGAGATGGCAAAAACAACAATGCCAAACAGGGGACATTGAACAAATGATAAATATCAGCCCCAGGCTTGGGACCACAGCCAGCTGTTCAAAGCTTTCCAGAACCCCAGGAGAGAAAGTATTGTCCTTATCTCTCAAGGGATAGCTGTCCTAAATGTTGGAGGCTGCAATAGAAAAGGCACACTTCTAGCTCCCACAAGTTGGCAGTGTTTAATGGAGGGGACCTAGAGTGCACCCACTCTGCTGAATCATAATGGGCAAGCAGAAACTGTTGGAGATAAGCAGTCTCTCAGATATCCAGGCCCCACGCCATGCATTAGCTTTATAGGCAATAACTAGCACCTTGAATTGTACCCAGAAGCCAAGTGGCAGCCAATGTAGCTACTGTAGCCATTGTAACATGTGGACACATCAAGAGGCACCTATTATAGTTTGTGTTGCTGCATTTTGAACCAGCTGTAGATTCTGGTGGTCTTCCAGGGCAGCCCTATGAAGAGTGCATTGCAATAATCTAATTGTGAGGTGATCAGAATAGGATTGTTTGAAGACCTCCTGATCAAGGAAAGCATTTTTTTTTTCTGCCAGACCACATGAATATTCCTCACCATGGCCCTGGAGATAATCCTGTGGCCTGGACTCTCCAGAATAGGGAGTGGTCACCCTGAACCATTACAGGGCCATTACATGATAAGGGTGAAAAAATAACGGCATGTTTTAGCATGAAAACTTTGCAGTAGGTAGAGATGCAACCAGAAGCTTTTATCAAATTAAATAAACCTTCATGCAACTTGGCCATTTTAAATTAAAGGGCTTGTAGAGCAATAGTAGGACGATTTTGTATTTTATGACAACCTTGAGAGCCATCAGCTAAAGTTTGCAAAACAATAACTCAGGTTGATGGATAAACAGAGCAGGATACCTCTGAGAATATGCTCACCCCAGGAATTTGTAATCAGTATTTGTCTCAAACTCACAAAAAGTGCTGTGGTTTTTCTTCAAGCGATATTTTTCATCAACTAACACTGAGAGGAGGGGAAGGAATGGGGCTGCCTATTGTGCATTGCCAGTCTATTAGGAGTCTGAAACCTTGACAGTTTGTTCCAAAACATCTAAAGATCTACTCCTACCTATCCCTGATGTAGCCTCTTCTGTTCACATGTCTACACATATTCCTAGGGAGAGAATACACAAACGAGTATATTAGTAGAACTCCAACATATATCTGAATGGTGCCCCAATCAATAGTAGGTTATGTATTGAAAACGGATTAAATGAGAACACAAGGCAATCCACTTTGTTGAGAAGAAGGGGAGAGTCCTCTGAGTAGCAGTTACTTGATCGAAGGTTATCTTCAAAAGACATGCTCTTTCAAAAACACAGAAGATGAGTCTTCCAATTTTAATAGATGGAAATATGAGGATTAGTTTTTTACAAGGCTGTTCACCTAGTTTAAGTAATTAAAAAAAAACAGTAGGCAATGAAAGGAAGAAACATCTAAGAATCTAGTACATCTCACTATGAAATAATAGAAAATACTTGTAGCTCGGATTTTAGATTTTGGCAGTGGTTTGCTCTCCAAGCTTGTTTCAATTTAGTTTCTGAACGTTTTATTACCAGACTAAGTAACCGCATCAGCAGGATTTTCTTGTCCTATCCTCCTTAGCTTATAAAGGTCTTGTGTGCCAGTTTGGTCAGTTGGTCAGGTGATTGGTTGTTTGTTTGGAGATATATTTAAATTCTGAGCAGCTGATTGGTTCCCTCATTGATTGGTCGGTCAAATGTTCTGGTTTCTTACATATTCATATGCTGGATCTATACACCATCTACTCAGCAACGTATTGCTTAACGCATTGTAAGCCGTCCTGAGTCTCCGGAGAAGGGTGGCATATAAATCAAATTAGAAAAAAAAAACGTATTCACTGGGATCAGTTTTACACGTGAGGAAGAAAAAGAACATTGATTCCCCTTCCTAGATATTGACATAAGGAGACAAGATAATGGTGAATTAACAACTTGAGTATACCGAAAATCCACGCACACAGACCAGATTTTAAATATCACAAGCAACCTCCCCACTGCACACAAGCAGAGCTGCATCCAGACTATTTTCAAAAGAGCCAAAGCAGCACCAAGCCATTAAGAAAAACAGAAAAGAGACACCTTTTCAATGTTTTCCTCTGCAATGGCTATCCAAAAAATTTCATAATACAATGCTTGTCATCCAAACCCTGACAAAACACACAGCCAAACACAACACAAAAACAAGTCCTGCCATAGATCAAAGGAACATCCGAAATTACTAACAGAATACTGCAACCCCTAGGAATAATGATAGCTCACAAACCCAAATTTACATTCAGAAAAGAGCTATCTAAAGTCAAAGTACACAAGACAGACAACGTACACAAGACAGACAACAGCAACACAGTATATGAAATCAATTGCAACAATTCTATCTAATTCTATGTGGGGCAAACAGGAAGGCAATTGAAAACAAGGGTTCATGAACATCAATATAGCAGTGCCACTTGTAGCTTTACTACTTATCTTGTTTTAGTTCATTTTTAATAAAACCAGAACTTGTATATATCTCGATCTACCTACAAAGCTTTCCTGAGAGCGTAGGGACAGAGTTACCTTTGAACTCCGTCCCATTTCTAAAAACATTTCTGGATCCATGATACTTCTCAACCCACAGTCCCTTTCTCTGACTCTATTTCTCCTTCATTTTATTTGTATTTTAAGAAAGTGAATGTAAGCACTCCTGACTTGGAAATGCTTACCACTTTTTCTCTACATTCTCTGTAGTACCAAATTCTATGCAGGCATAAAAAAAATAAAAAAAAAGTATTTTTTTATCTTCCTATGAGTGGCCTTGAAAATCAATCTTGTAGAAAGGTTGAGTACATATGTGAACAATTCAGTAAAAAGGGTTTTACTGTAATATGCTTGGCTCACTTCAGATGCAGCATTTATGGGGATGGGTAAACTTTTCACAGTTACCTTTTTTCCTGTCTCTTTCATTGTGCAGATGACAAGATTTTTGGCAGCCGCATTTAGTTCTTAGAATTCCTGCTGTTATCTAAATTAAACAACTATCTTTTGAAATTCTCTTTTGCTTGTCGTTATGAAAAGTGCAGAAGATTTCATATGGGCAGGCTGGCGATTCCTATATTAAAGCCTTTCCTAACTAAGCGTGTCTACAAGGTTCGGTGGGTAGAAATTAAATAAGTCATGATAGTAGATACTGTATATTTGAAGCTCAGTCACTTTTTAACAAGAATCTCATCCACATAAAAATTGTATGCATGCTCTTGAGAGAAAATTAGGTTGCTAGCCCTTGGAAGACAATTGGACTTATCCAACTGTTTGCAGATATATATATACTGTATGTGTTTATATATGGTTTTTGCGGGTATTTGTATGTAGGTCTTTGGTTATTCGGGTTTTCTCCCACGTAAAATTGGAAGTGTCTTGGTGACGTTTCGACGAAGTCTCATTCATCATCTTCAGGCTGGTGTTTTTGGCAATGTCATTGCTCCTAGAAGCACGAAGCCGAAAACACCAGCCTGAAGATGACGAATGAGACTTTGTCGAAACGTCACCAAGACACTTCCAATTTTATGCGGGAAGAAACCCGAATAACCAAAGACCTACATATATATATATATATAGTGTGTGTGTGTGTGTGTGTGTGTGTGTGTCTATGGGAGGGAAACGATGTAACCTTTATAGAAGGACTAGCTCATTTTTGCACTTAAACTGGAGAAATATGGTATAAATACAAATTGGATACAATGTCAATTCTATTATAATCTCTGTGTTAGTTGGAGCTCACATATATAAGTATAGATAAGCATGGGTTTATGTGAAGAATAGATGGTGGGCAAGAACTGTCCCTGTGAATCATGCTGCCCCTTTTTAGGTATGCATAAATAATGCTTACATGACGTTGATGATGATGATGATGACGACGAAGATAATGATGATGATGACATCCATTCATTTGTGTTTGTCCATTGGCAATTCTAAGGGTCAGGTCTCTCCATATCTCTCGACATGCTTGCCTGAGCTTTTTCATAATCTCATCTCTTTGTACTTCTCAGATATCCACTGTCTATAAATCAATATAGCTTGTTATTATAGACTAAAAAAGAAAGAAAGAAGGAAAAGACACACCATTTGATATATTCAGTATTAATTGTCTGAGATATAATATATCAGAGAACTACAGCATCAAGATTGGGTAACTTTAAAAAGATAGCAATAGCACTTAGCAATGGCACTTAGACTTACATTCCACTTCATAGTGCTTTACAGTCCTCCCTAAACAATTTACAGAATTAGCATATTGCCCCCAACAATCTGAGTCCTCATTTTATCGACCTGAGAAGGATGGAAGGCTGAGTCAACCTTGAGCTGGTGAGACTCGAACTGCCAAACTGCTGGCAACCAACAGTCAGCAAAATTAGCCTGCAATACTGCATTCTAATCACTGTGCCACCAGGGGTCAGTGGTTAGATAAGGAGTCATTTCCAGCTGAACAAGGATGCTCCCTTTATGGGAAAAGTGGTATTGATTACATTCTTTCTTCTTCTTTGCAGAGTCACAGTGCACACTCTGTGGTGAACCTGAAGGTGAGTCCTGTAATTCCATCACTTCCAAAGTTAGTTGTGTTGTCTAACTTATATGAACTGCTTAACCCAGGGGGTCTGCAACCTTAAACACTCAAAGAGTCATCTGGACCCGTTTCCCACAGAAAACAGGCCAGGCGAGGACTGAGTTGGAGGGGTGGGGTGGGGCCAGCCAGTGGTGGGATCAGCTGACAGGGAGCGCAGCAGAGGGCCGAAAGAACCGCATGAGGCTCCAGAGCTGCAGGTTGCCGACCCCTGGCTTAACCTATTAGCATGTGTTGTCTGGTGAAAATAGGTTGAACATGGCATTAGACGTCACATTCTTTAGAATAAGGCAGGTATGGGAAATGTTAAGAGGGTTGTTAGATGTTATCAAATGAACTTAACTGAATTAAATGGGTGTGGTGGTTGAAAAAGAACCCTTTTTTAATTATTTTCCCGGGCAACTTACAACATTAAAAATTACAACATAAAAACCATCTCTAATTTTCATCCTCCATTTTTCAGTAGAAACATTGTGCTCCACAATTCTGGAGAAACACAAGTTCCCCATCTCTCTAATTCTTTATTCCACTCATTTTTCTGTATCTCTGTGGATGCAACCAATCTCATAACTAAAAGGAAACTGTCAAAATCTATTATGAACAATGTATTATTAAAACAGTGTATTTTATTAAAAGTACTGAATATAGTCTTAAAATTAGAAATGAATAATATAATCTCAAGTTGTGGAATATCTAACTACGGTACATATTTTTATGATACTGTATTTTGATAAATATAGAATATAGAATTATTCTATATGATTATATTAGCACTGATAGGCTGTTCAAAACATATTAGAACCCTGTGATAATTGAAGTTCCACAGCATGACCTGATATAAAGTTCAGGAGTGGGTGAAGTAAAGGAATCTGAGATGTGAATCAGATACATAGACTCACATATTATATTCTAGTTTCCATGTATTTTTATGCTGGTTTTTAAATAGTCTGATGGAAACTAACACTATACTATTTCAGGTAACATCATTTTCTGTACCATCTGTGTATAACGTTATCCTGATGTTTCTGAAAAACTTCATTATCTGGTTCTTTAAATGAAGAATATGGGCAGCGATTCAAGGAAAATATCTCATATATGCCATAGGTTGTACTTAGTAGGGCTTGATTTCCACATGAGTGGCTTTAAACTGCTCTAGTGTTTTACCTCCAAGGCTAAAAGAAGTCAAGCAGAAGCACATAAGGAGCATAGAAATAGCCCCACCAAAGTCAATCGACCCTTACTGAAGCATGGATTAACGCCTCATAATTCTTGGCAATGAGGATCTCTGTAATTTATTCAGTAATTTTGTCTGCTCTAAGAAGGTGCAGTATTCCAACTCAATATAAAATGAGTTAAAAATGGGATTTTGAAAAAGGAAGTGCAATTTTTGTGAAATAAATATTTGCCCAGCTTATGGACAATTTGATTTGTTAGCTCTGAATGGAGGTACTGTTTTAATTCACAGAGAAATTGATAGTCAGTTGAAAAATTGAAGAGAAAAAGGGGAAAGTTACTGGATACTAATCTCTCTTCTGATATAACTACATTCCACTGATAACTCATTCTAGTTTACTTTGCTGGTTGGCTAACCGAAATTCATGGGTTCAAAACTAACAGGGACCGCCAACATAATATAAGTCAGAATTGTTACACTAAAGCCAAGATTAGACAATTAGGAAATTAGACAATTAGCTTAATGTCTATTCTGTGTAAATTGATGGGAATCTTAAACAAAAAAATAATAATCAAGCCAATAGTAGAGCAGCTCTTGTGGAAGAAGAACTCAGTCCAGTTTCTACAAAGGTAAGTCTTGTGTTTTCAATACCCTTGACATGTTTAGAGTGGCAATAGATGGTTAGTAAGTGTGACTCAATAGATGTACTCTGCAGCTTTCAGAAAGCTCTTGACTAAAGGACAATGCTTTTACGCTAACCAACATAGAGATAAGATTCTGGTGCCACCATCAAGCCTTGGCAAGAAGGAGAAGAGAGAAGATGAGAGGTTTCATTCTATGGGCTGATACCCTCAAGAAACTGAACATGCTTTGTTGCTGTTGCCAGAGGATCCATAAAAGCAAAGGCTGCAGCCATGATCGAAGAAAAACTAGAGATAAACAAGGGGTCCATTTCCTATAACAAGTGATTGTCCACTAAGACTCCAAGATCCCTCTCACAGTTACTGCTATTGAGCTAGGTACCACCAATACTATCCCTGTGCATTTGTTTTTCTTGCCTAAACATAGAACCATACTTTTTTCACAATTGAATTTCATTTTTTTGATAGCACCCAATGTTCAAGTCTGTCAAGTTCCTTCTGTACCTTAAGCCTATCTTCTGGAGTGTTGGCTATTCCTGCCAACTTTGTGTCGTATGCAAATTTGATGAGTTTCCCATCTATCCCCTCATCTAAATCACTGATAATTGATAAGTGATTTGAACTCGTCTAGGCTGGACAGTTACTCACCATTTTCTTGCCTATTTTAATTTGTATTCCTAATCTGTTTTTTATGGTACTGTTTTTGATAGGTTGGGTTGTTTTTTTTCCTTTTGTGTAAAGACAGATGCAAAAAATGAATAAAGCAGTTTTGCTTTCTCCCTGTTGCTTATCATCTTCTTGCCACTTTCTCCCATTAATGGACCAATCGTTTCAGAGAATGAGTAGGTAATTCCCCCTTTACCCTTGCCACTATTTTCCAGCTCTGACTCAACATCAGTAAAGAATTTATGAACATATAATATTTTATTCATCTTTGAAAGGATAGTTTGGGAAAGTATTCAGTAAATACACTCTAGTAACTTCTACAAGGAAAAATCTGCGCTTTTTTGATTTATGCTAGTTCAAGGGAAAGTAGGTTTCTTCTTATGCAATAAAATTGAGAAAAAAAGAGAGGGCATACAAATTGAATGAAATACTTTTATAATTCACTGTTTAAAACAAAGGCATATTTCTGTATTCTTTGTTCAGAAACAGCTCTAGGTACTCTTTGTATTAAATCTCAGATCTTGAAGGTATTCATGGATCTTTCCTCCCTGATAGAGATGTTCAATTCATTTCAACCTGAACTTTGCTTAATGCACATTTTATTATTATGCAGATTGAAATGAATGTGGCACTCTGGGCTAGGAAGATACTGTCCAGAAAATAATGTTTTTGTATTTCATTCCTAATCACTTTTGTTTCTTTCAAATATGATTCAGATGTTTATTTTTCTTCTTTAAAATTTCAATTCCTTTATTAACAAGTCAGACAGAGTGACATGTAACGCTCCCTTGTACTGGCGAAATGAAAGAAGACTGTTAGAGACTATATGGAATGGCTTCCCTCCAGGAGTTGTGGGTGCTCCATCGTTGGAGCTGCTGGCCAGCTGACTGGTTTGCAGAGATGCACGCACATGTGCAGGGGGGGACTGGGACAGGGGGTCGTGCGTGCATACACGGGCCGGGGAGATGTGGCACCCCCCAATGCCGCATTTTGGGCCTAGCAGGCCTCCCTGAAGCCTCCTGGACCAAAAACAGGCCAGAGTTGTGCGGGGGGGGGGTGCACACATGTGGAGGGGATGGGGGAGCACAGGGAGTGGGGGGGTCACACACATATGCACAGGGGGGCGGGGAAACATGGGGGCACCAGTGCATGCGCGGGGGGCAGGGCACACGAGAGGGATTATGGATGAGGCATTGTGGGTGTGGGCATGCACACATGCACTCTCTTGCACACACACACACGCTTTTGGCACCTGAGGAAAAAAAGATTAGCCATCACTGACATAAGGTCTCCTGCTTGAACAGGGAGTTGGATTAGAAGATCCCTTCTAAATCTGTTATTTTGATGTTCAAAGATTATTCATTTCCAGCCATTCTCTTCTCTGGTCATGCTTCAAGGAAACAACTCAGACCTGTAATAACCACATTATAAGTTGAAAAGAACACCATTGTTAGGTGCTGACTTTAGACCTGGGAATTACCTAAATTCAGTATTTCAAGAGAAATCAATTAAGTCCTAGAACTTAATTGTTTTTGGCTCTTCCTTCCCGCTTGGACCTTTTTTAAATCTGTAACTTGTTGTCTTGTCACCAAAATGCTGAGTAAAATGTTTATGAGTGTTGCGTATACATTGTTAACAAAAAGAAAAATAGGAGCTGGGATTACTAGTACAGTATTTCGCTTTTATGTTGTCTGCATAAAAAGATTCTAAAATCCTGAAGTGTAAGAATTCCTTCTATAAACCAGATTAGTTAGAATAGTGCAGGTACTCAGACAGCTGAGTATAATTGTCCACAAAAGGTCAAAATATTTGGCTGGTAGTACCTATGCCACAATATTTGATATTTCAAGAGTAGAAGCTCATCAGTTTGTTTTTATTTTTATAGCTCTGTGTTCTTCTCAGCCACACAAATGCCTTTTGAGCACTTAACTCTATTGTTATTAATGGAGTATAATCAAGACATCTCTAAAACAATTCTAAAACATTCTAATTCTGCTAAAGTCAAGAGGAATGTTTATGGCTTCTCAGATCGTTTTGCTGCTAAATCACTTGCTTACAATCACAATGTAGTAATTATTCAACCTTTTAAAATGTGTGATTCTGAAAATAATTATTTGAAGGAGGATTGGTTCTGTCATTATGCAACATTCTTCTAAAGGGTGATATTGGTAGCAGCAGCAATGCTAATTATGAAAAACAGGATCGGGAATGAAAACTCATATGAATTATTTTGTTAAAGTTTTGAAGCAGGAACCAAACATGAATCTTTGCTAAGTACTCACCCTGGTTTTCATTTGAAATGCAGTACAGTAGTTTTTAATGTATATTCATCCTTCCTTGGATGAAGCTACAAAACAACTTCATGATTTAAAGCGTTTTTGGTAAGATGCTTCTCCTCTTTCCTAGTATCTTAAGATTTTAAAATTGCCATTTTCATGAGTCTGTGAACAGCTGTTGCATAGCATCTTCTTGCATATCAGCACATGCAAATGATGGAGCATTTAATAATTAGGGCTACATTTTGCCTTATGGTCCTGGTAATACCAAACATGTTTGGTATTACTAGGACAATCTTGAGAAAATGTTAATGTTCACTAAATAAAATTAATTTATCTTTCCTTGTCAACTGTGAATGAAAGCCATTCAAAAGGATGATGGACTTTTAAAGAAAGGCCTTTTCACAATTGCTAAGATGTTCCCACGATGGATGAATGGCTGATAAAAATGATGGAACTAGCAGAGATGCCTACATTGATTGTTTTAATTGAGGAAAAGAACACATCCAACTTTGTTTCTACTTGGAAACCACTTCTGGATTTTGTGCTTGAGATGGAAAATGAAACTTTGGGTTTTGTTGATTAGATGAGTTTGTTGTCATAGAAATGGTTAATGCATATAATAGTAAAAAGTTGAGGTTGTAATATTACTATTTTATTCTACTAAACAGATTTAGAGGTCAATGTTTTTCTTTTTTTTCTTTTACCCTTCAATTCTTTCTTTTCCCCTTTCCCTTCCCTTTTCCCTTTTTTCTACCATTTTCTCTTTCTTTTGTATTTTATATCCTAATAAACAATATATAAGCTAAGATGTACAAGGTGCATTTTATTTACACCCATCAAGTGCTTTGACTCTTAAGAGTCAAATGCACCATAATTGTTCACATGAGCAAGATACAAATACACATTTTATTGGATTAACTGACATTTATTTTCAGTTTGTTCTAATGAAAGAAGTTGTACTTCTATATCGTATTTAGAATCTTACAGAAGTAGAATAAAAAGATTGGGAAAAATTATTTCATCCAGGCATTTTCTACCAGAGTTTCATCTTGGGGATGACCATAAATCTCTTTCTTGGAATGAAAACACTACTTCACAAATTTAATAGCAGAAGATTTCAAGGATGAAGCTATAATAAATTGCCTTTTCTGCAGATACAAAAGAAGTTCTTAGAATGACAAAGGTCAGCTATTGCAGGTTACAAACACAATGAAACCTTGATTTAAGAAATATTCCTATTCCCAGTTTAGTAGATTTCAGCTGCAAGAGACCAGATTTCCATTGGGACATCTACCTCAAGTAATGAACAAATAAAATAACCCAAATATTTTATTTATTTTATATCTATATCTATATCTATATATCCAATATCTATCTGTCTATCTGTCTATCAATCTATCTGTCTGTCTGTCTGTCTGTCTATCCTGTTTCCCCTAAAATAAGACATCCCCTGATAATAAGCCCAATCGGGCTTTTGAGCTCATGCACTAAAATAAGCCTCCCCTGAAAATAAGCCCTCCCCGAAAATATTTAAACGCATGTGCAGTCGGTCCCTGCCATTTCCTCTGGTTTCCTCCATGCAGCCCAAAATAATAAGACCTCCCCGAAAATAAGGCCAAGCACTTATTTCGGGGTTCAAAAAAATATAAGACAGGATCTTATTTCCGGGGAAACATGGTATCTATCTATCTATCTATCTATCTATCTATCTATCTATCTATCTATCTATCTTTTATCTATCATCTATGATATAAATAATATTGCCTAATGACATTCTTAGAAAATTAATAAATTATTACATGACATACTTCTGTATTTAACGCTGAAGTAAAACAAACAAAACTAAGAACCGGAAGCTTTGGGGTTTTTTAGATAGTTTTTCAAATTCTATTTTAAAGGGATCTGGGATGAGGGTGGTTTCCAATGTAAATAATGAGGCTGGGGGGCCTCCCGGGAGGGGGGTGGGTTGTATGGGTTCAGGGATTAACCCGCGAGGGACGGGGTCTAGTCCATCTGAAGAGCACGGCGGAGGAGATGCTGAATCCGGGGCCAAGGAGAGGGTTAGAGCTTGTGCTGTTGATAGTCATTACATCAGTAATGTAGGTGGGAGGGGCAGATATGGCGGGAGTAGGGGGCCACATCAAGTTGCGGGAGTGCGCGCTCGCTGTCTTCAAGCGGTGGCACGCTCCGGCCCCCAATGCTCTTCTCGTTCCCCAGGTGGCACAGACCCTCAGGCCCTGGGCCTTCGGCTGATGCTATGCAATGCCAGGTCCGTGGTAAATAAAGCCCCCCCTCATTTATGATCTTGTTCAGGAGGGGGGAGCGGACCTGGTGGGTATTACGGAGACCTGGTTGGGCCAGGAGGGGGGAGTCCCTCTCGTAGAGATGTGCCCACCCGGTTTCTGGGCATTTCATCAGCCAAGGTCACAGGGAAGGGGCGAGGGGGTGGCAGTTATCATTAAAGAGGGTCTTAGTCCGAGGGAGGCCACTGTTCCTCAGACGGCTGGATGTGAGTCCCTCCTTGTGAAGTGGGGTCATGGGGTGCAGATGGGCCTGCTGGTTACGTACCTGGCTCCCTGCCACGTGGCAGCGGCCTTGCCTGAACTACTCAACGTTATAGCCGCGGTGGCGATTGATACCCCTAGACTTATGGTCATGGGGGACTTCAACCTGCCGTCCATTGGTGAGGCATCTGAGGTGGCTCAGGAGTTCATGGCTTCCATGACGGCCATGGACCTGACCCAATTAATTCATGGCCCTACTCACACAGGGGGAAACACGCTGGACCTGGTTTTTGTTTCTGGTCAGTGGCTGAGTGGTCTCGAGATAGGGGATATAGCGATTGAGCCCTTGTCATGGTCAGATCACTCCCTCCTTCGCTTTGACCTTCGAACCGCCACACCCCGCCGCAGGGAGGCCGAACCGATGAGGTGGTTCCGCCCCAGGCGCCTGATGGACCCGGATAGGTTCCAGACGGAGCTTGGGCCATTTCCTGAGGCTCTGGCACACGGCTCGACTGAAGACCTAGTGGCTGCCTGGGATAGGGCGGCCACTGGAGCTTTGGACCGGGTCGTGCCTTTGCGGCCTCTGACCCGGCATCGATCTCACCTGGTTCCCTGGTTCACCGAGGAGCTGAGGGAGATGAAACGCCGGAAAAGACGCCTGGAGAGCAGTTGGAGAGCCAGCCGTTCTGAATCTGACCGAACACTGGTAAGGTCTCATATTAAGACCTACCTGGTGGCAATAAAAGCAGCAAAATGTAACTATTTTTCCGCTCTTATTGCATCATCAGATAATCGCCCAGCCGCCCTGTTTAGGGTGACCCGTTCCCTGCTCCACCAGGAAGCACGGGAGGACCCCTTGGAGGGTAGAGCTGAGGACTTTGTACAATATCTGTATGACAAAATCACTCAGATTCGGGAAAATTTGGACTCTGACTGGGTAGATTCGGGAGGGAGGATGGAGGCAAGTCTTGAGAATATTATCTGGGAAGAATTTGATTCTGTGACTCCGGAAAACGTGGACAAGATACTGGGCAGACTGAGCGCGGCCACATGTTTATTGGACCCGTGTCCCTCCTGGCTGGTGCTGGCCTCTCGGGAGGTTACACGAGGCTGGCTCCAGGGGATTATAAATGCTTCCTTGAGAGAGGGTGCCTTCCCCGCCGCCTTGAAGGAGGCGGTGGTGAGGCCTCTCCTCAAGAAGCCTTCCCTGGACCCAGCAGTGTTGGCTAATTACCGTCCAGTCTCCAACCTTCGCTTCGTTGCGAAGGTTGTTGAGAGTGTGGTAGCGCGACAGCTTCCTCAGTACTTGGATGAATCGGCTTATCTAGATCCGTTCCAGTCGGGCTTCAGGCCTGGATACAGCACGGAAACGGCATTGGTCGCATTGGTAGATGATCTCTGGAGGGCCCGGGACAGGGGTTGTTCCTCTGTCCTGGTCCTATTAGACCTCTCAGCAGCTTTTGATACCATTGACCATGGTATCATGCTGCACCGGTTGGAAGGGTTAGGGGTGGGGGGCACCGTGTTGCGGTGGTTCTCCTCCTTTCTCTCTGATCGGTCGCAGTCTGTGTTGACAGGGGGGCAGAGGTCGACCCCGAGGCCCCTTGTATGTGGGGTGCCACAGGGGTCGGTTCTCTCACCCCTTCTGTTCAACATTTATGTGAAGCCGCTGGGTGAGATCATCCGTGGTTTTGGGGTGAAGTATCATCAGTATGCTGATGATACTCAGCTATACATCTCCACCCCGGACCACCCCAATGATGCCCTTAAAGTGATGTCCCAGTGCCTGGAGGCTGTACGGATCTGGATGGGGAGGAACAGACTCAGGCTCAACCCATCCAAGACCGAGTGGCTGTGGTTTCCGACGTCCCGATATAGTCAATTGGTACCATCACTGACTATTGGGGATGAGTCATTGCCCCCCACGGAGAGGGTTCGCAACTTAGGCGTCCTCTTGGACTCACGGCTGTCTTTAGAAGAACACTTGACAGCTGTGGCCGGGAGGTCTTTTTATCAGGTTCGCCTGATTCACCAGTTGCGTCCCTTTCTGGATCGGGACTCGTTAAATACGGTCACTCATGCCCTCGTCACTTCACGCCTGGACTACTGTAATGCTCTCTACATGGGGCTCCCCTTGAAGAGCACCCGGAGGCTCCAGCTGGTCCAGAATGCGGCCGCGCGGGTAGTTATGGGAGCAGCATGGCGCTCCCATGTGGCTCCCCTCCTGCGCGAGCTGCACTGGCTCCCTGTGGTCTTCCGGGTGCACTTCAAGATCTTAGTTACCACCTTTAGAGCACTCCATGGCTTAGGACCGGGGTACTTACGAGACCGCCTTCTGCCACCAATAGCCTCTCACCGCCCAGTACGCTCCCATAGAGAGGGGCTTCTCAGGGTGCCGTCAGCCAAACAGTGTCGACTGGCGGCCCCCAGGGGGAGAGCCTTTTCTGTGAGGGCACCCACCATCTGGAATGAGCTCCCCCCAGAGATACAGAAGATTCCGGATCTGCGCACTTTCCGCCGTGCCCTCAAAACATTCCTGTTTCAGCAGGCCGGCCTGGCCTAACTTTCCCTTTATATTGCTTTTTTGATTTTATTTTAAACTGGGATGTCTTGAATTATCTAGGACCAGAGTGTTTAGTATATTTTAATTGGTTTTTTATTAACGTTTGTATTACATGTATTTTTATCGTTCGCTGTTCACCGCCCTGAGTCCCTTAGGAATAGGGCGGTATATAAATTTAATAAATAAATAAATAAATAAATAAATAAATAAATAAATAAAAACTCCTCACCCCATGTTAAAATGTTAATATCAGTGTTTGCTCTACAGTAATAGTTAGAGTAGTTTCCAATACAGTATATGTCTTCTTAGGTAGTAATAGACTTTCTATCCTCTGTTTCTCAGCCTTGAATATTTAGAAAACCTTCATAGTCTTTTGAGAATGGTCTTTTCTGATCTGCTTTCAGAATCTTGACTTGCCCGATTAACCCCTATAAAATAAAGGCCCACATTATACATACATGATGTTTTAATATTAGATGTAATATATTGTGATAAAAATATCTTTCAAATACTCTAGTAAACTTCATAGATATTTTTCTAGCATTTAATATTTGTTGATTTGTTGTAAAGTAGCCTCAACAGCCATCGGCCTTCCAAGATAAACCAGAGAGGAAACACAACTAGATGAGCTAATTCTACTTTATTGCAACAGAATCTTGCAAGTCTAAAAGTAGAATCTTGCTGACACTTTTAGCTGCCTTATCCGTTAGGACAGGTCCTTCCTAAATTTCTTCCTCTGAAGACTGAGTGATTAGGGCTCCTGCCTCTCTTCTCTGATTGTTTCCTGGGCAGCATCCCCTCTCCTTCTCTCTCAAGGTCATTCTCACATACCATTACATCAGTACCGGTTATCTAGTACTGCAGTTAGAATTTAAAGTTTGGTGCACAAAGTGATATTACTCTAGTTAAATATCAGGACTCTGTTGATGTACTTTGCAGTCAATAAGAGGCAGGTTTTAGGTTTTTTAAAAAAATCTTTTAAAAAAAGAATAAAAGAATAAAAACGGATTCAGCAAGAATCAATTTTAGCAAGAAAAAAAGTTGATTCTGCAATATAAGTACATATTTTGTGTACACACATATTATAACAATGTTGCATTATAATCTACAATTTTATCCCATTAGATAGCTTATAAATATTCTAGCTCTGTCACTGATCAAAGCTTTATATTTGTCCAGAAACGATAATTGGTGGAAATGCTAGAAAAAAGAAAGTGAATGTTTTTTCCCCAAACCACTATTCTCCAATCTATTATTTTATCCCAATGTCCCCTCTCTTTCCTCCATTCTGTCACTTCAAGCTAATAAATCCACATTTTGGATCCGGCCACTCATTATTATTTGTACTTTGCAGTTACATATTATACCTTACCCACAGCTTTGAGATCACAGGCTCTTCTATTGAAAGCACCTGACAAAATATTTGAAAGGCCACATATTATACATTAGATGCTGACCAAGAAACTGGCAATTACCATACTCATTGCTTTTTTCTTTTAATTATACTTTGGGAGAGCCCTTTTATGATGATCTTCTGTACTTCTGTCAGAGAATTATATCAAAGAAGAATATAGTTAAATAAGAAGCATCAATTTCCTTAAATAGTCCCGGCCATCAAATTCACTTCCATGAACATGAGAGAAAGGCATAACATTTTACCAGTCCTTCTCACTATGTATTATATTCCTGGGATTTCATTATTATAAGTATGCCAGTGTATACCAGCAGTTTATTACACATGGGATAGATTGAAAACAGGGTTTAATATGGCACTGGAGGTCTTAAAATGGGATTTCAACAACGAGGGCTAGTTCTTTCCTTCCCCTGTCAGATTTTACAACTATTCATAACCATTTTAAATACCAGGTTCCTCTGAAGTTATTTCTCTTTTAACATTTCATTTCATTTCAATTCTATATGCATTAACACTTGGTTATTGCCTGTTTTTATTAAATTTATTAAATGATTGCATCTTTTTTCTCACTCTCAACAAAGTTTAATCAAACAAAAACTGAAATGCCATCCATAAAAAACTAATAACACCTAACAAGATGTTTTAGGGGTGAGGAGCTATTCTGCTAGCAGGAATCAAGCAAGGTCGGAGCAGGAAGTACCTTCAGCTGAGAATTAATTTGCCTAATAAGGAAGTGGCAGTGAATTCTAAAATTGTCTTTGTTCCATGCAAGCATACCTAACAGAACTACAGTATACTACGTTTGAAGAATTCTAGGGTTAAATTTATTAGAGGTAGGATTCATGAAAAAGCTTGTTTAGTTTTCCAAGAATAATGTCTTAGTGCTGACCTTTGTTTTCCATCTCTAAACCCTGCCTTTTCTTCCCTGTTTCAATAGGACACATTTGGAGGATTGCATTTAATATATTTTGTTTTGTTCTTCAAATTGTTATCCCGTAGAACTCAATTCTGATCTTGGACCCTGATTACTAATGATTAGTTTTTCCTACCAAGACCAATACATAACTATATCTAATAAGGAGAACTCTTCTAGCTTGTCAGAATAAACTAGTAAATAAGGAATGCTGATAAGCAAAATTATGTGATGCACAACTGAGGTGTGCTTAGTGATTTATTTCTATTTTAGGCTTTCTACAACAGATACTGAAGCTGAAGCTCAAACACTTTGGCCACCAAATGAGAAGAGAGGACTCCTTGGAAAAGACCCTGATGTTGGGAAGGTTTGAAGGAAAAAGGGATAGCAGGAGATGAGATGATTAGATAATGTCACTGTCATTGATGCAATGAACATTAATTTGGACAAATGCCAGGAGACAGTAGAGGACAGGAAGGCCTGTCATGCTGTTATCCAGGGGGGTCACAAAGAGATGGTCACAACTTAGCAACTGAAGAAGTGATAGGTACATTTTTTTAAATAGGATAACAGTGACTCTAGAAGTTGAGATAGGTTGATTTGAGATTGAATTATACAGATGACAGATATTAAAAAAAAGAGGATAAAGAAAAAGAGGATATGCCTGAAAATGACAGGCAGAGAGTGGGAAAGATGATTTGCTTCCCATTAACCATGTAGACTTTGGGGAGCAGCATCAACCTTGCTAACATTAAGCTAGCAATCTTGAATTTTGTTGTTCAGTTGCTAAGTTGTGTCCAACTCTTTGTGATCCCTGGATGACAGCATGCTAGGCTCCCCTGTTCTCCCCTGTCTTCTAGAGTTTGCCCAAATTCATATTCATTGCATTGATGACACTATCCATCTCATCTCATATTGTCCCCTTCTCCTTTGGCCTTCAGTTTTCCCCAATATCTGGGTCTTTTCCTAGGAGTCTTCTCTTCTCGTTTGGTGGCCAAAATATTTGAGCTTCAACTTCAGTATCTGCCCTTCCAAAAAAAAAACAGTCAGGGTTGATTTCCTTTAGGATTGACTGATTTGATCTCCTTGCAAAATGCAAATTCAAATTGTGGGGGGAAAAAAAACACAAATTATGCCCACTTAATTTAACATCGCATAACTTTTTACAAGATCTTTATTGTGTCCAGGTCCCTGGGATTAAATTGACCAGGATAGGTTATGCCACTATTTCCAGAACATCTCTCCAGTGTTGAAGGGCATTGTGTGCTGCTAAAGTTTCTTGTTAAATATGTCATAGTTCCCTTCAGTAAGTGATAGCACTCTTGAATAAAAGTCACAAGGCAAAAGGTATTTTTCCAAGTCATCAGTAGCCTGAAGGAGAATAACTCCCAGAGCAAAATCAAAAGCATATTTTGAACACTAAATGGGGCTGAAAAAGGATGCTATCTTTGATGCCATGAACATTTCTTGGGCCTCATGACTTCCCTTGAATGGCGTCTCTTCCATACGATTCAGGTCAGAATTCTGGTGCACTCAGCAAAGCAGATATGAAAGGCCTGAAAATGTGAAAATATCAGAAAGTGCTTAACAACTTTGACATTCCTTGAAGGTTCCCAAGACAGATAAAGTCTATTTTCACAAGGTCCATTTGGATGTCACCTGAATTATAGCCAAACTAGTCTAAGGGAGCAAATCAAAGTCACATTTCTCTAGCTTAGCATACAGCTTGTATTTGTGAAGCCTTTGCAGTACATTCCAAACATTTAATTTGGCATCTGGAGCCCCAGAAAAAAAAATAGAATGTCATTTAAATATACAACTACATAAGGCAGTTAAAGCTAATTCATTCCAGCTGACATCTTCTGAGTAAAATAAAAAAAATGCTTCTACATATCCACACTGTGTGAACTGCACAGTTACATGTCTGTGGAGATTCTCAGTCATCTAGGTCATGGTTGTCCCAAGGTGTTTTTTCAGGAGGCAACTGAACTTACTTTCTTTTTTTTGAAGACGTTTCGCTTCTCATCCAAGAAGCTTCTTCAGCTCTGACTGGATAGTGGGAAGTGGAAGGATTTATATTCATTGCAGACAGCTGCTCATTTGCAGATTAGTAAAATTTAATAGGAAAAAGCTGGAAATGAGAACTCAAACTTTCTGGCAAATGAATTAATTTTCAAAAAGAGAACTTATATATACATTATTTAAAGCTGTTGGGCTTTGAATTTTTTCCCTCCTACACTTTAAATTAATCTCTTCTGAGAAGGCAACTTAGTCTGCAGCTAGCCTTCTTTTGTTTGCATGATACCAGTTACATTACTTGGTGTAATAATCCTCTCTTATTGCAAGGTCCATTTGTAATAAGACCTGATTTTATCCAAAAATATAGAAATTCATAAGAAGTATGAAGTTTGTTCCTTTCTTGGTGGGTGATTCCAGTTGATGACTGTGGTGGGGGAAAGAGGTTGATCCGGTGGCTACTTTTTCTTGTATGTTTCCTCTTTAACTGTGAAGTATTAGAAGAGGTCATATTTTGTTCAGTGTGTGGTATTATGTAGACAAAGTGTACAGTGCTCAATTGTACATCAAAGCTCCGTGTCCTACTTGAAGTATTGTTGAAAAGTTATTCTGGTGTCTTGAGGTTATCTGTATTAACATAGAATAAGATAGAATAACAGAGTTGGAAGGGACCTTGGAGGTCATCTAGTCCAACCTCTGCTCGAGCAGAAGATCCTATGCCATTTCAGAGAAATGGCTGCCCAGTCTCTTTTTGAAAGCCTCCAGTGATGAAGCACCCACAAATTCTGAAGGCAAGCTATTCCATTGGTTAATTGTTCTCACCATTAGGAAAATTCTCCTTTAGTTCTAGGTTCCTTCTCTTCTTAGTTAGTTTCCATCCATTGTTTATTATCAGGGGATGTCTTATTTTGGGGGAAATAGGATAGACTTTCTTGTTTTTCCAAGAAGCTTCTTCAGCTCAGACTGGATGGTGGGGAATGGAAGGGAAAAAAGCACCTTTGGGACAACCATGACCTGAATGACTGAGACTCTTTATAGACTTGCCTTTTGGTGTTTTGGAAAATAGTTTGCCCCCTCATCTTTGTAGGAACCCCTCACCTATTGGAACACTGCTATCATGTCTCCCCTACTCCTTTTTTTCATTAGACTAGACATTCCTAATTCCTGTAACCTTTTTTTCATATATTTTAGCCTCCGGCTCTCTAATCATCCTTGTTGCTCTTCTCTGTACTCTTTCCAGAATTTTATCATATTATTTATATTGCATTGACCAGAACTGGATGCAGCATTCCAAGTGTGGTCTTACTAAGGCTTTGTAAACCAGTACTAGAATTGTAACTTCAAGTGATCTTGATTCTATCCCTCTATTAATGCATCCTAGGGTTGCATTAGCTTTTCTGGCTGCTGCTGCATACAGTTGGCTCATATTTAAGTGATTGTCCACCAGGACTCCAAGACACAGTTTTGAATTGAATTGAAGCCATGTGGAACAGAGCTGTTTATCACAACTTTTCTGTTGCTATTAGCGTTCTCATTTAAGGGGAAAAACATGTCCTCTGAGGCATCTACAGTTTTGGACTCACAAGTACTGCTGGTTGCATACTTGCAGTGAGAAGATTTTGCCCAACATCTGTGGACCTATCTGGTGGCCTATTGTTACTGCATCTTGAAAAATAAGAAGAGTTAAAGGTGATAAGCATTAACCAACAAATGAAAGGAAAATAAATCTGCAGTGAATCAGTGAAAGGAAGAGAAAGAGGAAAGATGCAATACAGCTGAACTAGAACAAATACTTAAATTTGTATGCCTTGGCAGCATGTCTACTAAAGATGGAGAAATTGTTGAAAAAAAAATTAAAACAGGAGGAAAGGGAGCAGGTAGTTTGGTCTGTAGCAAAAAATGAATGTTTCTCAAAAAAGTAAACATGGTTATGTATAAGAGCATACTTTTGTCATAAGGAAGTGAGAATTGAATATATAGAACCACGGTGGCGCAGTGGTTAGAATGAAGTACTGCAAGCTACTTCTGCTGATCACCGACTGCCAGCAGTTTGGCAGATTGAATCTCACCAGGCTCAAGGTTGACTCAGTCTTCCATCCTTCTGAGGTCAGTAAAAATGAGGACTCAGATTGTTGGGGGCAATATGCTGACTCTGTAAACATATTGAGAGGGCTGTAAAGCACTGTGAAGCGGTATATAAGTCTAAGTGCTATTGATATTGCTATATGTTGGAGAAACATAAAGGCAAACTGAATGAGAGGAAATGGGCTACTTAAATACTGTATGCTTATTAAAATGAAGGCATAAACTCATCAATTAATGGGTGTTGATTAAATACAAAAGAGAGTGAAGATGTATATTAAGATGGTTAGGCCTCTGTTAATTATCTTTGAAGAGTCCTGGAGAATTAGGCAAGTGCCAGAGAACTCCAGGAAAGAAAGAAAAAAAAACCAAAACAAGTGTGATCCATCTCTTCAACAAAAAGAAAAAGATAATCCCAGTAATTATTGACAAGTGGCCTGAAATCAATAGCTGAAAATATAGTACGGAGATAATAAATCAGGGCATTTATAAGCATCTTGAAGACATTGCTGTGATTTTTGAGAGTTGGCTGGCTTTGTCAAAAATAGGTCAGGTGAGACAAATCTGGTCTGCTTTGACAAGGTAACTGCTTTAGTGGACAAGGAAAATGCTGCTTCAATTTCTGTAAATCTTTTGACAAGGTTCCACCTGACATTTTCATTGACAAGCTGTTAAAATGTGGCTTTGATGGCATTATAGTATGATGAGTCCACAACAGGATCATTTGGAAAGAGTCAGCACCATTATTGGCTCTTTAACAAATTGGACAGCAGTAATCAGTGGAGGCTGGTAAACCTGGATCCAGCAGTATCTTCATTAATGACAGGGATAACTGCTGGTCTACTTATCGAGTTTGCAGGTGATGCAAAATTTGAAGATCGGAATAATAACCAGGAAGGTAAAATGAGATTTTTAATCTAATCTGGATGGTTTGGAAGACCAGGCTAAGAGGAGCAAGATGTCTTTCAAAAAGGAAAAATGCAAGGTAATACATTGAGGGAGGAACAATATGGACATATGGACATATGGGAAATTAATGACTTGGAAGCAGCGCCTCACAGAAGGACATGGTGTGGTCATTGACCACAGTTTGACCATAAGCCAGCAATGTGAGCAGCTGCTAGAATGGCTAACACAGATCAGGGATGCATCAGAAGCAGCTTTTTACAATTGTGGCCATCTCATTCCTTGATGGTTACTGACATCTTAGGACAGGATTAGGAGATAGTCACAAAGATCATATCAGGGTTTGAGAATATGTTTTGTGAGGACAGACTAAAGTAAGTTAGGAGTTGTTCAGTCTGGGAAAAGAACTCGGAGGAGAGTCATTGTATCAAAGGATGCCACCAGGGAATATGTTCAAGAGCTATTTTCCATTGACATAGAAACTAGAACCAGAATTAATGGATATAAGTTACAGCTTGTTGTTGCTCTTCACTTGATAAGTGATGTCCAACTCTTCATGACCCCATGGAAAATAGCACACCAGCCCCCCCCCCATCTTCCACTGTCTCCCAGAGTTTTCCCAAATTCATGTTCGTTGTATCGATGACGTTATCAAATTGCAAGCTACTTAGATTTCATTTAAATACAAGGAAAAACTTCCTGATGGCAAGTTCTGTACAATAGTGAAGCAATCTATCTGTGCAGATTGTAGATTCTCTAACTTTGTAAGATTTTTTTTGGGGGGGATGGGGAGATTAGGTAGCTGCCTACTGGGAATGCTTTGCTTTTCCTACATATTGCAGAACATTGGACTAGATGTCCCTTTGTGGTTGGCTCCTTCCATGTCCACTGTTCTGATTCTGATTCTCTGCTTTTGTTATAAAAAAAAGATTAAACATTTCAAAACAAACATTTGAAGGAAGTATAATGGTGTTGAGAGGAATGGGAAGACAAAGGGTCATGCTTGGTTAGAACTGATGATATCTTGAAAAAAAGAGATATGAGACATTTAAAGAACAGAAAGCAGGGTATGGATTGATATATAGATGTGATGGGAGCAAAGATCTTTTGATGGTTAAGAAGCTGAAGACATGTGCGCTGAATGGTACTGGTTGGGTTTAACTATGTTTCACTTATTTGTTTTTATCTCGTGCTTTTAACTTACTTGGCTTATTATTTTGTACTCCTTTTCTGTTCTGTACATTACTTTGCTTACCCCAAAAGAAAGTAGTGTGATGGCTTTGTGTGTGTTTGTGTACACACACAAACAAGTGTACAGGGAATAAAGTGCTAATTCAGAGAAGGTAGCTGATTTGGCAAATTGTATTGTTTTGTCATGAGTGGTGAACTGCAACCGAGTGTTGCCTTTAAACTTATGTTTCGTCTTCAAATAATTGGATTGGTGGAAAAAAAGAAAAATATGTCCTTCACTTCATAGGGCAATTTGGATGATAGAAAAATCATATTAAAAGATTAATGCTAGTGAGATTCTGAAATACCTTGTTCTAGATGCCTTTTCCCAGCAGACATTCTTCTGTCCGATGAGAAGTGAATAACTTATTTGAAATGTTATTACATGAATTTATTTTGGGTGCGATGCTGTCAAACCACAAAACTGCAGTGAATGGTTCTGAATTGTAGAATAGTGGCTATTTTGCAAATTGAGTCCTGCTCATTACACGAATGCAGATACAAGCAGCTTGAAAACTGGCTTGGATATATCTAGGAAAGGAGAAAATGCTCCCTTTCTGGCTTATAATACAAAGGAGTTAATAAATTTAAAGTGAAAAGATATGAATGCCTGCCGGGGTATTGGTTGAGGAGCTGAGCAACCATCAAAGGTCATGCAGTAAACAGAATTAGTAACAATAATGTTGATCTATTTAATGTTTTCTTTACAGAATAGAATAACAAGATTTCCACCAAAGGTCAATAGCTGAACAATTGACCTTTGAGCATGACTATTTTGAAATACCTGCGTTAATTCATAATTTATCTTCAATGTTTGTCATTTCTTTGCAAAATAATTTATTCATCCTTGTGTTATAATCTCCCAGATAATACATTTGCATTTCTATGTTGCCAGTTTCTGATGGGAAGAGAGCCTGAAAGCAAGTGTCTGGCCTGTGATTTTAAAAGAAAATTAGCCTTATTGTAACCTTATTTTATAAGGTTACCTTATTTTATGGCTCAGTGGCTGAGCTTGTCGATCGAAAGGTCGGCAGTTCAGTGGTTCGAATCCCTAGTGCCGCGTAACAGGGTGAGCTCCCATTACTTGTCCCAGCTTCTGCCAACCTAGCAGTTTGAAAGCATGTAAAAAATGCAAGTAGAAAAATTGGGACCACCTTTGGTGGGAAGGTAACAGTGTTCCATGCACCTTTGACTTTTAGTCATGCTGGCCATATGACCACGGAGACGTCTTCGGACAGCGCTGGCTCTTCAGCTTTGAAACAGAGATGAGCACCGCCCCCTAGAGTCGGGAACGACTAGCACACATGTGCAAGGGGGAACCTTTACCTTTACCTAACCTTATTTTGAGGCAAATGCTGCACATAAATTATTTGCTATTTTGTTCATGGTTGTCTAGTATTTCAATTTATCTTACTGGAATTTATTTCTGAGTAGATCTGCAAACTATTTGTACTACCATATTTGTTCCAAAGGTACTTTTTCAAGAGGCAACTAGACTTTCTGGGTTTTCTTTGAAGACATTTTGCTTCTCATCCAATAAACCTCTTCAGCTGAGAGTCAGTCAAAATAACAAATATGGTAAATATTTTGATTGTATTTTACCATAACAAGAGGAAGATGTACTTGTGGATTTTTTCTTCTTCTTTCAATATTACATGTCTATGGAGATTCTCAGGCATCCAAGTCATGGTTGTCCCAAAGGTGCTTATTTCAAAAAGCAGCTGGGTTTCTTTGTTTTTGCTTGAAGACATTTCAGTTCTTCAGAACTGAAGAAGCTTCTTGGATGAGAAGCAAAACATCTTCAAGCAAAAAAAAAAAAAGAAAGTCCAGTTGCCTCTTGAAAAAAGCACATTTGGGATTTTACTATTATAGTTTATTTTGTTGTATGGTGACTCACAGGAAATGAGGTGACATTCAAGAAACAAGTATGTTTCTGAAGGACCTCTTGATTCAGGAAAATGTGCAACTGGCACACCAGATGGTGTTGTGCACATGCTACTATAAAGACCCTCAAATTGCACACCTGTCTTAAATGGGGAAGATCTATTCTATTTAAGGTTAAAAATGGTATATTCCAGTGGTGGTCTTCAAAAAGTTTAGCAAGGGGTTCTCTGCCTGGTTGCTGGGTGGGCATGGCCATGGTGGGCGTGGCCTAGTCGGCCTCCTGCACCATGGCGGGGGGCGTTTTTGCCTCCCCAGGCTCCGGAGGCTTTCTTTGAGCCTCTGGGAGGGCGGAAATGGGCTCCCCAGGTTCTGGAGGTCCTCTGGAGGCTGGAAACAGGCCCATTTCCAGCCTTCCCGAACTTCTGGTAGGCCCGTTTTTCACCCTCCCTGAGCCTCCACGTGCACACTGCACTTACCTGTATCCAAAACGGGCTGCGTGAGGACTCCTGGGAGGGACGTGGTATGGCGGGATGGGCGGGGCCAGCCAGGAATGGGTTTTGGGGGTTCTCCAAACTGCACAGAACCCCCTCATTCTCCTGAACCCCTGCGAACCCCCAGCAGCCCACCCCAGAATATTCCCAGATCTGGGTAGCCTCAATACCCACAGCCACTCAATCTTGGTAGGAATCAGTTCCTCTCCATCCTAGCTTGCACAGCCTTGAAGCCCTGGAGAAGCCACATATAAAGTCATTTCCCCACATTTTAAAGAAGAATTTTTTTCCTGACTTATATAATTGTATTTTTGAGCTACTCTGTATTTGTAAAATGCCTGCTACTAAAACATTAGTCCCCAGAATTGAACTTGCTTCTCCAAGTAAAACAAAATACAAATATATATACTCATAATTGTATACAGAAATAGACATATTTACAAAATGGGTTTCCAAAGCAAGAATTATTCAGGAGATTTAAGATGATCAATAAAATTAAAGCTGGCAAGAAGGAGAAAAATCACTCCCATTGAATTTTGCTTAAAAAGGTTGTATCAAATGCCCATCAACTTCATTTGGTTGAGTATTTGAGCAGTCTCACAGAGACTAACTGGATAGAGTGGCATTTGTACAATAAAAACTAGAAATTGCCAACATTATCATAATCAATACAAGATCAAACTCTGAAGATAGGGGGATTAAAGGATCTATATCAATGTTAACTATGTATATAGTTTATATATAGGTATAGTATATACCTATAGTATATATAGGTAGTCCTTGGCTTACAACCATTCATTTAGCGATCGTTTAAAGTTACAGTTTCTCTGAAAATTGTAAAATTTTCTACTGATCCTCAAACTTACAACCATCACAGTCTTACCAGGGTCACATGATCAAAATTCAGTTGCTTGGCAACCAGCATGTATTTACAATGGTTGCTGGGGAATGAAGTCATGTGTTTACCTTTTGCAAACTTCAAGAACCACATTCATCAACTTCAGTGATTCTTAGTTTAGGCTCACAGCCAGAAGCCTGCATCTCTTGTAACATTTCTTGTTGATTCGGTATATTCTGAAATTGTTTCTAGTTAAAAAATGTATTTTCATTTCAAATTAAATTTCCAGAATCCTCTGACTGATACTTTGGATGCCTTTCTAGTACTTTTGAAGTTTTTTTCCAGGTATACCACATGTGCTAAAACGTTCCTTCTGTTTTATTGGCTTTCCAACATTTGTTAGTCCATGATTTACTGTAGCTATCTTAGAAATTGACAGAGTTGTATAATGTCTGTTTTGTACCAGTTTTCTTTTGGATTATAAATTGAAGTAGATTTTATGGATTTCGTCCATAATTCTTCCTATTTTCACATCCATTTTATCATGCATTTTTTTTCATTTGTTCTGTCTCTTTGTCATATCTGGCTAGAAATTTATATATACACCCAAGCAGATGGTATTGATTTGGTATGAGCATTTCAAATTCTGTCATTTTTTTTATCGTTCTCTCATTCTTAAGATCAGGTTTTTTTTCCTTACAGCAATTTGTAAGTACATTAACTATAGTATATTCCAGCCTTCCACTAAGTAATTCTTGCATTTAATCTGTTCATAGAGACTGAGTCAACCATGTCTGTATATGTAAATTACATTTTTCTTACTATAGTTGTCTCCAGCATGGAAAGCATGCGAAAGAGAGGCTAATGGGGAAATTGTTGAGTTTATTATTTTCTCATGGAATTCCATGATTTTATTAAACTATATCTGGTAATATATCTTTTTAGATTTTTGTCCTCTGTGAAGCCCATTGGTTAGGCCCACTCCTACCAATATTGACATTCTGCTATTTGGCCATTTTAGGGCGGTTTTTTTGCTCTAATTTATTTTTTTGTTTTTTAAAATAATGACCCCCAAAAACAGAACAAAATCACATAAATAAAAATACAAACATTGTCAAAGAAAAAAAGGGCTTTTTAAAATGAAAAAAAAATACAAAGAAAATAGAAGAAAGATATAGATCATTTTAGCAATGGTTACATATAACATATAGTTATCTAATTCAATTATTATTCAAATACATATATATTTCAAATCAGAGGTGAAATCTACTCATCTTCCTTACCGGTTCAGAAGTGCACGCGCCTTGTACATCACGTGCGCTCACTAAACCCTCTGTGCATGCGCAGAAGGTAAAAAAGTCATTACTTCCTGGTTAAAACCAGGAAGCAATGACACCTGGGCGGGTCGGCGGAGCTTTGCTCTGCCATCGCTACTGGATCACCGAACCAACGGGCAATCCGGTCCGATCTGGGAGTATTTCACCCCTGTTTCAAATACATTTATATAATTACCATTTTAACCTACTGTAGTTTATATAAAAGAAGCCCATATTCCACTATATTTGTCCATAAAAAGGCTTCAACTATAGGCAATCCGCTCAAAGGCAGCAAGTGTTATCAGGTCTTCAATCCATTAAAAGAAAAGAGACATGCATTTATTTTTTTCAATATTGCAGTATCAGTCTTTGGGCCATAATAAGGGCACAGGTAATCTATTATCTGGTTGTCAAATTCCAAGTACTAGGTATGTAGTTCAAAAGAATGTTATCATCTGAAAATGTATCTTTTGTTTTACCATTATATTGAAATAATCCAGTACTTTGTTCCAAAACGTAAGTGTAAGTGTAAGACATTGTAAAAATAGATGTTTTAAAACAGCACTATCATTATATTTCCAACAAAATATTTCTGACATTCCCTTTCTATGCAATCATAAAGGAAATCCAATAAATTCTAAATACTAGGAGGTATTTTTTGTTGTATAAATCATAATTTGAGCTCGTAATTTCAGGTTCAATGATACTCTTGTCATGGATGTTAAAACAGTCTCCCATGGTCTAGGCAACAGAGGAACTTCTAATTCTTTAGTCCACTCATTTCTTAGCAGCTGCATTTCAAATTGATATATTGATAACAAATATCTAATAGTAGGTTTTTCAGCTTTAAAGGATTTAACAAGTTATTTTAGTGTCCCAAGTATCTCAAAAGCTGAAAATGTCATTGGCTCAAACAATATTGAACATGTTACCTAAGTAAATATTGCCATTGGGTTACATCTGGTAGTTGAGATTTGTCTCTTAATACAAAGTATGTTAAAAATTCATCTTCGTCCTCTTTCATTTGCTACAGTCAATATTTCAGCTTCTATCCTCTGTTTCCATATCAGTCCCCCCGCCCCAATTTTTTAAAGTTGGGATTCCCCATTAAATCAATTTAACATGGGGAAAATGGGTCAAATCTTTTTTTATTAGAGCTTACATTCCATAATTTTCTAATGGATGTAATTAATTTTCAAAGATATAGAGATTAAGTATATTTACATCTTTATAACATATATACACTGCTCATAGTCCTTGGGTCATCTAGAAACACTCAATCAAGCAATCAAGCAATCAAGCAAATATTGTCCATCCAACCAAAGATGCTATATGTGTATATTCCAAAGTTGTCCAACTCAAAAAATTAACACCAATTTTATTTAATACTTGATAGTAGCTAAGCTTGATGATATAGCTCCATATTCAGAAAACCAAATCCTCCTTTATTAATTGGTAATTGCATTTTCTGTAAAGATATTCTCAGACTTGAAGAACCCCATAGAAATTTTCTTAAAAAAGAAAATGCAAATGTTTTCCAGATAAATAAATTGGAATATAAATTAATCTGGGAATGATATTTATTTTGAGAATGTTCACCTTTCTCCAAAGGGTAAGTTTTGATGACTCCCATCTGTCAATAGCTGAAGAAACCAAGGTACTAATGGAGTTATATGATTTGGTATAGACACACCTAGATATTTAATGGATTCAGTACAAATACAGAATTGATATTTCTTAAATGGATAGGTATTTTTTCATATAGGCATCAGTTCTAATGTGGAACAGTTAATAATAGTATAATAGTAACAGTATATAATAACAATATCCTGCTATTTTACTAAAAGCATCTATCTTTTGCATCAACACTAAGACAGTATGAAATTTTGAAATCAACAAAAGAATGTCAGCTCAGTGTGCTAATTATCATCCAATCTTGTTGATTAATGTTGACACAAAGATTTTAACAGCAGTGTTAGCAGAAAGATTACAGCAGATGATATTGTTTGTCATTAAGAATGATCAAGCAGGGTTTATAAAAATTAGGCAAGCCGCAGACAACAGTAGGTTACTTGTAAATGTAATAGACTTGAATAAAACTAAAGATCAGTTTGTAATTTTATCATTAGACGCTGAAAAGGCCTTTGACAGAATACATACATAGTACACGTTTGCCGTACTAAATAGATTTAGATTTGCTTTAGAATTCATAAAACGGATTACAGTATATGAGTTTAAACTGAAGGTTAATGGCATCTTTTCTCCTACTTTCCCACTATTTAGAGCAGGGGTGTCAAACTCACGGCCTATGAGCCGGATGCGTCACACGCTGGCCATGTCTACCCCTGGTTTAGCGAAGGGGGAAAAAAGTCGTGATACATCATGTGACAATAATGTGACGCTGCGGGTTTGACACCCCTGATTTAGAGGAACTAGGTAAAGATGTCCACTTCCACTCTTAATTTTTTTTCATATCTGTAGTGAAGCTTTGGCTGGGTTATTCAGCAATATAGGGAGATCTATGGAGCAGTACATAACTCAGTTGAACACAAATTAGTTTTATTTGCAAATAATATTCTTTTCTTCATTTTCCTCATCTAAACCTCACAATACTAGCCCCAGTGTTGATGCAAAAGAATTTCATTTATTTTGTTAACCATGATACAAAGCTTGCTTTATAATATCAATTTACATGGCGCTCCCATGTAACACCTCTCCTGCGTGAGCTGCACTGGCTTCCGGTGGTCTTCCGGGTGTGCTTCAAGGTTTTGGTTCTCATCTTTAAAGCGCTCCATGGCTTAGGGCCTGGATATCTATGAGACCACCTTCTGCCACCGATAACCTCCCACCGGCCAATACGCTCCCACAGAGAGGGTCTCCTCAGGGTGCCGTTGGTCAAGCAATGTCGACTGGCGACCCCCAGGGGGAGAGCCTTCTCTGTGGGGGCACCTGCCCTCTGGAACAAGCTACCCCCAGGGATACGACTGATCCCGGACCTCCGTACTTTCCACCAGGCTCTGAAGACTTTCTTGTTTCAGCAAGCCGGGCTGGCTTAAAATTTTAATTGATTAATTTTATGGGTAAGGGGTTTTAAAATTGGGAAGCCAAAGTGATTTAATTATTTTTAAAATTATTTTAATTTTCATATTGTATGTATTTTAATCCTGGCTGTTCACCGCCCTGAGTCCTTCGGGAGAAGGGCGGTATAAAAATTTAATAAATACTAAATACTTAATAATTGAAAGAGCAAGGCTACCTCTGTTTTTTTTTACTTTTTTTTTTCATTTAACTCTAGATCTTTTCTGACTCTATATAAATTTTCTGTTAATTTTTTGCCATTCATGTTAATGAATAGGGTTTTTTTCCTCCGAAACTGGATTTGTGCCATTTGAAACAAGTAATTTATCTTCGGTAAAACCTTCATTTTGGTCATTTCAATTGATTCTAACCAAGATGGCTGTAGATTTGTCTAACTTTTGAGATCTCTTTGGATTTCTTGCCATAACATAGCATATTTATTGTGGTATATATTTTGCTTTTAACCGGTCAAATGCAGACCACAGTAATGGGTTATTTGACAGCCAGATTCTTCTTGCAAGAGATTAATTTCTCCTTGTGTTAAATATCTTGTAATTAGTTTTGGTTTTAGGACATTGATTCTGGTATTCTCCAAAGCTGTGAATTGTTTTCATTAGCTATTTTATTGCCGTTTGTGGTTTTGTGGTGGCTGATACTGCTTCATCTGCATTACATTAAGTTATATTCCTCTCCAGTGATTTTAAGATCTGATAAGACCTCAGACCTTTTCTGCCAATATTTCTAGAACAGAGATAAATATTAAGGGACAATGTGGATACCCTTACCTTGTATCTTTGCTACTTTGAAAATCTGCAGAGACTGTTCCATTAGCCATAATCTTTGCTGTTTGCTGTTGATATAAGCAGATTTCCCCCCCCCAATTGATTTAGTTACAGGAATATTTATTTAATAAATATTCTTTTTGATAAAATTTTAGCATTTAATTTCTTCTATTCATATCCGTGTGTGTGGGGGGGGGAGAGAGAGAGAGAGAGAATGAATGAATGAATGAATGAATGTGTAGTCCTCAGTCAAGAACAATTTGAAGTTTGTAACTATTCAAACTTCCCTGCGATTAATACATATTTTTTAAAATATCAAACTCTGACAATTAACAGCAAGCTAGTTTTAACTTACTTCTCCTTGGTATCACTTGCTAAGTGGAGCCTGATCTTCAGATTAACAAATATCAATAGTTCTCATAAACTGTTTTTTATCTCTTTGTAACAAACTCACTCTCATTCCCAGTAAGAATCAGGTACTGAGACTTGCATGCCGTAGATCAGGGGTCCCCAACCTGTGGGCAGCGGCCCACTACTGGGTTGTGAGGGGTTTGCAACTGCAGAAATGGCCAGTGAACATGCACATCTTCATTTGCGCGAGCAGTGGGTGAGCACGAACTCCATTTAAGTGAGCAGCAGGTGCACATGCACGCAGCTCGTGCAAATGAAGCCGTGCACACATACACACTTGCCAGCCACTTGCACAGAACCATCCCCTCTCTTCCCCCACCCCCCACCAGTCCGCAAAGCCAAAAATATTGGGAAACTCTGCCTTAGATCTTATGAGTCACTGCTAAGCATACATCATCCATTCCTTCTAGCTTCACTTTCAGCAGCGCCTAAAGAAGAGATGTAACGGGTTTTGGCTTGATATCTTGCTACCACTCTATGGATCAAAAAAATCTCCCCAGTCAGGATTATAAATCCTATGAAATACCTTTTGTCATCTACCCAATTATATTTAAAGATGGTTTTTAGGCTTTCCCATTTAATACCTGAGCTTTAGAAACAGAATCAATAAAACCAAGATATGCTTCCACACACCACTCCAGTTCTGCTAACCGTAGTGTCCAAAGAGAACTCTGAATGACAGTTTTTAGCCATAAGCTTCTCAGCCTTTGAATTGGGAGGAGGAAAGGACATTTTCATCTTTGCCCCTGAGAGCATCAGAGACTGAATCAGGGGTGAAATCCAGCAGGTTCTGACAGGTTCTGGAGAATCGGTAGCGGAAATTTTGAGCAGTTCGGACAACCAGTAGCAGAAATTTTGAGTAGTTTGGAGACCTGGCAAATATCACCTCTGGCTGGCCCCAGAGAGGGGTGGGAATGGAGATTTTGCAGTATCCTATCTCTGCCACGCCCACCAAACCACTTGGACTGAATGGCATGGTCTCTGATGGCCCTTCCTTCTTTTAACATTTCTTTGCACAAAGCTGGCACAATAGCCCCAATTCAGGCCTCCAATTCATCTTCCCCTTGAGATGTAAGGAAGAAGGGGAAAAAAGAGCAAGGGGTTTTTCAGGACAGGAAAAGACAGTGGAAAATTGGATGTGCTTTTATGTAGCTGGAAGCTGTGCTACGTTGAGGGCCTGTCCGATCAGGAAGAATCAAGAACCACTGCAGAACAATTGTGCACCGGACCCAATCCTGCTGGATGGCGCCAAAAGATACCAAGATCAAAGGGACTGAAAGGTTCTAAGAGGTCCAAGGTAATAAACAGTGTCACACATTCTGGCATTGGTCATCCACCACCAAGCTGATCAGAGCAGACTATGAACAAAACCCTGGCTGGAATAAATCCAAGAAATCAGTTTCATCCATATGCATCTGGACCTGGGAGGCCACACTTTCTCAATTACCTTAATGAAGATTGGAATATTTGAAGATTAACTTATAATTAGAAATTTCTTCTAGTCCAGGGAGAAGTACAGTAAAGCCAATGGAGGTCAATAAAGGACTTACAACTGCATTTAATAAAGCATTGCTCTCAAAAAAAAGCATTGATTACCTCTCTTAACTATGGAGCCACTCTCATCCAGTTTATTAGCTAGATAGGGCTAGGATTAAGGAAGTAAGCAGTAACCTTCATCTCTCCAAACACATTGATCATAACCTTGAGATCTTCCAGTTGAAAATAACCTAGATGAATGTCACAAAAGTTGTCAGGTTTACCTTCGTATGACCTGTCACAACATTGGTGCCCAAAGTAAGGTGAACCTAATTGACTGTAAAGAATGATGCAAACTACCTATAGCAGGGATCTCCAATCTTGGCAAGCAAAGCTTCAGAATTCTGGGAGTTGAAGTCTGCCAGGCTTAAAGTTGCCAAGGTTGGAGACCCCTGGCCTATAGCTTTCTTTGGCTGTTCCAGGTCCCCTCCCCCCCGAAAAAAAACCCCTTAATGGAAGAGATAAGGCAGTGTGTGAAAAAGTATTACCTACAAATTCTATGTTGATGCACAGAGGTCATTAGAATCTCCCAAGATAAAATCAGTACTCCAATGAGAATCAGAGAGTATATTGTGATCTTTCAGAATGGCATGTAGTCCATCTTAAGCTCTCTGAGCAGAAAAATATATAGCTTGAGTTTGAGAGGCAAAGCAGAAATGCAGGTAAGAAATAAAACACTGATATATCAACAGAAGAAAGCAAAATCAAAATTGGTGCAGTATCTGTTCCGGAAAAAAGAGAAAAAACATACATGGTTTCAAACTTCATGCATCTTCCCACCACACACACACAATTAAGTAATTCCATGTATTTATCATAGGAGTGGAAGACAGACTGAATGTGGTGGCTTTGTGCCAGTCTTTCATTGGGACAGAAAATTCTTTATTGGAAGTTTATCTCTACAGTACTTAATCAGATTCCTAAGATATCAAGTATACCATTTAAAGATCATTATCATCTTAGGGCAGTGGTTCTCAACCTGTGGCTGGTGAACCCCTGGGAGATGCAATGTCAACATGGGGTCCACAAAGGCTTGAAGAAATGTTATAATTTAAATCTTGAGTTAAGTCTTGGGGGGTCCGTGGCCATGGTCTGTGGCCACAAGAAGTATTTAAAAGGGATCCATGGTGATGAAAAGGTTGAGAACCACTGTCTTAGGATAATGCCTCTGCATGGTACGTTCAACCACACAGAGTAGTTTGTTGCTATTCAACTTCCCCATGACTCTTTCAAGTAAGATTGTAAGCAAGCAAATAAAGAAAAACGTGAGGGAGAGATTTAAAAATGAGCTGCCTTAAGCTGGAAGTGTAAAGTCAACATTTCATTGCAGTCTTAAAATGAAATTAGCCAATATTTCTTAGGCGGTACCAGATCATTAATGAAATTTGTATCCTGCTCGACTATAAAAACAGAAAATGGTTGATCCTTTGTGACTTTTGAGAATGTTAACCCCATCCCCTTAATCGGAACCATTCCAAATCCCAAGTAAAAGTGCTTCTGAAAAAGGGAAGGGGAGGAAGAAGGAAATTAAAATGATGTTTTGTAGGAGATCATCACGGTATGGCAAAGAGCACTTTGCTGATGAATTCTTTTAAAGTGGGTAGGCCTGTGACTTAGTCAAGGGATCATTATCATAAACCATTTTAACGGCATCCTGGTGACTGACAGGGCCAACATAAGAGCATGAGAGAAAATTGAAAGAAATCTTTCAATAAAATCTCTGGAGGCTTTCTGAAGCACCTGGCTGTCAGCATTTCTGGATCAAAAGGGAATAACCACACTACTGAAAAGAAAATACACTGTGACAAACTCATGTTTGCCATTATTGCAAAAAGATTGACTGGTGATTTAACAACCCAATCTACCAATAGGTAAATCTTTTTTTTTTTTCCTGAAAAGAGAACCCCGTGTGTTAAAAGCTCTACATACATAGGGCCTTGGTGGCGCAGCAAACTAAAGTGCTGTTAAGTAGCACCAGCTGCCTGCAATTACTGCAAGTTCAAATCTCACCAGGCTCAAGGTTGACTCAGCCTTCCATCCTTTTGAGGTAGGTAAAATGAGGACCCGGTTTGTGGGGGCAATAAGGTGATTTTGTATAAAAAAGAACACCGCTTGGGGGGGGCGAAAGCCCTACTAAGCAGGTATATACAAAAGTATGAAGGCTATTGCTTAATGCATTGTAAGCCACCCTGAGTCTCCGGAGAAGGGCGGCAAATAAATCGAACCAATAAATACATACATACATACATACATACATACATACATACATACATACATACATACATACTAGCTGCTGGGAGTATATATTTTTTTCTTTTCTTTCTCCTGAAGCAGATGTAATATTGTCTTATATTGTCTTGGATAATATAAGTGGTGAAATATCTTTTTCACCACTTATATTACCCATGTGAAGCCTGTCAGAGAAGGAACAGAAAACATTTTAGGGTTATTTGAACCAATCCTTTGCAGAGACCACTATAGCCTATCTCTGTTCTCAAGGAGTTTCTAAGTAACACCTTTGAGTTTCTAAGGATTACTCTTGTAACAAGAGGGGAAACCCTTGGCACTACAAACATTATGGAGTGAGATTTTTGTCTACTTTCTTAAATTTTTTATTTTATTATTCGTATTTCTATGCCACCCACTCTCCGAGGACTCTGGGCGGCTTACACCAAAGACAATATACTAAATAGCATATTGCCCCCAATAATCTGGGTCCTCATTTTACCCACCTCGGAAGGATGGAAGGCTGAGTCAACCTTGAGCCGGTGAGATTTGATCCACTGATCTGCTGATCTGCTGAACTAGCAGTCAGCTGAAGTAACTGCAGTACTGCACTCAAACCACTGCACCACCTCGGCTCCTCCTACCTTGCCAGGTCCCCTTTCTTCTTACTCTTGTTGGGGAAAAATTCCTGGGAAAAGCCTAACACCATTCTCAGGCTCAGGACTATTCCCCTACTCATTAGGACACATTTTAAAGTCTCCAAAATATCTTTATTCAGAGTCTGCAGAGTCTGGGTCAAGCACACAAGAATATGTTAGGCTGTGTTACTTAAGTGAGACACCAAGCCACCTTTGATAGTGGCTTAAACCCAAAGAGATAAAGATGTTATATTTGCATTGGCTACATGAATTATTCTATAATTCATTCTAGGACATCTTCTAACTAATCTGTATAGGTTGTATACAGGTTATCATGCCACACAAAACAAAGTATCTATAAGGACACAGCAATTTAACTGTCAACAAGAACAGAATTGTTCAGGTGTCTACAGATAGTCCTCAAGGAACGACTGTAATGGACCTGCCCATTTTGGTCATAATGGTTGTAAAATGCACCACTCACACGGCTGGCCTGGTTAGGCCTGGTTATACCATCTTTATTGTGGCATTCATTAAATGAACACCATTATTGTCAAGTGAATCCACAGTTACTAAGCAAATCAATGGTTCACTATGGGCCAATTTTGCTGAAAACCAGAAGTAAAAACCAGGTTTTCGGCAAAACTGCTATAAAATGTGGTCATGTTACAAGACACTGCATACAGCCATAAATGTGGGCTGGTTACCAAGCTGTCACATGTCCATGGAGAGAGGGTGACCTCTCACTCAGGACAGAACTTTGGAACCAGATCGTAAGTTAGGAGGTCCATCCTAACTTTGAATGGTACCTAAATGACCACTCATAAATCAAGGATTACCTGTACAATTTTCGGGTTGATAAAATCAGTGTTTCCTAAGAATGAGGCCTTTTCCTGAAAAGGAAGAACTTGTGTTAACAAGCCTCTTAAGAAGCCTCTCTGTGACATTTAAGCTCCTGTGTTGCTTTGAGGTTGTTCTCATTTTGTAATTCAGAACAGTTACTTTAACCATATCTTTGCTCATGCTGACAATTAGGGTCTAGCATAATAACATCATGGCCACTGTCTTGCTCTTACATTATGCAGTATATTATATTCCTTCCCTACAGTCTACAGAACATGAAATGGCCCCCTACTCAGGCAATTCTTGCCCTGATAGAAAATTGTAAACACCAATAGGAAATAATTCCTTGGAACAAGAAATCTAATCACAGTGCAAGTGAGCTGGTCTTTGCTCACTCTACTACTCTGAGAAGACCTGTGTGAAGAAGTATCAGGGAAACTTTTCCTTGTGTTTTCTAGACCTGTGTGGAGAGAGGTTACTCATATTCTCCTTGTGCTGGGAAATGTGCATTACATTTAGGATCATCGTCCTACGAACCGAAATGTTAGTAAGAAAACAAGCAAACTACTGTGTGCTATTTGTCTTACAATTCAAAATGCAATTAGTTTATCCAGATACAATATAAAATGCAAAAATGCAAAAGGAAAAAGTAGAAAAATAAGGGAGGGAAAAGGGAAGAGAAAAGTGTAGGGCGGAGGGGAAAAAGAAAGAAAATGCATTGATTTCTGAGTCCTTTTAGTGCAGTAAAATAAGATAATAGCATCAAACCTTAATATATTTTTTTTACTTTTATAGAATAATATAAGCTAGCCATTTTGATAACAACAAACCTATCTAATTAGCAAAACCCAAAATCAAAGTTTCATTCTGTGTGCTCTGTTTCTAATTGGGTCTTGGATTAAGTCTGAGGTCAGGCCCAAATTTAAAATTTGCAGAGATTTAAAAATGAGACACAAACGGATGCTTCTATCCTTAAATTTGCTACAATGCTTTTGCTATAATGTTTGTTTCAGAAAAAGTGTTTGGGAATCTAACATTCAAGTAGTGCACCTCAAACAAAGCAAATCACATCCCACTTTAGCTCTAGAACTAGATTTACCACACAGGATAAAAGATGTAACTAAAACAAGCCAGTAGTCATGTAAAAAACAACAACAACAACAAAGGTGGACAAGGGAAGTCAATTATTAGAGAGAGAGTATGGCCTGAAGAATAAAACCCAGAATTTTTAATTATATGAAATTATTAAGTGGCAGAAAATGTGCTTATGTTGCCTATAAGCTAAACATATTCGTAGAGTTGGTCTGTTCCAGTTATTAAATGTTGAATGGGAGTGTTTGAAAAACACAACATGTTTCCTTAAATCTAAACTTCAGCGGACAGTGTTCCTGATGATATGGGAGAAAGAAAAATGCTAAATAGCTCCCTAGAATAGCGGTCCCCAACCTTTCTGATTTGGTGGTCCGGCGGGTGGGGGGTGGAGGGGATGCTTCCATGTGAGTGGTAGGTGCGCATGCGCACAACTCCATTTATGCAAGCAGTGGGCGTGTGCTTGTGCAAACACTTGCCATTCATACAAGTGCTCGCCACTCGCACAAGTGGAGTTGTGTGAGCACATGTGGGCATCCATCACTTGCGTAGCCTGGTTCCGAATGGGCCATGGCCCGGTAGTGAGCTGCAGCCTGGGTTTTGGGGACCCCTGCCCTAGAAGGTGTCTGGATAAATCTGGTATAATAAGGAAAAGGTGCCTTCAGGGTTGAACTAATTTGTCATTCAATTTTGACGTGACCTGTGCTTGAGGATGTACAATGACTGGGAAATTAAGTCCCTTTTGTGCCAACATGCCTTCCATTATAAGCCAGTTTCTCTTTCCCCACCAGCCCTCTAGGGGAAGACTGAAAGGGAAATCCTCACCCTGCCCTGGGTTGGCCTATTAAATGCAGTAAGGGAAACCAAGCGTACAAGCCTTTGGAAGTCAGTAGCTCAGCCACGCTGAGTGGGATGGTAGGAGAGCAGCATCAACTGCAGGATTGAAACAAAAATCAATTTTATTAAAGGTGCTAAAAGAAGATAAGGGTCCACACAGTCAAAACACAATTAAAAAGAGATTTAGAAATTACAAAAACCCTAATGCAGTTCTAAATACAACCAAACAACTCCATTTCCAACCTTTCATCCAGGACTCCAGCCAACTCTTTGAACATCCAGACAGAGCCCCCAAAATTCTTCCCACCCTAAATCTGGCCGAGTCCCTTTCTTTTCACTTATTGACTCTCAGGGATCAGGTGATTTCCTCTGACACATCAGGCTGGTTAGTTCTTTAAAAGGCCAACCACTCCCCAATACCTCTAGCCATTTTGAAATGTGTGGAACTGTGCTAAATACATTACAATACATAAATTGTATCATGGATTTAGTACGTTATTGTTTACCTTGACAGAAAATCATTGCATGGCTAAAATCTCCTTTGAAAACCCTTCCTTCCAATGGGAATTACTTTTTAAAAAGCTTTGACTGAAAAACATTGTACAGAACCAGCAGAAGTCCTGTCTATGTATACTATTTTGGTTATTTCAAGAACACCATGAACTTTGAATTGAAATTGTGGTAAATTATAATTGGATTGTCCTACTCTATTTAAAATAATTTTATTTTGAATTGAGGTTTTATTTAGTCAGACATTTATTTATATCTCGCCTTTTTTATTTTTACAAATAACTCAAGGCAGCAAATATAGCCAACATACCTTCCTCCTTCTATTTTCCCCACAATAGCTACTCTGTGAGGTGGGCTGAGAGAGAGTGTCTGGCCCAAAGTCACCCAGCCTGCTTTTGTGTCTAAGGCAGAACTGGAACTCACACTTTTAGAGAGTACAGAAGGCAGCAAAGATGCACTACAGCAGTGTTTCCCAACCTTGATAAATTCTAGGTATATGGACTGCTCTCAGAAGAAGTCTCTCAGAAATTTTATCAATAGTTAAAATTCTGGGATTTAAAGTTTACATATCTGGAAATTGTCAAGGTTGGGAAACACTGCACTGTAGAATAGATAGTCAAGGAGTCCTTGGAAAAATAGGATACTGCCTAAGATTTAAAGAGGAATTTTTGTAAGCTGCATATTTATGAGCTGAGGTAATGTGTGACTCACAAGCATCATTCGAACATCATAACAAGCCATAGTTGTATGTGTGAGTAATCCTTCAAAGGTCACATTCTGGCAGAAGTCATCTTCAAGAAGCGGGATTTGCTACTGGGTTCAAATGGATCCAAAACAAGCAGTGTGCAAGGCTACAGCCAAAAGTGAATTGGCAGAGTTCTTTTTATCACCTTCCATTTTTTTCATGTAACATTTCCATGAGTATTTTAAAATTAGACCATTGCTACTATCACGGAATCAAGAGAGCAAGCTCTCTCCTGCAATTTGACCTCTGTTTCTTTAAAACATTTCAGAGCAGACTATTATTCCGTGTGCTAAAGTTGCTTTTCCTTTCAACTCTTTTATTGCTTATCAACTTGAAGTCATGTTCTCCGCTCTCTTCTTTCCTGTCCTTTTTGCAACCCAATCAAGTAACTAATTATCACCTTCTGCAATACTACATGCCAACACTTTATAAGTCTCCTGTCTCTTGTAGTTTGCATTTTATTATGAGCTGATGAAGCTGCCCACCAGAGACTGGGACACATTCTTCTTTCTACTTTTCCTGCTAATTATGGTCATATTTTACTCATGTCTCATCATTTAACCCCGTGCGTCTTCAAGTTTAAAATTTGTTCTTAGATTTACTACTTTTTGTGAATTATGTAATATTTATGTGGGAAAAAGTTAGAACACAGTTTGAACCCAGTTTGTTCCACAACTGGCTTTTTGTGCTACACCCTCCCACTGATATAGTTATGTCACATTATTTCTGCCAACACATGCAAAATAAGAGGTAGCTTTAGGTCTTTGGATGAAAAAGAAGTTCTACTTATGAAAGCTGCATATTGATTAAACTGAAGGCCATTGTTTTGAAAATAAATGTATATAGTGATGTCCAAACTCATGGAATATACAGTAACGTTATTTTATTTTGTAACTTGAAATAAACAAAGATAGCCTTGCCACAGATATAAAGAAATCTGTCAAAAAAATCATTTAGGATGTGCCAGTTTAGGAACCCATAACTTTCTTCAGGTAGTGTGGTGGCTCAGCTGTTAAAACGCTGCACTTTTCAGCTGGAAAATCAACAGCCCAGACCCAAGAATCATGTAAAAGGGTGAGCTCCTGCCCACCTAGCTTAGCTCCTGCCCATCTAGCAGTTCGAAAGCATGCAAATGTGAGTACCACTTCAATGGGTACCACTCCAACGGGGAAGAAACAGCACTCCATGATGTCATGCTGGCCACATGACCAGGAAAATGTCTTCAGACAGCACTGGCTCATGGCCTTAAAATGGAGATGAATGCTACCCCCTATACCAGAGGTGGGTTTCAGCAGGTTCTGACCAGTTCTGGAGAACCGGTAGTGGAAATTTTGAGTAGTTCGGAGAACCGGTAGTAAAAATTCTGACTGGCCCTGCCCCCATCTATTCTCTGCCTCTCAAGTCCCAGCTCATTAGGAGGAAATGGGGATTTTGCAGTAATCTTCCACTGGATGGGGGAGGGAATGGAGATTTTACAGTATCCTTCTCCTGGAGTGGGTGGAAATGGAGATTTTACAGTATCCTTTCCCTGCCATGCCCACCAAGCCACACCCACCAAGCCATACCATGCCCACCATGCCACACCCACAGAACCAGTAGTAAAAAAATTTGAAACCCACCACTGTCCTATAGTTGCCAATGACTAACGGAGTAAAATCTTCAGGGACTCCTTTCCTTTCCTTTCCTCCTTCCTAACTTTTTACAACTACTTTTCTGATGTGGGGAAACCACATCATTCCAGTGGTAGTAGTATCTACTACTATCTTTCATGTGACATCATCACATTGCAAGATTTTCAGCTCTCTGATTGTAATTAATAAAGAAGACAATGGTGTACAAAATATATGAAAGAGTACCATATGACAACAGGGTGTCATATATATATTGTTTTAATATGTTATAGAGAAGAGAGCAACAGAGAAACAAAGCTGTTGATAGCAATAGCAGCAAACATCTAGATCTAATATGAAATGTCAACTGCTTATATTGGATGTGTTTTGGATGCTGTATCATATCACATTTATCTTAACCTTCTGTACTTCTTTTAGTGAGAAGTCACCAGTTGAGGTTACACAATAAAATTGGATCTGAACATTGTCGTTCCATCCACTTCTCAAATGAATTATCTGTATCATAAATCTCCCCATTCAACCACCTAATACCAAGAGCAGAGGTGAGGGAGGGGAATACTATGACAATACGGATGTCATCAAGAACTTTAAAAATGGGAAAAATGAACTTTTCCTACAGCAGCTCCTCAAAACTTTGTGTGATTTTATTATTGTTTAGTTATCTGGAAGTTACTCCAACACACTCAAAGTGCATGTATTGCATTCCAGCAAAACTGTTCATTGCTATCTGTTTTCATAAATACAAATAGCATCACATCAAGCACAGTTGTTACAATAGCTCTAAGAACATATAGAGATGATCTGAAGTCAGGGGAATATAAGTAAAAAATATATCAAACTCTTACTCTAAGATTAACATTTGTCTACATTATTTCCATAATCCTATATCTAATCATCAAAGCCCAGATCAACTTTTAATTTCAGTTTCACACAAAAAGTCCAGTAACAGTTCATATAGCTATAATCACTATTTGTTAGGAAACCACAACTGATTTATATAATTGCACCAAACTCTAAATAAAACAGGAAAGGAAAATCCTAAGCTATAGTGTAGACCCATGCTTCTCAATTTTGGCAACTTTAAGGTGCATGGACTTCAATTCCTAGAATTCCCAAGGCAGTATGAAGTTCACCCATCTTAAACTGGGTTTTTCCATTCCTCTTTTACTGGTTCTTACTTACTTATAAACAATCATAATGCAAAATCCTCCCTTCCACCCCATCCCAGAGCAAAGATAATGCAAAATCCTCACTTCCACCCAATTCCAGAGCCATCATAATACAAAATCCTCACTTCTACCCCATTTCAGAACAACCACCATTCCCCCACTAACCTTTTTTCCAGCTCCGTTCTCCTACATGCAGGGCAGCAAAAGAAGACCATGTGACTACCAGTTTAAAAAAAGTTCAGTCAGACCTTCCAACTTCTCAGGGGTGGGGGAGATCTTGTGAAGTTGGAAGGTCTGACTGATCAGCCTTCCAGCTGATCGGCATGGTCCAGTGCCACCTCCCAGCTGATCAGCATGGCTCCCAGTCATGCCCCTGCAGCCTTCCCACCCTGAATAGCAACCCCAGTGGGTGGGGCGGGACCAGCCAGTGGTGGGAACAACCGGTTTGCCGAACTACGCAAAAAATTAACAACAGGGTCAGCCGAACTGGCACAAACTGGCTGAATCCCACCACAAACCCTCAGAAATATCTATTAGAAGATCCATATTTGTGATCTAGTGCATTCCAAAGATATTGGACTTGCTTCCATTAACCTAGTCAGCAAGGCCATGTTGGCTGACAATAATTCAACTGGAAATCTAATATATCTGTTCAGCACTAGCAAAGGGAAACTGTGCCAGAACAGAAGTGCTATCATCCTGAATGTCCAAATGTCATTTAGCAGAAGACATAGATCTTAAAAGCACTACCAAAAGATAAAACCGTAGATGTGCTGCTTTCCAGTAACAGCCATCTTTGGCAGATATCTCAATTCAAAAAGGAGTGAAACAGCCCCCCTCTTTTTATAAATATTTACATAAATTCGTTGGTCACCATCTTATCTAAACTCAACCTCCCTAAATGTAAGAACAGACATCTGGCTGTGTTTCTCTGCTGAGGATGTGGCTATTCTCTTCCTAATTCAGATTGGCTTTAAAATAAATCTATGGGCAGAGAAAGAAAGCTCATAGTAAACTATAGTAACTATACTAAAATAGTATACTAAACCATACTCAACTCTATTAAAATCAAAATCCATGTTTTCTCAAAGAGACTTAGGCAGAAACTCCAATGGCATTATTTTTTAGTCTTTTTAGTTTTTAAATTGTCATTGGGTTTTAATTCGAATTGTTTTAAATTTGGGCCAGTTATGTAATTCTTTTAATAATTTTAAATTTTGTATTGGTATGTGTTTTAGTTCTGGCTGTGCACCGCCCTGAGTCCACTAGGAGAAGGGCAGTATACAAATTGAATTAAACAAACAAACAAACAAACAAACAAACAAACATCCGGAGCATTACTTGAACACCAAGGCATTGATAAAATCACCATCATCAACTACAAAAGAAAGCTTTACTTAGAACAGCTTATATCCTGCAACAATACCTTTAACACCATCTGGCAATAAAATTTGCCTATCCCAGATTCTTAGGATAGGTACCCATATTTCCCCGAAAATAAGACCCTGTCTTATATTTTTTTGAACCCTGAAATAAGTACTTGGCCTTATTGCCATGCATTCAAAAGCCCGATTGGGCTTATTATCAGGGGATGTCTTATTTGGGGGGAAACAGGGTAGACAAAAATGGCAAATCCAATCTAAACATCTGGATGACCGTGCGGCCAACAACAACCATAATAAATAAAAATGTCTTAGCTTATAATGGAATATGGTGTGAATAAATTCAATTTCTTTTTGACAAGGCCAGTAACAGCATTAAAGCCATTCTGGGCTCCTCTCCTAGTAAAGGAGGCAAGATCTCTTTAAACACAAATCCATCTCCCAGATGTTATAAAGCTCTCAAGCTGTAACATAATAAGTTAAAGCTCTTAGATATTATCCAGTCCAGATTCTCGAAAGTGTTATTCTGAGTACCTTATAACATGTCAAACAAAGCACTTTGTTTAGAAACTAAGATGATACCCTCGGATTCAAAGGTCCGCATATGTTGGCTGTATTTTTGGCTCCAGCTTTACTTCCTTGACAACTGCCTGGCTGCACGCTCGTCCTGAATATGCATATCTCTTTCTGGAAAAGCTAGAATTCAGATTTTGATTCCAGCTCTTGATAATTGTAAGGTCAGGACGGTTTTGTACAAGAACCCAACCTGCTGCAAAACGTTCTGAATTCTAGCTTTTCTGTTGCGAAGTGAGAAAGTTGCTAAGTGAATTTTGCCCCATTTTGTGACCTTTCTTGCCCCCATTATTAAGTGAATCACTGAAGTTGTTAAGTTAGTAACACGGCTGTAAAGTGAATCTGGCTTCCCCATTGACTTTGCTTGTCAGAAAGTCACAAAAGATGATTGCATGACCCTGGGACATTGCAACCGGCATAAATATTCAATTGCCAAGCATCCAGATTTTGATCACGTGATCACTGGGATGCTGCAACGGTTGTAAGTGTGAAAAATGGTCATAAAAGTGGTCATAAGTCACACTTATAAGATGAGGACTACCTGTACAAAAGGATAGCTTAAAAGATATTGTATTTCTCAAGTTAAGGCATCTTTTGAATTATATTTACAATACTGTACTATATTTGCTCATGTATATCTTTTGTTCTAAAGGTGAAAGAAACTTTGCTACTACTGTACATTTAAAATGGGAAAAACCATATAAATACTACACAAATTGGACAGCTCAACATGAGCAGCTCAGCAAGAAGCCATTCATATAAAACTATATGAGTTTGGTAGTTGACTTGCTTTGTACTTTTATTGTAGCTTTTATTACAGTGAGTATCTTTGAAATACTGTATTCAGAATGACTCCATTATTTTTAATGTGAGCTCATAACACTTCTATGCATGCAAGTCAATGAAAATGGTTCTATTGAATACTGATGCATCATTTATTGAATACAGATGAATACTTCTGATGTATCTCTCTTGGGGTGTCAAGAGTAATGTCGGATTTGAGAGATTTTGCATTACCAGCATTCAAAATTCCTACACTATATGGTATTTCTGTTAAATAGCAAAAGTGGTCTGTGCAAACTGTGGAGCTGTGGAGGTTGAAATGAAGATGACCCTCTTTTCCCATGATGGCGAACCTATGGCACGCGTGCCACAGATGGCACACGTAGCTATATCAGTGGGCATACCAGCTCAGCTCTGGCGCACATGCATGCTCCAGCCAGCTGATTTTTGGGCCTTCTGGGTCCACCAGAAGTAGGGCCTGGGGCGGTGGAGAAGGTCCATTTTTCTTTCTCACCTGGCTCCAGATCCTCTCTATGCATCTGGGAAGGGCAAAAACAGCCTTCCCCATCCCCTCAGAGGCCCTCCAGAGGCCTGAAACGGCACATTTCCCAACTCCTGGTGGGACAGGAAGTGACTTTTTTGCTGTCCCCAGCCTCCAGAGACTCCTAGAGAGGCTTAACCTGCTCAAAAAACAACTCATTGTTTTCGGACTTTTATAATTGTTTAGAAAAGTCCTTCTTTCCTTTCTTGAAAAATCATCTGCTTGAGTTATCACCTACAGCCTCAAATTACAAAGTCCACGTACATATTTTCTGTCTCAACTGAATTAGATCAGTGCCCAGTTACAGTATATCCATTGCCATCCATTTCACCTGTTTAACAGTATACTCCTGTTTACAGGATGAGTCAGATGTGGAACCCACGCACTTACAGATATATGAAACACTGTTCTAAATTATTTTCCCATTTTCTTGAACATTTCCTTGGGAATTTGATTATGTGCTGTAAAGTCGATGTCAGCTCTTAGAACTTAGCATAACTTTATTGTCACTTTGAATGTACACTAATTGGCATACATTAAAATGAAATTTCGTTGCATACAGCTGTCAAGGGTCACCACCTCCAATATACACTACATAAACATGAGGAAATAAATAAATACAAAATTATGCATATATCCACATATATTACATCACACAGAGAAACAACACAGTCTAGTTCAGATGCATACATGTACATGGCAAGAAAAATGAATTAGATGGATGGCATAGGGAACAAAGCTGGTAGTCCTGCTATAGATACTTTGAAACCTTCTCCCAGAAGGGATCAACAGAAACAGACCGTAAAGTGGGTGTGTGGGGGTCCTTAACAATGCTTTGAGCGCTAAGCATATAGTGCTTATAAATAGTATCCTGAATATAGCGAGCTTCCTATAATCTTCTCGACTGTCCTTACCACTCTCTGTATGGACTTTCTATCTGAGGCACTGATGCCACCAAACCAAACAGTGATGCACTTTATTAAAATGCTCTCAATTGTGCCTCTGTAAAAAGTGGCTAGTATAGAAGGAAAAAGATGTGCTGTCCTCATCCAACGCAGGAAATGGAGGCGCTGGTTTGCATGCTTCACTAACAATGATGTGTGGAAACACCAGTTCAGATTGTTAGTTATCTGCTCTCCCAGATACTTAATACTGTTGATCACCTCTACAGCTGCATCCTTGATACTGAATGGATTATGACGATGCTGGCTCTTTCTAAAATCTTCAATGATCTCCTTTGTTTTAACAGCTACATACTGTAGATATTGCGGGAACCAATCCGAGTTGGTCACCAAGACCAGAGGTTTGTTCTTCCAAGCTTTTGGACTTGCGGTGGAACCTATCCTCAATCTCTAGGATTTGTGCACTGGGCTGTTCTATGCATAGTATTTATGTTGTGCCTAGTTTTGTGTGACTTTTAGTTGTTGATTGGGGTGTTGATGGCTGGCTATTAAGCCGTTAATTGTTGTTTCCTTGTGTTACTGTGCCCTCGGCTCCTAAGTACCTGGTAAGGTGATGGTAAATCAGCACTTCTGTTGACCGATAAAGGGCCCTGGAAGCTTGGAAGACCAAACCCCTGCTCCTGGTGACCAACTCAGATAGGATCCCACAAGGTTATCCTGGGACACATATATTTGCCTTCATTCACTGTAGATATTCTCCAGGATGATTTGTTTCCAACCTGACTCTTCAAGTTTGCCAATGGTGAACCCTTCACTGCTATAATCAAGTCCACCCATCTTCCTACAAGTCATTCTCCTCTCCTCTTTTCTCCCACCTTTTCCAGCATGATGGATTTCTCAAGAAGCCTGGGTCTCTTGTCCAAAATATGATCATTTGAGCCTGGTCACTTGTGTCTTGATTGAAAACTTTTAATTGATTTGTTCTGTGATTCATTTCTATGTTTTCTTGGCTATCCAAGATATTCTCAAGAGTCTTCTCCAACATCAATGTTGAAAAGCATCATTCTTTCTATCCCGTGTCTTCCAAAGTCTAATTTTCAACTCCACGAATTGTCACTGAGAAAGTAATTTCCTGCATGATTATATCTTTATAATTATAGAGATATCATAGTTTCTGTGTGGCTCAGTGGCTGAGACTGAGCTTGTCGATCAGAAAAGTCGGCAGTTTGGCGGTTCGAATCCCTAGTATAGGTCTCCTGCCTGAGCAGGAGGTTGGACTAGATGACCTCAAAGGTCCCTTCCAACTCTGTTACTGTTACTATTCCACAAAGTGCTAGTCTGTAGAGTAATTCTTGAGTTCATTGCTATACTGTTCATAGTTGATCCTAAAATGCAAAAAAACTATCCATCATTTCAGTATCTTCATGGTCAATTCTGGTTGCTGCACCTGTGATCATTACTGTAGTTTATATTTAATCTTAGACTATTATTTGATTTAATGCATATTTAATGTTTATATATTTTAAACTGCATGTTTACCATTTAATTAAATTTATAGCTAAACTATATTTATTTGCAAATTAGAGATAATTTAAATAAAATAACTGGAACTATACGTTATAGACATCAGTGTATTAAGTCTTCCAGGAGAGTAAAAGGGTATAAGGAAAGGAATTTCCTCAGAGACAATTCTCTTCAAATTATTTACAAGATGATTTAGCACAGAATGGTATGATTTTCAATATTACAGAAACAGTTTAATCTCAATTAGGATTATATTTAAAAAATCAAAAGATTGGAGTATGGGGTATGTTACTATACTTTCTTCTGTGTAATCTAATCATATGATGATAAGAAAAATAATCTATTAAACTGGTATGCTTGTACACTGCCCAACCCTTAATGGCTAGATGGTTCACAACAAGCAAATTACAATAAAATCAATGAAAAGTAAAAGGTGTAAAGGTCAAAGATGGCAAGTAAGGGGTTTCACTCTCCCTCACCAAAGGCCTGGTGAAGAGATAGGTCTTCGTGGTTCTTCTAAACAACAGCAGAGTAGTGGAGAACTTTGTTCCAGAGGCCAGGCACTGCCACAGATAAGGCATGCTTTTGTGGTTCTGATAGATGGCATTGTTTAATTGAAGGAATCAATTAATCCTAATCCTCCAGGATCAAATCAGATGGGCAGATGCTATGGGAGATAGGCAGTCCCTCAAGTAACTAGGGCCGATGTAATTAATTACTGCATTATTTAATTATCAATATAAATTAAAGCATGCCTGTATATTATAGCTTTACGATAACTTGGTATGGTAAAGGGAGGACATAATAGAATACATTATATGTTTATAATACATGAATGTTTATAACATACATGAATGTTTAAACTACATATGGTTCATATCACTTAGTTGACTTTGGTCCAGGAATTCCCATCTTAATTCTGGATTAGCTTCATTATTGCATCTCAGTTTTGGGAGAGAAGAGGAAAAGAAGTAAAGAGGAAAAATGAGAATGTGCACTCATAAATGCTAATAAGAAATATTTAACTATTTAGATATACCTGTATAATTTAAGCTGAATTAGAACTGCTACCTAGTGACCAAACTTTAGAAAATATATATAAAGCTCATTTAGAACTATGAATCAAGCTTTAAAAAACATTTTATGTTTCAAGGCATGCATGTTTCTTTTCTGCCTTCTGTTTGATACAGATATACGGTGCAATATAATTTCACAGATTTATGGCCAAGCTGGCAATGCATAGTCAAATTGTCATGGAGGGGGAGAAAGTATTTATTGTGAAATCTTTGTTGCTTTCTGAGTTTGATTGTTTGCTTGCAGACATTTCATTAACCTGCTAGGTAACATAATCAGAACTAGTGAGTGTGAGGTTTTCTCCCTGTTTATTTAGAGCAGCTTGACCTTTCTGTGCTATTGAGAGTGATTTTCTGCTTAGGAGTTCCTTGATTAGTTCCTTGATACATTTTCTGCTTGTTTATATGCCTGGTGTAAATCTTTGCTTATCTGGTGTTGGCTGCTATAGGGGATGTGGAGAGTCAAATAGAATATTTGTCAAGTTCTCATACAGAAAAAGAAGTGAGTCTGGGAAAGTATTCATTTATTTCATTACAAGGAAGATGGTATCTAATAAATTTGCAGAAATGGACAGTTATGAATTAGCAAGTAAGTTTCATTGTGGTACTTGAGAGGTACAAATCTTTTCGAGCTCTGAAATAATTACTGAAATTAATGGCTTATTGAATAATAACTCTTTACTTCTTTGGGTCTTTAAGCAAGATGGTCCACAAAATGTAAAGATTATATCAGATGACAGGAGATGCAGGAGAGTCTGAATTGCTTTCTTGGACATCATGTTTTAAGCATTTGGTGAGTGACTGACTTTAGGAAATGACCAGACTGAGCCCGGGGAGGAGGGTACAAGGTCAAACACGTCATCAGTCTCAAGTCTCTTCATGCCTACAAGAAATCTAAGTCAGCCCACCTTAAATTCCATTGACCCTTATCTATCACCAATTTATTAATAGTTCAGTTTCTTGTAGAGAGCTTAAACTTGCAACAAACCTATATATTAATTTGAACTGCTTGGATTTCCTGATTTCTCCCACTTGACACTGACAATATGATTGGTTCAGAGTTGGTGAGACAAAGATCACAGGCAGCCAATAAATGTAGTGCCCTATTTTCTGACACTTTTAAGATCCTTCAGGAATCTCTCTTGCTTCTGTTCCTCCAGACTAAACAAACAAATTAATGTAATGATGACAAATGTCAGGTCAGGAATGGGTAAAAAATTATTTTAAATTTTTTTTTTTAAAACTTTAGATTCTCAAAGTCTCTGTTGATCTGGAAATCTTAGAGGACATCCTAGTCAAGAACTTCACTGCTTTTCTCAAACAAGAACTGACTATCATAACAAAATCATGTCTTCAACTAGGTCCAGGGACACCTAGTGATTAAGTTATATAATGGTACTGTCCACACCTGTGCTGTGTTGCTCACACTTTATCTGGCTCTATACTCCCACAGCTATTACATGTGTGAGTAAAGGAGACAGATGAAGATAGCAACTATTCTCAGAGCAAAAACTGTCAGTCAAGTGCTGGATAAAGGAACTGCTTAAATCTTGGAATCTGTCATTTGGGTGTTTAAAATGTGTTTTCGCAAAGGGGAAACAAAATCAGCCTTTCAAAACCTTTAGCCCATATAAATTAATTTTGTCCTTCCTAGAAGTCTTGAAGGTACTTGCAGCTGTCACTTGGTCTTTTGTTAGTATGGGCAGGTGAAACTCAGTACTCCAAGCTGTTGTGGCTTTGCTGATCATAGGTTTTGTTAAGAGTGTTTACACAAAGCTGGGCTCTCTGTACATTACGATGTGTTAAAAATGTTTCAGAAAGGGAAAGTTGTGCATTTGTGCATGTGGTGAGCATGAAATCTAGTTAGTTTTAACATTGATGCAGAACTGAATTTGTATTAAACTCTTGGCAGCAGAACTGTGCACTCTATGCTTTCTCTGTACTTTAATAATACCTACCGAAAATTAATGGAAGGACTAGATGGCCCCTTTCAAAATAAATGAAGAGTCCATATTACCACTAATGGAAATAATTAACATTGGGTTTTAAATTAACATTTAGTGCCCTGAAAATAAATCCTACTGAATTCAGCAAAGCTTGCTTCTGAATAGAAAGAGGCTCATGAAAATGATGACAGAATAGCAGAGTTGGTAGGGACTTTGGACATCTTCTAGTCCAATCCCCTGCTCAAGCAGGAAACTCTATACCACTTCAGACACTTCAGTCTTCTTTAAAACTTCCAGTGTTAGAGCACCCACAATTTCTGGAAGCAAGTCATTCAACTGATTAATTGTTCTAACTGTCAGGACATTTTCCTTACTTCTAGGTTGGTTCTTTCCTTCATTAGTTTCCATCCATTTTTCCTTGCCTTCAGGTGCTTTGGAGAATAGGTTAACCCCCTCTTCTTTGTGGCAGTCCCTTAGATTGTTCTGCCCCAGCTAGGGACCCCAAAGAACGCAGCACACACAAAATCTATACAAAGTTTATTTTACTCAAATAACTCAGTATTTTTCAACCAAAGGCTGTTAATAAACTGTCCTAACAGCCTACAAGAGTTCTAAGATAAGGTAATCACAGTCTTACTAGAATTGGCAGAAAGCCCAGAAGCAATTTTGCAGAGAATCCAGACACGAAGGAGAGTGAACTAAAGTTGTTCCCTACAGCTTGCTGCAATCGGCGTTCTTCCTTAAATAGGCTAAGGGAGTGGCCAATTAGCCCCAAACCTTACTCTTGAGGAGACCTCCTCCTGAGGAGCCGCTCCTGCCTTTTGGCAGCTCTGTGCGCCCGTGCATTGAGAAGAGGCTCCTCCTCTTCGTCCTCTTCACTTAAAGGAGCTTCTGGAGGTTCTGAAGGCCCTGGCTGAATCCCTGCCTCTGGCACCACATCTTCTCCAGTTTCCTCGCTGTCTGACTCAAGTGCCAGCTGCACAGGCTGCTGGCACAGCACCACACCAGCCTCCTCGTTGTCGGAATCAGTTACAATCTGCACAGGCCGCTGACAGGCCACAATATAGATATTGGAACACTGTTATCATATCACCCTAGTCTTTCTTTTCATTAAACTAGACCTACCCAATTCTTGATGATCATGTAACTTTCATTAGAGGGAATGAAATGAACAAAGACATTTCTCACTTAAAGTGCCATTGATTTTGGTGGGACTTGTTGTGATTAACTCTTATGGAAAGTTGAAAAAGTGGAGTGTAGGTAGTCCTCAGCTTACAACCACAACTGAGCCCAAAATTTCCATGGCTAAGCAAGACACCTGTTAAGTACTCTTTGCCCCATTTTACACCTTTATATCACAGTGGTTCAGTGAATCATTGCAGTTGTTAAGTTAGTTACACTGTTGTTAACTAAATCTGATTTCCCCATTGACTTTGCTTGTCAGAAAGTGACCCTGGGGCACTGCAATAATCATAAATATCAGTCAGTTGCCAAGTGTCTGAATTTTGATCACGTGACCAGGGGGATGCTGCAACAGTCGTAAGTATGAAAAATAGTGATAAGTCACTTTATTCAATGCCGTTGTAACTTCAAACAGTCACTAAATAAATTGTTGTTAAGTTGAGTTCCTTTCTATAGTAGTTTAGAGGAAAATGACTTGAGTCATTCCCATGCTCTAGACTATAAATTTTGATCAGGGCTTATCACTTCTGCTGCATTATGTGAATAGCGGAATGTATATCTTTTATAACTGGATGCGGGTTCTTTGTTCCTCTTTTCTTAATTCAAACCAATCTCTATTTGCAGGTTTTATATTAATTATGAGATGCTGCACTTAATGTGTCTAAATACAAAAGGCTTGTTCCAGTGGACTTGAATTGCACTGGGACTTATACTTGGGTTTTTCAGATTTCAATGGGAAATGCCCGTTAATGTCATACCTAACAAAGCAAGTTAGATTTGTAACCACTGAATTTCAGTTTGTTGGATGATGGGTATATTATTTATTTTCATTATTAGTGTTTTATTAATTATTAATCAGTAAACTTAGTTTCAATTTCTTGATTGGTTTATATATTGTATCTCAATTTCTCTGGCTACCCATCTCAAATCCATGACTCTGGGCAGCCAAGAGCTGTTAAAAATTCCATAGAACACCACATAGCAATATAAATAATGCATACATAATCAGCTACTTAAATAAGAAAAAAAAAGGAACAAAACCCAAAACAACAAGTAACAAATCAATATAGCTATTACCTGGGTTCTGCCACACATCCAGATACCCAGGCTTGAGGTCACAACCATGTCTTAAGCAGTGGTGGGATTCAATTTTTTTAACAACCGGTTCTGTGGGCGTGGCTTAGTTGGGAGTGTGGCTTGGTGGTCATGTGACCGGGTAGGCGTGGCTAGCTGGTCATGTGACTGGGTGGGCGTGGCTAGCTGGTCATGTGGCCGGTGGGCGTGGCTATCTGCATAGGGACTACAGAGGGCTGAAAAAAGTCATTTCTTACTGGTCCTCGCACTTTTGACCGGTCCTCGCACTTATGACCATCCTCACATTTATGCCCGTTGCGGCCTTCTTAACAACTGTATCACTCATTTCACAACTGCTTCTCTTCATTATGGTGACAAGATAGGGCAAAAACGTAAAATGTGAGGACTGGTCACAAGTGTGACGACCAGTCAAAAATAACTTTTTCAGCCCTCTGAGTAGTCCATATGCACAAAAGGACTACCCAGAGGGCTGAAAAAAGTGATTTCTGACTGGTCCTCGCACTTTTGACCGGTCTTCGCACTTATGACTGGTCATCATTTATGCCCATTGTAGCATTCTTAACAACCGTGTCACTCATTTCACAACTGCTTCTCTTCACCATGGTGACAAGATAGGGCAAAAATGTAAAATGTGAGGACAGTCGTAAGTTCGAGGACTGATCAAAAATGCGAGGACCAGTCAGAAATAATTTTTTCAGCCCTCTGAGTAGTCCATATGCATAAAAGGATACAACAATAGAGAGGGATGAAGGAAGGGAAGGGAAATTAGAGTAGGAGTGAGGGTAAGAGAGGGAGGAAGAGAGGAGGAGAAGGAGAAAGGAAGAGGAAGTAGGGAGGAGAAGAAGAAGGGGAGGAAGAGAAAGTAAGAAGGAAAGAAAAGAGAGAGGTGGTAGGTTTGAGGAGAAAGATTGTTGTACAATAAAAAAGATGAAAGGGAAGAAAGCCAACCCCAAACAAATATAAAGATATTAAGATAAAGAATGAATTGTTAAACTTTAAAGAATAAAAGAGAACAAATATGAATAAATAATATAATTAGAAACACACATACAAACATACAATGTATTTTCTTTGAACAGAGTATTTGGCCGGTTCACAAATTTAAACAGTGTTTAGTCATTTCAATTAAATTTACAATTTCTATATTTCCTTTTTGCCATATTTATTCCTCATCTATTTTTGTAAAAAACCAATATTACCCTTCATCTTCATCTCTAATCTTAATCAAATTCAATTTTTCCCTTCTATTCTATATTATACCTCTTCCCATTGTCATCTATTTTTATATCCATCCTCACATTGGTTAATTATGTAATATTAGTTGTTTAATATAAATTCAACATTTTAATATAAATCAATTAGTTATATAACTACCTTTTTTGTATATTAAACAATATGAACATGAATATTCCAATTATTTCCATGCAATCCAATTTCTTACAAATCAATTAATTATATTTACCAATAATAATAAACCAAATAATTTCCCCCATATATTCCTCCAAACCACAACTTAACCATTTCTGCTTTCAGAAATATACAATTAATAGTATCTCAATTATTACAATTCCCTAGTTAAATAGAGCTTTTTTTCTTTTGTGTTTTAAAATCTTGAACTCTCCTCTTTTCCCTTAAATTTCCCATTGTTTGCACCTACCTTTTTTGGTGAGGAAAAAGAAAAGAAATCTGCCTGCCTAATTTTCCAACGTGCAAAGCCAACAGCCTGCTTTACTTTCTGTTTCGTTTTTCAGTATAGCTAGGGGGAAAAAAATCAGCACTCTTTGCAAGCAAGCAGCAGAGCCGTGAGCAAAACAGCTGAGAGCAAATCAGCTGAGACTCGGAAGCCGATCTAAGCAAGGGCTAATTAGCCTATGCTGAAGCTCCGCGGGCCAATAAAATTATAAAAAAACACTGAACCCTTTGTTAAATTGCTGGCTCGCCCGCCCCTCGCCCACCACTATTTATTGGCAATAAATAGTGGTGCGGAGGGGCGGGGCAAGGGGCAGGGTGAGCCAGCAATTTAACAAAGGGTTCGGCCGAACCCCCTAGAACCGGCAGAATCCCACCACTAGTCTTAAGGCTTTACAAGCCTTAAGGGGATGATGTTTCAAGGGGCTACAGTCAAACAACCATGACAGAAAAGGCTGTTTTCCTGAGTGCCTAGTAGATAAGACCTTGGGCATTCCTCTCCTGTCACACCTGATAGGACAGATGGACATAGGACAGGAGAGAGGTAGTCTCTCAAATAACCTGACTCAACCTGGCTTTACCTGACTCAAGTAGGAGAAGAGGAGGCAGAGGCTGGGAGTGGAGTCAAGAGAGTAATCAGCCTAGAATCTTTCCATTCCCACAAATGGTCTAAATCTAAGCCCTTTTGAATTCCATTGACCAATTTTGTGCTGATCATTAGTTGACTAGTTAACATTCTTGTGTTTAGGCTCGAACAATAAATTGTCTTAACTGGAACTTAATATGTGGTCCTGGTTCTTCACCCCTTAAACTCAGTATTCACTCGATGTTGTTTTTGTGAGCTGGATTCATGTTCGTAGTTTTCCTACATGATTTAGCTGCTTATCTGCTAATGAGTCTCATACCGAGTGGTTCCACAAAGTTTATACACATTTAATGCATTAAGAGAACATGCCATGCTAATCTAACCAAACAGAACTATTAGACTGATTTTTAAAAAATGGCCCTAGGGGGATCTTTAGAGAGAATTTGTTCTTTTTTTAAAAAAAAAATTGTTATGATTTCACTGAATACAATCTTTAAATAACACATCAAAAATAAATAAAACAATTAAAGAATACTTAACAGTAACAACTCTTTTCACTTTGGAACAACTGCAACTGTGCTTAATGGGTCTTCATATGCTTCTTTGGAGTTGCAGCTTGTTTTAATTGGTTTGGAAGGAGAATTTCTTTTTTGACCCTACACTTTTTTTATTTAATGTTCAGTGTGTTTATTACTGTACTGAATGCTGGGCTTTAAAAAAAGCTGTTATCAAGGAACAGCAGGACACCTATTCTAAGAAGTTAATGTGAGTTAGTTCTTCCAAGTTTTCATAATGGACCTATTTCATGTTTCAGATCACCAGGTTTAAGATTATTTTATGAAATAAATGTATTTTTGTCTATTTGTAAATGTATAACTGTCAGTTTGATTCTCTGTCATCTATTTATTTAAAAAAAATAGAAGTGTACTGCTGGCTTTATAAAACTCCTAAGGATACTCTTATTTCTTCCATCTGCCTCTGTTCAAATAAAAGAAATTATTAAAAACAATATTATTTTTCCTTTCCTCAAAAACGCTCAAGGCAGTTTACAGTTAGTCAAATAAAACAGACATTGGAAAGTCTCTCCTGTCATATCCCTGTTTGGAGAGCTTTTGAAGCAGGAAAGGGGAGATGTGGGAAAAGCATTTTTGGGATGTAGCCCAAGGGAATTTAAGCAATCTGTAGCCTTGGATCTTGCTGCTTGTTTTTAATGTAATGGATGCTCAGCTGTTTAGAAATAAACAAATATTGTACACAAATAAGCTAATAAATAGTGGCCATCAACACACAAGATGGCAGCAAATTAAGTTTAACTACTGTATTTGTTATATAACCTTTTGTGTTTATCTGAAATCTCTCAATAGCAGTTTAATGGATAACCTCAAGATCTAGCATTGTGAGAGGGGAAGATAAAAAACTACGTCTATCCATATTTTCCATATCATGCTGAATGTTGTTGGCACCAGTATACTGTAGCAGGAACATCTTCTGAGTGCTTTAACTCTCTCACCAATGAAGAAATTAATCTAGCTGTGTCATGTTGGTGAGCCTTTAGCTGAGTAAACCACTTCTTAAATAAAGGATTAAGTATCTGGAGACCAGAGATTTATTCTTCTGCCTTCTTACCACTTGAGGGTAGCCCACTTTAAACATTACTTCAATTGGAAAATGGTGCATTTATTCTTACTTCTGTTTCCAATTCTTTAGACCGTTCTCAGTTCAGGAGATTCACTTCACGGCTGCCATTATTCTACCACATTGTGTGGAATGGATATTGGTACAGATATTAACTGGCTTGTGTTTTCTATGTCTTCTTTGAATCCCTTTTTAAAAGCTGAAGACACATTGGCCATTTTTTGCTCCATAGGCTTTTCAAGAGTGGTTAGAGCAGTTTTGCTTTAGCTGTGAATGTCAGGGTTCCAAGTAATACGTCCATAGCAAACAAAACTCCGAGGCAGGTAGATTCCTCAAAGAATAGTTTTATTGGCTATATCAAGCTGGCCTGGCCAAAGCCATTTTGAAGCTTCAAGGTTGCCAATGTGCAGCCTTCGAATAATAGCATCTGACAGAAGGATGCTATACAGGTAGTCCTCAAGAACGACCACACTTGAGCTCCAAATTTCTGTTGTTGAGTATTAAGTGAATTTTGCCCCACTTTACGACCTTTCTTGCCAGTTGTTAAGTGGAACATTACAGTTGTTAAGTTAGTAACCTGGTTGCTAAGTGAATCTGGCTTCCCCATTGACTTTGCTTGTCAGAAGGTCGCAAAAGGGGATCACATCAGGAGTGAAATTCCCTTCCCTTCCCTACTGATTCGCAAATGTGCATTTGCCATCCGTGCATGCGCAAAGCCTTCTGCGCACATGCAGAGGCTGAAAATCATAGCAAAAAAGGGATGTCATGACATCAGCGTGGGTAGGCAGGGCTTCGCGCAGTCAGCCCTACCGGATTGTGTGATCCAGATAGAACCGGCTGAATTTCACCCCTGGATCACATGATCTTGGAACACAGCAAGTCATAAATATAAAACAGTTGCCAAGCATCTGAATTTTGATCATATGACCACAGGGATGCTGTCAACATCATAACTTTGAAAAATGGTCGTAAGTCCCATTTTGCAGTGACATTGTAACTTTGAACGGTCACTAAATGAACTGTTTTAAGTTGAGGACTGCCTGTATAGGAATCCAAAGCAAACTTGGTGATAGTTCTCAACTCCTATCTTCAGGTAAACACACTCACACAGCAGACACAAGGCCCATAGTTGGTCTCAAGGTAGAGCTGTAGCACGAGTTATTATCTCTGAAAATCTTTCCTCATAGATTATTGATCATTAAGATTCACACTTGGACTTGGATTCAGACTTGGAGAAACCTTGCATTGCCTGAATGAACTGAGACCCTGTTGCGTCTTCCCCAGTATAACTTCCCCAGCTTTCTCTCTCCCTTCCTCACATTTAGTAAGAGAACCAACCAAGTGCAGTTACTGTGAGCCTTTTCAGCGGGTCTCCAGATTATTCAGTGGCCTTATTAATTATGGGGCAACCGAGAGCCTGCTCGCTCATCCCTAATAAGAATTTCATGGCTAGTTTAAACAAAAAGAACGATTTAGCCAAATCTATCATTTTGACTGAAGATAACCAAATGCTTTGGTATCAGCAAGATCTGCCACAGTCTGTAATAAGGCTAATACGTTGAGCAGGTGGTAGGGTGTGTAATGTGTCATTATACAGATGCCACCACTACATATTATCTTATATCCAAACACCTCACACAATTAAGTAAGCCACAGCACTTGTGTAGTTGTAATTCATTCCCCTTGCAATTGCCTATACTTATTATGACATGTGGTGTCTTGACTACATTTGTGCGATTTTCTTGACAACAGTTTGGGAAAAGGTTTGCCAGGACCTTCCTCTTGGGTTGAGAGGAAATGGTTGCTTAAAGTCACCGGGTGGCTTTTGTGCCCAAAGGTGGACTAAAACTTCTAACTTCTAGTCCAGTGTCTTTAACCATTACACCAAACTGACTCTCAGAGCATCTAGTACTAAAAATATACCTTGTCTTAACATTCAGCTAGCATGGGTAGCAGCCACAAATTTATGGAGGATATATCTGAAAGTATTTCCCAGCTGACTAAATGCAGCCTGCCTAGAAGTAGCAAGGCCTTAATACACTATGTTTAGTGGGAAGAGATGAAACCCAAAGTAAAATCCCCAAAGCATTTTCAAACCATCGTTTGCAGCAAGCAACACTTTTACATTAATTAGTAATACATTCAGTTTGCTGTGATGCTGTGGACAGAAAAAAATGTGATTAAAAATTGATGCAATAATAGTCTGTCATTTTTCACTCCTTCGGTTCAAATGTGTTTGAGTAATGTACTGTGTAATATTCTCTGTTAACAAATTGTCTATTGATGGTGATAAACAATCCTGGTATAACAATGATGGGTTTCCATAAATTTTTGCGTATAATCTCCAAAACGGCTCTCATTGAAATCTAGTTTTAAAGCAAATGTAACATTCAGGGTAAATTTGAGAAAGAGTTTAATGGCGTGTAGGAGCTGATATGGCATGTGTTACCACCGAGAAATTTATGTCAAACATTTTAAAGAGGGAGAAGTAGGAGACTTAGTTGCCAAGTTACATATTTATTTTAGCCCAAAATATGCAGCTGCAGAACTGCTTTTTTTTCCCTCTCCTTATTCAAAAGAAAGCACAAATCTTAAAGTTGCCAAGGTTGGACACACATCCCTCTCACCCCCACCTAAAAGAATATAATGATTGGGACTCAGTCAGTCCATTATTTTCTAATGCAAAAAATCCTTTGCTTTAGAATAATAGACAAATGGCAAACAGATCAAGGTTTAGAAATCTTTTGAAGAAGGCAAACCCAACTGAGGGTCTGAGTTAATAATTAATATTATTACGCTTTTCCCCCCTAATGTGTCCTTTTTAAAGTTTTTATTGTTTGAATCTATTGGCTATAGTCCTTCCCTTTGGAGGATCATAGAATAAATTTACTCTTATCATCTTTGCAAACTTTGGAATATTTAAAGTTGACTTTCACTTAATCTCTTCTTTGGGCCCTTAACCTAAATAAATAAATAAATAACCTGAAAAATAATATCATTTAATCTTCCCTGGTTTCCAAGCTCCTAATCACCTTTGTTTTGCATTCATTCATTTGTATGCTGCCTCCTCCTATTACTCTAAAGAGAGCTCACAATAAAATATAAAAATCATACACAGCATAACAAATTAACATCTATTCAACTAGATAAAATACATTATATAGCTTCTAGATAAATTAATTCATCTCCAGTGCACCAAATGTATTGCACTCTGTCCCAAAGCCTAATTGACAAAGTCACATGGATTTGCGTAGAGCTGAATGCCAACTAGACTGGTCCATGCAAGCTAGCTGAGGCTCACTCATGCTTAGTTATCTGGGAGCATTTTGATGCGGTAACTCCTGAGGAAGTTGCTAAGAACCTAGGGAAGGAAGCACTAGTTGTTCGATCCTTGACCTGGCTTGTGGCAGCCACTCAGGAGAAGATATGCAGTTGCTCCTATGCAGTTGTGTTGGCCTCTTTGAGAGAGGAAATAATTTTGCTAGCCCTGAAAGAGATATGTATACATGCCCCCTCCTCAAAAGGACATTGCTAGACCCAGTCATCTAAATACTTTTTTTTTCCCTAATGCCCAATCTTCCCTTTTGGATAAAAGTTGTTGAGAAGGTGATCAAGCTATAGTTACAGAAGATCCTGGAATAGAGAGATTATCTGGATCCTTATCAGTTGAAGTTCAAGACATAGAATCAAGATGGCATTAGTTGGGATGTTGGCAGGGTGGATAAAAATAGATGATTTTTTTAAAGAAAAAAAATTTAATTGGATTTTTAAAATTTAAATCGGATTTTTTTTTATTTTTATCAAATTTAAATGAAATAATAATAAAATGCTTTTGGAGTAAAAAATCAATCTAAATATTGTTTTCTATATAAGATGCATTAGTAATTTAGTTTATTCAGCATGAAATGGAGTTTAGATATTTAGCATGAGGCTGTATATTCTGCAATTTTAGACTGTTGGTAAAACAACAGCGGGTCAGAGGGGGAGCCACTGCGGGATAGAGATGACAGTTGTTCTTTAAAATTCTGATTTAAATCGAGTTGATTTAAATCAAATCCACTCTGGATGTTGGTAGCCTATATGCTGGGATTGGTGTGGTGCTACCATATTATCTTTCTTAATCTATAAATGTCTTTTGACCTCATCAACCACAGTATCCTTCTTAACTGGTTTCCGGGAGTGGGAGCGGGGGCATTTTTGGATGCCCTCCAGTTAATATCTATATGAGGTCTCTGGGAGAGTCATCCATTGGTTTTTGGTTAAGCATCATAAGTATGTCATTTATATCTTGATCCCTGGCCAGCCACATCATGCTGTGGCTCCTTATAGTCACTTATGCCTTAGTCACATCATAGGTAGACTATTAGAACATGTTCTTCATTGAGAGAGAAAAAGGAGAAGGACATTCAGACTTGCAAGTTTCTGTTACTATAGTTTATCTTAAATAACAATATTCATAGGCCTACCTGGCATCTGTTTCTTAATCTTGTCTATCTTGCATAAGTCTGGATATTTTTATCTTTCTCTCCCTTTTTTATACCGTGGATATAACGATATCATATTTATATCGTTTTATATTCTGCCGTGTTTTTGTAACCTGCCCCTTCCTCTAGTCTAGGCTTAAGCAATGTTTAACTTTATGGTAATAGAGTTTTTTGCTCTCTGTCAAGATCATACTTTTTACTGCTTACATCCTGATAACTCCATTCAGGGCCCTCTGCAAGTGTTGCCTCACTGTTTTCTCTAAGTGTTTTAAAACCATTTCGGTCTTTAAAACCAGACCTATTCCTACTGGGTATCCTCCCAGAAAAAAATAGTAAAGAAAATATTTATTTGATTATACATGTAATACATGCAAGGATTGTTTATGCACAAAATTGGAAAGCAGAGAAAATACCTTTGGAAGGAGAAGTAATTAAAAAAAATGTAGACTGTGCAGAAATGAATAGATTGACTTTGATGATTAAAGAAAGAGAAGATTTAGAATACTTTAAGATATGGAATCAATTTTACCATTGGTTAGAAAAGAGATACAAATAAGTAAATTAATAGTTATGTATAAAAAGTGCTACAATTAGAATATTGTGTTAGTGATGATTTTTTTTTTTTTAATTTGATTTATATGCCGCCCTTCTCCGAAGACTCAGGGCGGCTTACAATGTGCTCAGCAATAACACTTTGTTGTAATGGACTTGGCGAGAATGAAGATAGAAGAAACAACAAAAAAAAGATGAGATGTCACATGGAAGGAATGACTGATTTATCAAATGTTTGTGTGTCTAAAAAATAAAAAAAAACTTTTTTAAAATAAATAAATAAATAAAGCCATTTCGGTCATGCCATCATGCCAGCCAGTCAAGCTTCCGGATTTGGCTTTAAAAAAATGTGGTGTCTGAGCAGATGCCAAATTCCAGCTTTCCTTCCATGGAGGATAAATGTATTTTCAGTGCAATACTCTAGTCATGGGCTATAGGTTTCTCCAATGGAAGGACAGAAGGACAGTGTCTCAGAGGTCCAACATTACATAGTGTACCAGGCTTTCATAGATGTTATGGAACGGAAAAAAGAATTTGGGAGGAATAGCACTATAATTTGGGGCCTTCTCATCAATATCTTCTGCCATTCTCTGTGTTGGTAATGGGTGGGACTCATGTAAATGACTAATTTACAAAGCTTTCTACTAGATATTGATTAGACCTCTTTTAGCACCATTCTAGTATATATTGAGATAAATCTTAGGCACATAAAAATATGTCTTTGAAAGTGTTATGCCAGACCATTATACTTATAATATAGACCCTAAATCATAAGTATGCTATTCAAATTACTGGTACTGAATTGTAGTAGCGATGAAAAAAATAGATTATTTTTATTATTTTAGTTCTATTAAATGTGCCCTGCTTCAAATGATTTTTTAAAATTCTCATTGAATTGTAATTGGTGTTGAAACATTCTATTTCTTTGGAAAGATATGGTGAGGAGTAATTATTGTCTCATTAAGCTTGCTTGCTCCCTATGTTCTTTGCTGCAAAGGAGTCACACCTTTAGAAGGAAGAAAGATCAGAAATTAATTTCTTTAAGTTTCAGGAAGTAACGTCCCTAAATAGCTTACAAGTAAGCTAAAAGAAATGCTGGAATAACAAGAGAAACACTGAGTTTGATCTCATGTTGCAGATTTAGTAATTTGTATCCTTACTGCTAATAATGGTTGATTTTGGTGACTTTGAAGCCATACATTCATTATCTCTCCTAACAAGAAATTTAATTTTTGTTTATCTCTTATTTTGGGGCAGGGAGATTTTCTTTCTAACCATCCCAGTATCTTGTGGCTATGTAGTTTTTACAGGGTGTCACCAGCTGTGTTGTGTTTCTTCTTAAAAGCTCATACAACAAAATGGATGAAACGAATGCTTTTTAGCAAGATTTGGCAGTAAGCACAGAGTATTTGCAACTCACTGTAACAAGGGTTAATTAGCTCCCCATTCAGAAGGTTGTAATTGCTAGGGATTTAAGCACCAATTATACCTGAGCAGCTGTTTTCACACATCAGATGAAGCTGGAGAGTGGACTCAGAGATTTAGAAAGAATAGAATGAATGAACTGGAAGCTTCAAGGTTTTGGTTAGCACCTTTAAAGCGCTCCATGGCTCAGGACCTGGGTACTTGCAGGACCGCCTACTACTACCAATAGCCTCCCACCGGCCAGTACGCTCTCACAGAGAGGGGCTCCTCCGGGTGCCATTGGTCAAACAATGTCGACTGGCAGGCCCCAAGGGGAGAGCCTTCTCTGTGGGGGCACCTACTATCTGGAACGAGCTCCCCCCGGAGATACGGAGGATCCCGGATCTGCACACCTTCCACCGCGCTCTAAAGACCTTTTTATTTCATCAGGCGGGCCTGGCCTAACTTTCTCCCTCTTTTTAAACAATTTAAATAATTTTAATATTTTTTAATATTTTTAATACTCAAAGTTTAAATTTGTTTTAAATTGATTGGGGTTTTAATCTGTCTGGGCCAAATTATTTAATTCAATTTTAATTCTGCTTTTTAAATTTTGTATATATGTATTTTATTGTTGGCTATTCACCGCCCTGAGTCCTTCGGGAGTAGGGCGGTATATAAATCAAATAAAAGTAAAGTAAAAGTAAATGGAAGGGATCTTGCAGGTCTTCTAGTCCAGCCCCCTGCTCTTACGTGAGTTTGACGCCCCTGGTCACATCGTCATGGCAGTGTCACATGACATATTGGGACTTTTTCCCCCTTCGCTAAACCAGGCGTTGGTGTGGCCAGGGCGTGAGTTTGACAGCCCTGGTCTAGACTCTTCTTAAAAACATCCACTAATGGAGCGCCCACCATTTCTGGAGGCAAGCTGTTCCACTGGTTAATTGTCCTCACTGTTAGGAAGATTGATCCGAAGCATTGAATTTTGCTTCCTTATTTTACTTTTCTATTTGCATTTCATCAAGCCATGCATCTGCAGCAAGCCATGCTGATGCAAAATTGATAACATGTGAGTAGTGACATCACACAGAAGTTTCCATTAGCTTACCTATGTCCCAGTATCGGACAGAGCCTCTAAGTTGCAATATATACATGATGTACATGATGTACATCTCCTAATATCAGTTTGGCCTAGAACTGTCTATGTACCTCTTTTCAGTCTCTTTGGGAAAGAGGGTTGCTTGTGAGGCCATAAGCAAGCTTGAATCTCCACTTGATTTCATCTAAAATAATTTCTATAGGCAGAAGCTGAATGGTTCCTATACTGAAAATTCAGCACACTTACTTATACATGCTTTCTAGGAGCATTCAAGCATTGGCCAAAAATTCTACTAATTATGGGCCGATTCATAATGCACTTCTCTTTGCCAGTCATTTGTTGTTCTTCCATTCACCCTTTACTTAAGCAAATGGGTAGTCATTCATCATTTGAATTACTTCTTTAATTGATTCTCTGTAAGATCAGGTTTTCCTGTCTTGCCCATGCCATCAGTGTTGGTATCCAAAACGGCAGGTTTTATTGATCTGTGTTCATTCCAATGACCTGTTTAAATAGGAAAAAAGTTAAAACAGTAATCACAAAATAGATGGTTGTATTTCTACTTTATGTGGATATTTGTACATATTCATTCTGTATTCCCCTTAGTCTATTAGACTTTAGACATTGTGATATTCTAATATATGCATTTTTTAAAAATGGTTTTACCTAATACATGTTTTCAGGCATTTCCATCAATGCCTACGTTTAAGTATGTGCGTTTCCCATAGGCACGTTTTTATATTATCTGTTCAGAAAGTGGCATGCCAGGATTTGGAAAGTTGTGAATAATGAATGACAATTGTATTTCAATTGTATCATGAAGTGCTGGTTTGATAACAGCCATGAAATGCAAATCAAGCTCTATCCCCCATTCCTAGGAATAAATGCATTGTTAATAACAATAACTGTAATAGTAAAGGTATCATTACAAATGAATATTTGACACTAAATCTAAAACTTAGAGAGAATAATGCATTATGTGCCTTTCCTTTATTCGTATATATTCTCTCTTTTCTTGTGACAGAAGCCAAGAGGTTAATAAATTGGTAAGTCATTTTCTAATGACTTCAAACAACTTCTGAGAGCAGCTTCAAAACCTGTCATTGATATTTTTCTGACAACACCTAATTTCAGAGTCCAGGTTATTGAAGAATGGCATTTAACCAGTCATTCATTCCTGGCTTTGTGCCAATTAATAGACATGTTACATTTAATCATTTTAAAGTCTTGAGTTCCACCATTGAAATGTACCTTAAATATACAAAATTGTTATTACCTGCAATATAGATCCAGGATTTTGGAAATTTAAATTCATATGTATTGAAGTGGCAGGGTGGATTTGATTTAAATTGAGTCGATTTAAATCATGATTTAAACCATGATTTAAATCACTAGTAAAAAGACTTGATTTAAATCAACTCGATTTAAATCATAATTTTTAAAGAGCAACTGTCATCTCTGCTACTCCTTTGACCCGCTGTTGACTCACCGATAGTCCCAGTGTTGCAGAATATACAGTCTTGTGCTACATAACTAAACTCCATTTCATGCTGAATAAACTAAATTATTTATGTATCTTAAATAGAAAACTATATTACGATCGATTTTTACCTCAAAAGTTTTTTATTAAAATAAATTCAATAAAAATTAAAAAAATCCGATTTAAATAAAAAAAATCCGATTTTTTTGATTTTTTTTTAAAAAATCATTGATTTTTATCCAACCTGTGAAGTGGCTATCTAGGACAACATAAACCAAGTATCACCTCTGTGTATAACTGTGGTGGAGTCTCCAACAAGAGTGGGGGAAGAAGGTAAGAAATTGATAAACTTGGAGTCCTTGCAGGGAAGGAAGTTACAAAGATCAGATTCCCCAGCCCCACCCCCCACCCCTAGAATTCCAGAAACCTTTATCTGGCTATTTCCCAGAGAATGTAGTTATTCTGGCAAAATTCTTGTAAGTAGCCAAGCAACAATAAAGAAGCAAATCTCACATGCTGTAACTTTTTTTTCATCCTTTCTGTGTGATTCAATGGTATCCCTATACAGGAGAGATTTTGTTTCTGCTTGTTGGAAGAAATTGAACAGTTTCTTATATGCTTTTGTAGTTTCCTTCTATATAAGGAAAGCTTCCAGCAGTTTACATTTTTGCATAACACATGCTTATGGCAGCTCAGAATAGGTGACTTCTCTTAACTTAGAGGATGGTTATCGAATTTACTGCAGTGATTATTGTCAGTAAACATTCAGCTGTCTAACTATTTGGAAACCTTTGTATTTTTATGCAATTAGTTTATAATTGGTTTGTTCTTTGGTATGTTTGATTTTGTCCTTGTAAATTATTGTTTTTTTAAATTGAGGGAAAACATTACAAGTTTAGAATATCATTCATGAGTTTGGGTCAGACAGTTTCAGAAATTGTACAAGCTCATTTCAGCCGAGGAATTTTTTTCAGTGGTTTTTATAGAGATTACACATGGAGGTTTGAATACGTATGGTGTTGTCTGCAAACCTATAAGACACCAATTAGGGATTTGAAGATGTTTTGAGGTTATGATTCAATGAAGATAAACATTTAATTCTCTGGCCCGGACAGAGGGAGGTTCAGAAGCAATATAGAATTTATAAGCTGTGGTATCAGTTACTCCAAGAAATCTCTCTCTTTTTCTATATTTGACAGCTATCTAAATTGCTGTGGATTGCTGCGAGATGGTGTTATATTCTTTTTTTGTTCCATTATTTATACCAGTTTTTTTAAATTGATCAAACAGAATGATAATAATTCTATAATTTCATGGAGCAAAACAGTATATATCCTTTCAAGCAGTGGTAAAATCCAAATTTTTTTACTACCGGTTCTGTGGGCATGGCTTAGTGGGCGTGGTGTGGCTTGATGGGTGTGGCTTGTGGGCGTGGCAGGGGAAGGATACTGCAAAATCTCCATTCCCACCACACCAGCCAGAGGTGGTATTTGCCAGTTCTCCGAACTACTCAAAATTTCCGCTACCAGTTCTCCAGAACCTGTCAGAACCTACTGGATTTCACCCCTATTTTCAAGTACTTATAAATAAATATACAACAGCTGTATCTTTAAGATTAAGACAAATAGGTTGCTGTAAAATGAATCAAAATGTCCATTCTCCATGACATCTAAAGTATAAAAATACTTAATGTGTTTGTGATTTCTGAATATGAAATATGGGAAATTTCTATTACAAGAATATGTTAATTTTATATCTACCAGCAAAACATGGCAGCTGTTTCCATTTTCTATCAGATTGCTAAAACCTAAAGGTCTTGGGTTTTTCTTTTTAAATTACCACCTACTGTTTTTAGCAGCAAAATTAAAGTTTTAGTAGTTCTGTACTAGTCAGTTGCACTGAAAAGTTTTAAACAAATGGAGGGTTTTATTTATAGATTTTTTTAAAATCCTGCCAATCTTTTATAGGAATATATGAGCCGGTTCTGTAGCAGAGAGCGTTAGATACCTGTGTTTTGCAATCTGCGTTCCTGTATTCCTTGGGCTATAAGGGACATATATATGTAGAAGGCAAAAGCTCTAGACCAGGGGTGTCAAAATCCGATTTCATTGAGGGCCGCATCAGCCGCGTGGGGCCCTCCCGAGCTCCGTTTTCTGGCAGAGGGTTGCAGGAGGCCGTTGCAGCCTCCCGAGCTCTGTTTTCGCTGGCAGGGCCAGTCCTTAGCTGTTTCCAAGGTGGCCCTGTGGGCCAGATTTAAGCACCCTACTCGCTGGATTTGGCAGCCCTGCTCTAGATCCTTCAGTTGTTATGCATGGAAAGTAATGGGGGGTAAGGACCATTCACACTTCCAAAATAATTTGAAAGCAGTGCTTTGGATTCTGAACAAGCTCCAATAGCTACAGACTTTTGGTCATGGTTCCCAGTGAGATTTTTCTTAAAAAGGAGTGGCTGCTTTAAAGTTAATGCAGTTCTTAAACCGGTAACACATTTTTCATACTTGCACAGATGTTAAGCTACTTTAATGGTATGAAACACTTTGTTCTATTAAGAATGTTTCCCCCCCCCCTAAAATATCATATGGAGTTTGAAGCTCAGTAGGTGGCAGAGATTATATAATTATCATTTCTTGATTTAAGAGTTTACTTTTAAAATTGATGCAGTGACTTATAAGAGAGCTACATAATGCCTGTATTAAAAGAGAATAGTTGAATCAGTCTTACAAAGTAATCAGTAGCTTTTCATTGTAAAAACAGAAAGTGAGTGCAGCTTGGTGACATGTATAGTGCCTGGTCCTTCATAAAGGTTTGTTTTGTTCTTGGGTTGAAGACCAGACTGAGCTTAATATACTTTCAGTAGTACATTCTCTTAAAACTCCAGGACAGAGAATCAAAGCATGAAGTGTATGATGCATTTGACCCTGCCTTTGGGCTCTACCTAGTCATTTCCTACAGCATGATTTTTACTTCATGAGATGTGTAATATCCCATCCCATGAACATGCATGATTTTATATAGTAATTGACCTATTAATTATAGATTTTTATGTACCACACATTCATTGTCAACCTTGAACCCTGAATTTTGGAGTATCTTCAGGGCTGCCACAGCAAGGCTGGTTGGAGCTGTGAGAATTAGAGGGGGGAGTAGAGATAGCTGGGGACTTGTAGCCAAAATAAAATTCTTTCTCCTGGGAATCAAGGACGTTCCCACCAGGTGCTGGGGAGGTGTGGACTGAGACCAACTGGAGTTGGCACTGTGACCTGGTTGGACCATGGGATGGACATGTGGACTGAGGAAAGGAACTTTGAATTTAATTTGTGTGGGGAAAACCTCGCAACCTTCAGAGTCGGGTTTTCACAAGATGTGCCAATATGACATGCCTAATAAATTTGGACTTTGAGGAGCACCTTGGCCGTGGAGCTTTGATTGCATTGGGTCTGTTACTTGGAACCCTGACATTCATCTGATATCCACATCGCAATTGGCAACTTCAATGACTTTGAAATTGCAGAGCCATTCAAACTTATTTGTTATCCTAAGATAAGGGTCTGCTGTTCTAAGGGGAAAATAAGTTTTAAAAAATTCTGTTTGGTTCTGAGTTATCTGTGTTAGACTCTACGTGTGACCTAATAGAGGAAGCAGATCCCATCTTAGATGCCTTTCCAGCCTTGACTAATTATGCATGTTCTGTCAACAGATGGAGACTACTCCTTCATAGTAGTGGGAGAACTCAGCCTTTTGCATAGAAGAGACATAAAGTGGGAAGAGTTTGGGCACATTAAAATTTCCTATAGTACAGTATTTATGCTATAACATTTTTCTTCTTTCTAATGAATAGAATTAATCAGATATCTATCATTCTTATTCCTTGTATTATTCATGTCTGTGTCAGACTGCAAGGAAAAGAAGATGGCATTAATTACAGTAAGGCCTTGCTTTGGCCAAAATCATGGTAGCTGATTTTCTTGCTATGCTCTTGACTGCTGAATAGGTCATCAACACTTTCTTCAGTATAAGAACTAAATAGATCAGCACCAGAACCAGATTTGGCTACTTTGTTCATATTTGGCTACTTATCCAAGTCAAACAATTATCCAGATTAGGGGTCCCTTATCCCCGGGCGGTGGCCCACTACTGGGCCAAGGCCTGTTTGGAACTGGGCTGTGTGAGTGGTGGGCTGGCATGCACGCAGCTCAACTTGCACAAGTGGTAGGATTGTGTGCACACGCCATGCACAGCTCGACTTTCCTGAGTGGTGGGCCAGTGTGCATGCACGCCTACAGCTGTATGAGCGCTGGGCCACCGCTTGTGCAAGTCCAGTTCCCCTCAACCATGCTGGGCCGCCAAGCCGTAAAAGTTGGGGTGGCTGATCCAGATGACACAATAGATGTGAGAAGCCCAGCCATAATTTGCTGCACCGCTTCTGTGACTATACTGCTTTGTTCCTCTGATTCCTTATCTGATAAATATAATGGCAATCCAGAAAAAAAAAAGAATCAAAATTTTCAGTAATCAAGTGTGAGTTATACGCATAGCCTATATCTTTGACATCGGCAAAGTTTATAACACATTATTCTTAAAGCAGGATTTTTGATAGAGCTACCAAATGGGCAATTCTGTTTATAGAGAACCTAGATAAGAGACCTATCAACATAGGAAGAAACCACAGACGTAGTTCTGGACTAATTTCAGAATATGCTGTCCCTTCTCACTTCACCATTTCCAATCATCAGGAAACTTTACTATTCTAACTTCTTCTTTACATGTTCCCACAGTTTTGGGAAATGATTGGCTCCTGACCCACAATCCACATATTTGTTGAAATCAAGGAAGTATTACATTTAACTGCCAGAATTGCCAACATCCCCATTTGCAAAGCTCAAAGCTACTGTTTTGCATGCATCAATAGGATATTTTCCCAAATATTCTGACTTAATATTTTTTGAGAAAGAGGATATATGTTCTCTCCTCATCGGACTTGTAATTGTGCTATAACATTGGTTCCAAGAACACTCCAACTTTTAAAGAATTCGCCTGCCTGAGGGAATTTCTTGATGACAACTTGCAGAAGGACTGTACTTAATATTCTTCTTTCCCAGTTAGTGCCCATACATTCTTCAAAAAAAGAAACACAGGTTTTTGAGTAGTTTATAATTTCAGACTCCTAAACTCTGTGGTCATTTGGAACCATTACTTTGTGTTCTCTTGTCTGAACTTTTGGAATGTCTACAAAATGCAAGTAGTTTTACTAAATTGAAATCAGAAGTCATAATCTGATTTGCCTAAAGGAGGGGCACAAAAGAATGCAATTGCTTTGTAAAATAAGAATGAGAAATTACTTTTGATCTGTTTGGGATTATGTAGCGTGTCACATCTTTTCTTTGTATGTTCAGATGGACTTTGACAAACTGGATTTGAACCTATCATCATCTACTCTGAAAAATGTCAAAGAGATCCAGCATTTGGGGGATTTTCTATCTTTTATTGATCATATTTGATTCTGTGGCTTCTACAATAATTTTTATCCAGTTTAATTTTTAAAAAGCCATTGATGTAGACTACCAAGCATATAAAATCTTTGTTGCATTGGATGGACTGACAGCTCAAAATCACTCCTTCAGCATCTGACCTTATTTATCCATTTTATTGTTCTAATTATTCAGAAATTGTTCTGTGATTTTGCCTTGAGAACAATTTTCCTTTAGGCAATTGATGATTAGGGACAAAGACTCTGGCAGTTTGCCATTTCTTCCAGGCAACTGCTATCTGCTGAAAAAAAGCTGTAATGTTTTTAATAAGATGCTCTTCAATATTGAAGACACCTCTTGGAAGGAGTCCCATATACTGTCTAGGGCTGGGCTATGCCCAGGCAATCGGTATATCAATAGATTTTGCAGAAAATCACAGAGTGCAGGTTTTGTTTTAATCTGATATTGCCTTCATGCCAAACTTGCAGCACATGAATATTTAGTTTCTTATGAACTGCTTCCTAACACTATCACAAAACCAGGACATTTTGGCCCTGTGTATCTAACAATCAATTTGTGAGACATTGGAAGAGAAGAAGATATATTAATGATTTAACCAAACTTTTGAGTTTGCATGTAACAACCTCAAAATTCCTATTTATTGGCTCAAATATACAGCCTCCTGATTTTTCTTTCCCCTTTTCTTGGGAAAATGGCATCACAATTTCTATGTTATACTTTCCTCCTTCCCTCAGGGAAGAGGTTTTGCACTGCAGTGATAACCAACAGCCCACCTTCTACTTCACAGTACTGGTGGCCTCGTGTTCAAGCAGATGTTAGTTTGTTTGTTGTGTCTATATCCGTCAGATTCAACAAAAATTTCTCCTGGTGATTTGCTACTTAAAAAGCAGAGTATAATTATGAAAGCTGATAAAAAAACATAAACAAATAAAAAGCCATAAGCTTTTTATTAATTTATTAATATTTAGTAATAAGGACCGTTCATTCCACAAAGGCCCCTGAACAACTCTGTCTTTTAACACCTTCAGGAAGGCCAACAGTGAGGTTGCCAATAGAATATCAAGGGTCAGATTGTTCCATAATATGGATATAGGAGATATATCCGAGAAATATTTATTTATTTATTTATTGATTGATTGATTGATTTATTTATCAACAAGTACAAGGAAACAAGTAACAGTATAGACATAGACATGAAAAAAATTGGCACAAATAAAAGGATATAAATAGGCAAAACATAGCCATAAACACATAGAATGATTACATATAAATGGGGACAGTAGGACAGGGACGGTAGGCACACTGGTGCACTTATGCACGCCCCCTTAGGGACCTCTTAGGAAACATGAAAGGTCCATGGTAGACAGTTTAAGGTAAAAGGTATGGGGATTAGCGAGACTAACAACAGGATCGGGTAGAGTGTTCCAGACACTTACTACTCTATTGCAGAAGTCATATTTCCTACAATCGAGATTAGAGCGAATTACATTGAGTTTGAATCTATTGATAGCCCTTGTGTTATTATGGTTGAAATTAAAGTACTCATTTACAGGTAGGACTTTTTGGTAAATAATCTTATGAACTAAGCATAGGTTGGAACGTAGACGGCGTAGTTCAAGGCTATCCAGACCTAAAATTTACCCCTGGTGGGATAGGGAATTTTATTTCGAGCAGAAGATTTGAGTACTCTTCTAGTAAAATATCTCTTGCTTGCATGTCCCAAATGGGAACCAATTAAAAGGTGGAAGGAACTCCTCCTGGTGTGGGGAATGAAGGCCTATAAATACTTCAGTGCCAAGCTACATAAGGCTTTGTAGATCCAAAACAGCGCCTGTTAATGCCTATCTCCTGTCTCTGCTACCCCCATTACCAAGCATCAACCACAATGATCAGCTGCACATCCATTCCCCCACCGCAAAAAAAGAAAATTGGGATGCGATTTTGTTGGGTTTTATTGAAAACCTGCCTGCTCTGTGTCAAGGGTTGGTCATTGTATTGGCTATTGTTACTAAAGCAATAGCCTTGGCTGCCAATTGCCCCAGTCTAAGGTTTGGCTCAGGGGTGAAATCCAGCAGGTTCTGACAGGTTCTGGAGAACAGGTAGCGGAAATTTTGAGTAGTTTGGAGAACTGGCAAATACCACCTCTGGCTGGCCCCAGGGGTGGGAATGGAGATTTTGCAATATCCTTCCCCCTCGAGTGGGAAAGGAATGGAGATTTTGTAGTATCCTTCCCCTGCCATACCCACCAAGCCACACCTACCATGCCACATCACGCCCACCAAGCCACGCCCAGAGAACCAGTAGTAAAAAAATTTGGATTTCACCACTAGTTTGGCTCTTATGTTCTGGTTTAGCCTGGTTTAGCTCAACAGACAGAAGCACTGTAATTTAACACCAGCTGTCTGCAATTAAAGTAAGATCGAATCTCGCCAGGCTCAAGGTTGACTTAGCCTTCCATCCTTTCTAAGGTAGGTAAATTGAGGACCCGGTTTGTGGGGGCAATAAGCTGACTTTGTATAAATATACAAAAGTATGAAGGCTATTGCTTAACACACTATAAGCTGCCCTGAGTCTCCGGAGAAGGGCGGCATATAAATCAAATAATAAAAAAATGTAAAAAAAAAATAACTTAAGACCACAATACCTGAAAAATTGCCTTTGCTGTTACAGACCAGATCAGTTATACTAGGATCCTCAGGGGAGACCATCTTGTGGAAGGGAGTCAGGTGAAGAATAAAAGGTCAAGTACTGCACAGTATCAACTTGCAATTATTCAAATCAGGGATTTCCAAACTTAGCAAGTCTTTTAAGACCTGATGACTTCACCTCCCCAAATTCCCCAGCCACAATGGCTGGCTGAGGAATTCTGGGAGTTGAAGTCCACAGGTCTTAAAAGACTTGCCAAGTTCAGAGACGCCTGATATAAAGTACCATCAGGTCTTTTCATCAGTGGCTTCTTCATTCTTGAATGTTTTCCCTTCTGATATTTGAGAAACATTTAAGTTTACATCTTCGGACACTGCTAAAGAAGATTCTCTACTTCTAGGCCTTTTGTGTGTGAATGTTTAGTTTGGGCCTTCATTTGTTGTTTCATTTTTTTTTTCATCTTGAATATATCATTTTGTGCCAATTGATTGTAACCTTTTTGATAATTGTAATAATGGGAAGCAATATTCAGATTCATTAAATAAAATGCAATAAGCAATTTACAATATATTTCATAAGCATTAAACTCTGAAATGTTCATGTGTTTATATTTACATTTAAAAGCATAGGAAGCATCAGAGTTTCTATAGACATCATTCCTTTATAATTAAGTATCTTAGATGCCTAGTAATACTCATAATAGTCATAACTGTCCAAATTTGCAAGAATGAAAAATATAATACTGTAATACAGATTTACACGAAGTGCTCCACTTACTCTTTTTTGTTTAGTCAAACATTGAGCAATTATACTATTTAAAATCAGGCTGTATAGATTAATTTAAAACAGGAAAGCAATATTCAGCATAATTAAACAAAGAATTGTCTCAATTTCCAGTATGCAGCTATTACGGACTAATTTCCCGATCTGAATGAAGAAATTCTTATTTAAAATATGTTTAAATTAAAGCCTAGAAGTATTCACCTTTATACCTAAAAAACATGACTTGAATCTACTGAATTTGACCATTAACTCCCAAACATTTTCCAGCTGAATAAACTATTAAACCAATTTATTTTTTATGGATGCTCAAGCATATGTCCATTAGTTTCTGATGCCTTCAGCAATTTGCTTTGCTATATAGAAGGTCATTTTTTTTTCTCCTAGCAATGTTGCACTTTAATGATTAGGCAGCTGCATTGGTGAAGGTTGCAATGAAGCACCAGCCAGTAAAACAAAATATTTGACACACACACACCCTTTCATTTCCTTTATTCTGATGGATTAGAATTTCTCATTTATGTTCATTCAAACATTTGGCTAATGTTTGAATGAACCCAACCACCTGCAGTAATTTAAATTGCAAGATAAACTATTGCAGCAAAATTGCATGCCTATGCCAAAAACAAACAAACAACAAACAAAAACCAGCCTTTTTCTAAACCTTTTTCTATTTAGTGCTAGCTTGCAAGATTTCTTCCAAGTAATTCATCAGGCCTACAGCAGGGAATGATGTATTACCCAATATTCAAGATTGCCAACTTCCAAAACTCAAATGGCAATATTCTAGCCTTAAAAATTATTAAGGTAGGTTTTTAAAAACAGTTTTATAGAACAGCCATGCTGACTACAGTTTTAAGATATTTATTTATTTGATGTCTGGCTTTTAATCAAAACAATTGATTAAAGGGGCGTATTAATATTGGTGCTCTTTTGAAATATACAGGAAAATGACTGAGACTGTTATTAGTGGACGACTCATAATTTATGGGCAAACACTGCCATTACATACAGGAATCATAGTTAAATAAAACACAAAATTAGCAGGTAGCATTCTGACACACACAGCTAGACTTGTGGTATGGTATGATAATTTAGATTCAGCTTGTAAAAGAGATAAAAAACATTAATCATTAGCTGAAGCCATGAGCATCTTTAGAAGCTTCCTGCTTTTGTCCAAATAGTAAGAGTTGTCTGGAACCACGAGATGGGCACCAATGCCGGCTGACGACCCCCAGGAGGAGAGCCTTCTCTGTGGTGGCACCTACCCTATGGAACAATCTACCCCCAGAGATACGAGTGATCTCCGACCTCCGGATTTTTCGTCGGGCCCTAAAAACTTATTTTTTTCAGTTAGCCGGTCTGTCCTGATTTTAGGGTTAGTTTTAAAATTTTAATATTTATTTTAAATTGACAAGTTTTAAATTATGGGCCAAATTTATAAATTATTTTAACTTTATTTTTTAACTGTGATGTTTGTATAGATGTTTTTTATCTGGCTGTTCACCGCCCTGAGTCCGAAAGGAGAAGGGCGGTATAGAAATTCGAATAAATAATAATAAATAATAAAATAATACATTTAATAAGCAAACAAACAAACACACAAACAAAAACTGCTGTGCTGTAAGCTGCACTGTTACAGTGCATGAAGAAATGTCAGGTGGGATTGTATCACAATGATTCTATGCTGTTTTGTTATATCTGTAGAAGAACAGACAGAGCTGAGGGTGGAGTCAAGCGAGTCATCAGCCTAGAGTTGTTATCTTCCCATAAATATTCTAAGTCCAACCCCTCTTGAATTCCACTGATTCTTTATCTAGTGCCAATTTAATGCTAACCATTAGTTGACTAGATTCTTATGTATTAGCATGAGCAAACCATTAATCTTAACTGGAATTTACTATGTGATCCTGATTTTTGCACTTGAAAATACCCAGCCTTTTTTGACCTTGTCATAGCAAAGAAGAAATTTTCCTGTTGAAGTATTTCTCTTTATATTCTTTCTATGCCACCCTTCTCCCCTTCTTTGTCTCTTTCCGCCCTTCTTGTTTTTTCCATTGTTAATCCCAATGTAATTTCTAAAAATTTCCTTTTTATTATTACTATTTACATATTCAATTATTTTTCCAAAATTACTCTCATTGTCTTTATCTTCTTCTTTATATTCAGTTTCTGTATCTTGCTTCTCTGTCTTTGTTTCCTTGTTAGCTTGAGCATGCTCTATCTCAATTTTTGGGTCCTCAAGTTTCAATTCTCCATGTAACATTGTAATTATTCCTCTTATTTCCACGATGAGTACATCATTTCCATCATTTCTCTAATTTCCTGTGCCAGTTTGTTCTTTCTGTGTTAATATTGTTCCAGTTTTAAAAGTTCCGTTGTTTTCTTTTTTTTTCTAAAGTCCAAGTGCTTGCAGACAAAGCAATCCTCCCCAAAAGTTCTCACGACTATTATCACTGATGCAGTTCAAAATTTTCCAAAACAAAGATTCCAAATTGCAATGCTCTTTTTTCTCCTGAAGATGTCTCTCTACAATCCACAATTCTCTTAAGTGTTTAACAAAGTGTCCATTTTGTATCAATTCTCGTTCACAATCTAGCTTCTTTTTTCTTCTTTTTAACTTTAAAAATACCAAATCATTTTTTATATTCCAGTCCGAATTAAACAGTACTTTTCCCCCTCTTTTTTTTTTCTTCTTTATTTTACCTTTAGGTATAGAGCACTTCTGTTGTACGGCTTAATATCCAATTGTCTTTTATTTTTGTTAGTCTTCAAAAAGAAAGGATCTATTTATTTTCTTTCCAATCCGTTAGTCAATTTTGGGGTTACTTCTTCTAATTCTTAAAATTTTCCAAGTAATTTTATTCAAAAGTCAATTTTCTTTTTGGGTTTTTGTCCCTTTAAATTCTGCTTCCATCCTCTTTTTCTCCCCCCATGCCCGTTAGCCACTATTTTTACACTGGGGGTTTCAAGTTTAAAAATAATTCTTTTTGTTGTTACTTCACCTGTAGGTTGGTTGTCACTCACCCGGCTTCAAAAACTCTGTTGCATTCACCACTCCTGCTCAATACTTAGTCTGGTTGCCCCAGCTTCTTGACAGCTGCAATGGCTGCCGTCCCCGCTGCTGAAATGGAGAGCAATTCCTCTGACCTTCGAGGAATTTGCCTGTTCCTCTTGGTCTTCCGAGGTGCCTCTCCTTCTTCCCCATCCCTACAGGACGGTTCTGGCCTGAAGACCCCTCGGCAGCGGTTCGTCAGTCCGGGTTTTCGCGGAGCTCATCATTTCCCCACTAATTTCCCGACTGTCTCGCCGCGATGCTTCTGGTTGACAAAGTATTTTTCATTGACTTGAAGATCTTAGCTATAATAATCCCAAATAACAACCAAGTGAAACACAAGAAACTCTGTCATTTAAACAAAGGGTACACAATACACATGTGTAATAATGTAATGAAAGTCAGAAAAAAAGTAGCATTTCAACTTTACATTGATAATATTTTATGACAAAGTGCTAAATAGCAATAGCAATAGCATTTATCCTTATATACCACTCCATAGTGCTTCAAAGCACTCTGTGGTTTGCAATGTAGAAACATTATTTGCATACTGCTCCCAACAGTATGGGGATCAAACTCCTGGCTGTGGGCAGAATTAGCCTGCAGTGCTGTATTCTAACCACTGCGCCACCAGAGCTCAATAGCCAACATAACAGAGTTATTTATTTTCATTTTCACTCCTTAATTTCAGAGAAGAAAATGTTAATCAGTAATATTAAATCTACATATTAATAAATGTATAATTAAAGCTTTAATAACTAAAATTTGGTTGTTTAATCTACTAATTAAAATAAGGAATGTGTTGCTTTATAGAATTTTTAAAAATATCTAATGTGTTCCAATTTTTCTCTTTAGTCATATGTAACAATTGTAACGTACACTGTACCAATTTTCAAGTAGGTGGGAATTATTTCATGGATAAATGGATGCCAAATGGATGCCTTTTTTCATTCAGATTACATCAAATGGAGTAGTTTTGTTTTTGTTCCCCCCCCCCCCCAAAGAAATCAGTGGAATTTTACTCCCAGGAAACTGTGTATAGGACTTCAGCCTTTACATTCATTAACTAGATTGGTATTTAAAAGGACAGTTCCTCTGGGCACAAAAAAACATTCAAACCAAATTTTATATTTAATGTTTAAGACCATGGGAAAAAATGGACTAGTTGAAGAAACGATTCACTTAATCTGTATGAAAAGAATGTCTTAGCAACTGAAACATCTCTATTAAATCTTCCACTAATTTGGAACTGGCGGTAACTAGCTGGCTTAGTGCTTCAGCAACTTTCTCTAAATGGCTTTTGGGGTAACATTAATGTTTAAGATGCAAGGAATGTCTACACGGTGTCGAAATGAATTTGGGAGATGAGCCGGAAATACCTCAAGCAAACCTGAATTGGCCCCAGTTCAAATCTATAATCTTTTGATTTCACTCTTCCAACTTGGAAAGCTATTGAATTAATATTTGTACTTTTTAAAGGTGCTATTATTGCCTTAAAATGTAAAATCAGGCTTTTCAAAGTAGTGCTGAAAGAACATTTCAGATTGAAACAACACAAATTGTTAGCTGAAATTCAGAATTCAAAGGGGCTTCCCCCAAAATTGAAAAGATGTATGATAAGAATTTTATTTCAGTTCTAAAAAATATAGTCAACACATCTAGAAATAGAGATCCACTCTGACCCCATTTAGTTTTGGTTATGCCAATCTCTTTTGGGTTTTTATATGGACTACAGTGCCTCTTCTCAGTGACAGTATTTATGAAACTTCCCCAAAACCAGCCTTTCCCCACCTATAGACAGTCCCAAGAAAGAAAAGGGGGAATTATTTTTCTACAGAGGAAAAGTGATTGGAACAGTGACTTTTGATTTTAGAAATTATATTACATTGATGAAATTGGCAAAATTCTCTGAGACTCCAGATTATTTAAATTTTTCTCACAAAGTTATTGAAAGCTCAAATTCAATCCTCGTGGAGTTTTTAAACCCCAAACATTCTCAAATTCCGCTCCAGATTATTTCCTTTACAACTGCTGCTCTTCTAAGAAGCAAGATATAATTTACTGAATTAAGTGACTTTAAAAGGAGCCTAATCCAATTCATGAAAGACAGGACTTAATGGCTTGGGGCTATATTTGTAACCATTTGTTTACATATTGAAATACAAATATATCAATTTGTAACCATTTATTTAGTGAGCATTCAAACATTCGTTACAATACTTTAAAAAGTGGCTTATGACCATTTTTCATACTTATGACCACTGCAGCATCCCCATGGTCATGTGATCAAAATTCAGTTGCTTGGGACTGACTCGTATGACAATTGTATTGTCCTTGATCATGTGATCACCATTTGCAACTTACTGACAAAGTCAATGGGGAAGTCAGATTCACTTAACAACCATATTACTAACTTAATAACGGCACTGATTCACTTAACAACTGTGGCGAGAAATGTTGTAAAATGGGGCAAAACGCACTTAACAACTGTTTTGCTTAGCAATATATTCTCCAAAATAAAACTTGTATATCTTCAATTCCACTTACTAGCAGTAATAATTAAAGAGACCTCTCCCATGTATGACTTACTTATAAGCTTTCTGGATATATTTGGTTAGTCTCAATTTGACAGAGAGCAAGCACAGATAGGTCTTTGATTTGACCCAGCAAGATTCACATTATGGTCCTATGTCATCCAGCTTTTGGTGGGAAGTCAAGCATTGCTGTACAGCACACAATGTGAGCCTCTGAGACTGCATGCATCTCAAGCGTCATGTTTTATTGAATTATGTCAGTTCTATTAGCTTAAATCCACTTGAATTATACTGGCTGTATGAGTTGGCACAGCAGGGTGACCATTAATACAAATAGGATTTCAGATTTATTTACTGGATACTTTATTCCAGTCAGCGATCTGTTGAAGTAGAAATCATGAGTTGTACAAAGACTTCAGGTTTAGTGCAATCAAGGATGGAAGGATTTAGAATCTGTTTGGGGATCTCTCTTCTCTTTGCAACGATCCAGTTCAATGTTATCAGAATTATATATTGTAAAGAATGTGAACTCAACGGTAGCCAGCAAATATTATTCATCTCATGAGGGAAAGGTCTCCTCTAGGTTGTTCAAAGGGTATAATTAAAAGATCGAGATGGTAATCAGAATGGTACATGAAAGGTTGTTTTGTATGTACATTGAGTGCACAATGTACGGGAGTAGGCAGAGTTGCAATAGTACTATTGCAATCGCCATCTTGATTTGTTTTTTTACTATACCCTCCGTATGTCCCTGAGCTTTACTAAGCTATATTCCAGCAATTGCCAGCTGTTTCTTTGCTATAATGGAGCCTTACTTCAGACTACCTGATTATCCTACTGCAAACATTTGGGCAGCACTGTTTATTTGTTGCGTATCTAAATTTTAATCATCACAGTCAGGAAACTTTGCTACAATAGTGGTTGCCTCGATTTTTGCTGTTCGGAACTGTAGCCCTTGTCTTTCAGAGAAACCAGTTTTAAGGCTGCGTTGGCAGATGTTGCATCTTCCTGTGGAAGATAAATCTTCCTGTGTTGGCAGAAGTATGGAGGTCTCAGAAGCTACTGGTGATGCAATGGTTCGAGTGCAGTATTACAAGCTAACTCTGCTCATAGCCTGGACTTCGATCGTGATGGGGCTCAAGGTTGATTTAGCCTTCCCTCCTTCTGAGGTCAATAAAATGAGGATCCAGACCAGGGGTGAAATCTAAAATGTTTTCCTACAGGTTCTGTGGGTGTGGTGTGCTGGGGGGATGTCCTGTGACTAAGTGGGCGTGGCCAACTAAGTGTCACTCACAGCCACACCCACTCAGTCACAAGAAACCCCCACCACCAAGCCACGCCCACAGAACCCGGTAGGAAAACATTTTAAATTTCTACTCTGCCGCCCTTCACCACCTGCTCGCCCTTCGCTTTGGGTCGGGGGCTGGGGCCCAGAGACGCGCCATTCACTGAAGCCCCGGAGCTGCCGCCTGGTCACCACCTACCTCAACCAGGTCAGGGAATTCACCATTCCCCAACTCCAGCCTTGCCGCAGAGCTGCCGCCCACTCACCCTTCGCCACGCGGTGTGTCCTACTCCTTACCTTTTTCCCACAGCTGGCTGCCAGGGAAGGCAAGCACCTGAAAGTTACCAGAGCTGCTCTCCTTGAATGTGCTGCCATCGCCGCCCTGGTCCACGCGCTGGCTGCGCAAGCGCACACCCAACCTGCCACTGATGAGTGAATGAAATAAACGGCGTGCGCTTGCGCAGAAAAACATTTTTTTTCTGATTTAAGGTTAAGGTCTAGAACCATGATGGCAAACCTATGGCATATGTACCACCTAGCCATATCAGTGGGCACACAAGCTCAGCTCCGGCGCGCATATGCGTGCCAGCCAGCTGATTTTCGGGCTTACTGGGCCCACCAGAAATAGGGAAGTAGAGGTTGTTTCCTGCCTCCGGAGGGCCTCAGGGGGTGGTGGGGAAGGCCCGTTTTTCTCTCTCACCTGGCTCCAGAGCCTTTCTAGGAGTCTGGGGAGGGCAAAAATGGCCTTCCCCACCCTCCCAGAGGCCCTCCAGAGGCCAGAAACGGCCCATTTGCCAACTTCCGATGGGACCGGAAAGCCCATTTTTTGCTGTCCCCACATTTTTTGCTGACCATTTTCTGGTCCCACCGGAAGTTGGCAAACGGGCCATTTCTGGCCTCTGGAGGGCCTCCGGGGGGAGTGGGAAGGCCATATTCGCCCTCCCCAGACTCCTAGAGAGGCTTTGGAGCCAGGTGAGAGAGAAAAACGGGCCTACTGGGCCATCGCCTGCCAGTAGCGGGGAGATCAGGGCAGTTTGTGTGTGCATGTACAGGGGCGGGGCACATAGAATTATGGGTGTGGGCAAGCATGTGTGCAAAACCCCCCCTCCCACCCTTCTGGCATGTGCTGGCAAAAAGATTAGCCATCACTGGTCTAGAAGTAGTTTCCAAATAGAAACAAAACTAGATATATTCATTTCTCTGATTAAAACAGTTAATTTTGCCATCTCTTCTAGCTCCATCATTTTCCATCCATTCTACCATTGTAAGAATTGACATATTTCCATTTTCCAACATATAAAATTTCACTGCTTCATGTTCCATATTGCTGTCAAAATCTCCCTTACTTGACTTTCCCTCACTCAAGAATAGATGTAGCATAAATTATATGCAGATGAAGGGAAGGAATGCTGTGTTGGAGCTATTACTAAAACTGTGATTTCAACATAATTTTTTTCCAAGTAAAGAGAGGATTAACTAGACTGTAATAATTTCTTTCTACATTAGTAAAAGAAAAAATAAGTAAATGTTTGAGCAATTATGCCCATGATTGCCCAAACTCATGCCAATTCATGCCCATGAATCCTTGTCATTCATGTAATAATGAGTGTGTCATCAAATAATTTTGGAAGCCATTATTTCTAAATGTAACTTATTTTATCAATAAGAACTTAATTTAAAATATTTAAATATGAAAATACTGTTTTGTAATATGTTTGGAAAAGCTAGTCCCCAAATTCTAAGGATAAACTGCTATATATATGAAATAAGAAAACAAGTGAATTTCCTGACAAAGATATTCCTGCACAAGAATTTTTTGTTTGTTTGTGGACATAATAGTAAAAACAATCTGTCAGTGGTTCATATAGTTGGAAATGGGAAAAACTAGAAAGTATATTTCTATAGTTTCAAATGATATTTATAAGCTAAGCAAATTTTGTCTATAATTTTTGTATCATGTGTAGTGATAGCTACCATTTATACTTCAAAAGATACATGTGGAAATAATTTCTTCCTTTAATTTTCCCACCTAAATGCCAGTTCTTTTCAAAGAAAGAATTCTGTCATTGATACAATTGTAAAACTGTCATTACTGAGTATTTATCAAAAGGCAAATCAACAATTGTGAGAGACAGAATTGTGTTTTCATCCATTAATCTGCTTTTTTTGTGGGATTCCTGTTCATACGCCTAGGTTTTGAGTACCTCAAGTGGTTTATACTCTCTAAATCCAAAGCAAAACTCAAAGCTTCCTCTTCAAATTCAGTCCTGTTGCTAAGGAACCAGCCTAGTCATGATCACGTAACCCAGATGACAAAATCAATAAGGAAATTAGTCTTAAATATCACTAGTTACATTTCTTCATGCATTAACAGCTATTTTGGTTAAGCCAAAATGGAACTAGCTGCAGTAGAAGCCACGCTGACACATTTCCCAAAATTGCTGGTTCTTTTTTTTTATAGTTCACTGTAAGAGCTGATATATATTTCTTTTCAAGCGAAAAGGTTATATAGTTTAAACAATAACGAAGTAGCTTGGCTGAAATAGCTTATGCCTCAGGATGTACTGGTTACAGGAAGGCTGTTTGCTGTATGCTGAATTTATTTTATTTTAAGGCTTGTTTTTACAATGATACTATCTGAAGGCTGCACAGGCAATTTGTTAACACGCTGTGGCAATTGCTGGAATTAAAAACACAAACAGGCTGTGCTGTCAAAAGATATGTGAGGAAATATTTTTTGTAAAAAAAAAAAAAAATCACAGCATTGGCCCAGCACACAGCTTCTACTGGCATGAACCTCTGCAAAGGAACAAGGTGTTAAGCCTAAATTAGAAAACAAACTCCATAGGGAAAGTATTGATATAAACTATAGTAACAGGAGGTGTGCTTCTTTTGTTTTGTTTTGTTTTGATTTGATTTGATTTATGCATTTATTTATGTGTATCCACCTGCAAAATGGGTTGAATTGTGGGAGAGTGACTGGTCCAAAATCACCCAGCTGGCTTTCATGGCTAAGGTAGGTCTAGAACTCTCAGGCTCCTGGTTTCTAGCCTGGTACCTTAACCACTAGATCAGGTTTCTCCAAACTTGGCAACTTTAACTTGGCAACCTCCTGCAGAACTTCTTCTATGCTGGCTGTGAAATTCTGGGATTTGAAGTCCACAAATCTTAAAGTTGACAAATCTGGAAATCCCTACTGACTAGATGAAACTGTTTTCTCCCTTCTCCCCCTGTTATATATCCCAGGGAGTTGTAGAGATTCAGTCTTTCTTATCTTACTGCACTCAGTCCATGGTCCTGCCCTTGTTGTTGTCTTAGATCATCTCCATAGGTCTGTGCAAAAGTGGGCAAATGCCAAACTATGCATTCTGATTCAAACATTCCTTTTGTAAGAACAGCAACTGGGTCATAACATCATAATGCACATTCGGATAAGATTTGTAGATTCAGCAGCTAATTTGCTGATTGTTTTACTTTGCTTCCAGTTTAAGGAATAGTATCTTGAAAAGGAACAATATAATAATTGGAAGGGTGGAGTGGACTGTAAGATCAGATCCTATTGTTCTTGTTTATTAGAGTGTGATTCTCCTCATATAAAACACAGCCAGTCTGTACTGGTAAGTCTGTTCAACTGCTACAAACATAAAGAAGAAAGAACACACTATGTGATGGAGTAACCTATTTAAAAAGGTCAATCTTGATTTCTATTTTGAAGGAAATATTTTAACAGGCTCAAGAAAAGAACCACGATGGTAAAATGTATATGATTTTTGTATTATATGGTGACTATATGGATCTATCTATCTATCTATCTATCTATCTATCTATCTATCTATCTATCTATCTATCTATCTATCTATCTATCTATCTACCTACCTACCTACCTACCTACCTACCTACCTGTTATTTCCATAACCAAATGAAGCAAGTACAAATATTTGCTCTGATCACTCTACGCTTCTGCCTCTGTTCCTCCCCACCCCCCACCCCCCAAAATTTCCATCTTTGTCAAAATGCAAACCCCATGATTAATTTTCATTTCAGTGCTAAGAAATGAAAAGGAAGAATTTCTTTTCTGTCTCCTCATTTCCCATTTAAATATATATTTATGTTATAAGCCTGCACAGCAAGTTCTAGGGAGATAGATTATGGAAGAAATCTTGCCATAGTGTGTGTGATCTTTTAAATATTTCGGTTCAAAACTGAGTTCGGCTATCAGCCTTTTGAGGAAGTCCTGACAAGAATCACAAAGCCTGAGTATTAACTGCTTTTACTGTATGGCAGAATCTGAGAGAATTGGAAAGCATCTCTCCCCTCCTTTACTTTCATTTCAAAGAAAACTAGGGAGTGTCCCTTCTAAGAAGCTTCCCACATGCCTTTGCTTCTGGGGGCTGAGACACCTTTTGCACGGTGGTTGCCTAGTCTGTGGTTCTTCCTGTCTCCTAGGTCATTCCCACATACCTTTAGAAAGGCTCATATAAATTATTTGCACCACCCCTGGTTTCACATTGAGCTAAATTAGTTTTCTTGTGTGTCTTCCCACATTAATCTTGATACTGCGAATATATTAAAATTAAAAATGATGAAAATGCCCGATTTAATAGGACTTATTTTTATTTATTTTATTATTTTTATTATTCATATTTCTATGCCGCCCACTCTCCGAGGACTCTGGCGGCTTATACAAAAGACAGTATACTAAATAGCATATTGCCCCCAACAATCTGGGTCCTCATTTTACCCATCTCGGAAGGATGAAAGGCTGAGTCAACCTTGAGCCAGTGAGATTTGATCCGCTGATCTGCTGAACTAGCAGTCAGTTGAAGTAGCTGCAGTACTGCACCCTAACCACTGCACCACCTCGACTTGTATCAGTACAGGTAGTCCTTGACTTACAACAGTTCATTTAGTGACTGTTCAAAGTTACAATGGCACTGAAACAAGTGACCATTTTTCACAGTTACAATCTCTGCAGCATCGCATGATTATGTGATCAAAATTCAGATACTTGGCAACTGGTTCATACTTACATTTATTTGTTTGTTTGTATTCCACCTTTCTTGTTTTTACAAACAACTGAAGATGGAGAATGTACCTAATATTCCTTCCTCCTCCTATTTTCCCCACAACAACAACCTTGTGAGGTGAGTTGGGCTTTGAGAGAGAGTGACTGGTCACCCAGCTGGCTTTCATGCCTAAGGTGGGACTAGAACTCATGATGTCCCACTTATCTTTGAGAGTTTCCATATTAAACTGTTTTTACACTATCAGACGAAGAACAAGTTAGATTTATTCAATATATAAAGATAGTGATAAAAATAATTTAAATGGTTTCTAAAATAAAAATCGTATCCTCATAAATATATGGGTTACTTTTTTCATTTTTCACTTTTGCCTTCCTGTCTTCAACAAAATTCCACTTCTAATTTTGGCATTATACAGCTTAATTCAATCAGCAGAGGAATGTACATTTTTATCTCATCTGACTTTCTATTTCAGTCACGGAATTAATTAAAATGAGCAATGGGCAGTCTGTTTTAAAATAATTCACTAATTTTCTATTTTCCCAGTTGAAATTTGATGGCATCTGTAAAAGATCCATAATCTTTTCCTTCAAGCTGGACTGATGTTATTAGGAGATACTGGAGTAAGCAGAGATAACATCATAAAAATCTGTAGTGGAAACTGTAAGAAACTGAACTCAAAATTAGTATCCCTCCCATTATATTCATCAACTTCTGTCTTTGGCAAGACACTCTCAGTTTCATTATCGCCATCTGCAATATGTGGAATCATATCACTTGTAGAACAAGTTTTATTCATTTTAAAATTCAGTTTAAAAAGTTTTATACTTTCAAGACTGTTCACAGGCAAAAATCATAAAAATAATTTAAAACATAGAACAGTTACCATATTTTTCGCATATATAAGACACTATAAGACACTCTGGACCATAAGACACACCTAGCTTTTAGAGAGGAAAGCAAGAAAAAAAAATCTATCTCTGCCTCCCAGAAATTTGCCTCCTTGCAGGAAACAGCCTGGTAAGCTTCAGCACAGCGTGATTTAGCACAAGCAGCTGATTGGCGGTTGGATCGGCCTCCCTGATCCATGCTGCCTGGAATGGGTCAAAAACGGGACGCACGGAGGCTGAAAATGGGGCATGCAGAGGCCGAAAATGGAGCACACAGAGGCAGTGATAGGCAGCGGCAGCGATGGGCGGCAGTGACCCCCGCAGCCTGGAACAGCTGATTGGCAGTATTCCGGGAGCCAATCCAACTGCCAATCAGCTGCTCATGCCAAATCAGGTTGTGCTGAAGCTGACCAGGCTATTTGCTGTTTGCTGCAAGGAGGCAAATTGCTGGGAGGCAGAGGCCGAAGGGTGGGGGTCGGCGGGTGGGCGGGGCTTTGGCAACATTAGCTCTATAAGATGCACAGACATTTCCATCCACTTTGGGGGTGGGGGGGAATGTGTCTTATAGACTGAAAAATACAGTAACCATCTAGTACAATGCTACAATAATGAGAGTAACATAATGCTGGTGAAATGTATCGAATACTTGAAATCTCTGTATAGTTACTACACTAAGCTCTTTTCTCTTTCTTTCTTTCTTTTCTTTTTTTCTTTTTTTCCTTTCTTTCTCTGAAAATAGACATCACCTGTCTTCTTATCATCATCATCATTGGGCAATGTGTTGAGTGGCAATGTGTTACCATATGTTTTCGTCTTGGGGATAATGTAACATTTTTCAGTAAATATTTGAGTGAAGAGGTGGAAGAATGCTAATCAGATTTTCAGAGAATACAAAATTGGATGGGAGAGCTGACACTCTAGAACATAGAAACAACAATTAAAGAACTGAATCAAAGTAACAGATTAAAATTTAAGAGAGTGAGTGAGTGAGTTCACTCTTCACTTAGGAAAAAAGTAAATGAGGAAGTACAGGATGAGGAATATCTGATTTAGAAATAATGTGTATGAAACGGATCTTAAATTGCAGTTGTTCATAAGCTGAATATGAGCTTGTGAGGAGGTCTACTATAGCTCTTCAGCTGTGTTCTGTGTAGTTCCAGAATGCAGAACATGCACAATGGATTCAGGTTAGAGGAAAACTGATTCTGATTGAATGATAGAAAAAAAAATATCTCTTAATAGCAAGAGCCATTCAGGAGTGGAACCAATTACCCTGAAATGCAGTAGACTCTCTTTCGCTATATGAGTTCTGGCAGAGATTGACAGCTATTCTGTTGGGGATGCACAGCCTCAGGTAACCTCCTTGAGTAAGGTTGGCTATTTTTCACTCTATGATGAAGAGATGTCGCTTCCTAAAGATCATCTGACAATGCAAGCCTTGAACCATCTTTTCAGGGAACGTACCAGGTTTCGAACCTGAAGCTAAAAAGAGCTTAAGGAAAAAGTGTGTGGGCGTGAATGGCACACCTGTTTGCATCTCCTTAAATAACATTTATTTTTTTAAAAAAAAATATTGTTTTAAACAAAACAAAACATAAAACAACCATCATCCATTACAATTACTGAAAATGAATCGATCAATTACAATTCTTTTATGCTTAATCCCATATCCCAAATTTACAAGTTATTTAATTTCTCTCATTTGACAATTTATTATATCCCTTTGTATTATTATTCTCATTTACCAATTATTTAACAGTGGCTTATCTCCCGTAAAAAACCACTTCATATATTTTATTATTACATTTATTTCACGTTTCATATTTCATTTCCATGTTTATTATCTAGCCATTGATAAAATAAGTCCCATGTAATATTGTTTGTCTTCCTGTTCTCTAATTTCAAATGTCAATTTACTCATTTCAGCACATTCCATAATTTTCTTAATAACTTCATCTTCTGTAGGTATTTTCTCCTTTTTCCAGTTTTTAGCAAATACTTTACTTTACTTTACTTTACTTTACTTTACTTTTATTAGATTTCTATACCGCCCTTCTCCCGAAGGACTAAGGGCGATGTACAGCCATATTAAAACACATATAATTTACAAAATTTAACAACCATTAAAATCAAATATACAAAATTTGGTCCACAAATTAAAAGCTAACATATACCCATTTAAAATTCATATTCATATTAGGCCAGCCCGGCTTGTTGAAACAGGAGGGTCTTCAGGGCGCGGCGAAAGGTGTGCAGGTCGGGAATCATATGCACATCTAGGGGCAGCTCATTCCAGAGCGCTGGTGCCCCCACAGAGAAGACTCTCCCCCTGGGTGTCGCCAGTGAACATTGTTTAGCCGACGGCACCCTGAGGAGCCCCTCTCTGTGGGAGCGAATTGGCCGGTGGGAGGCTGTCAATGGCAGAAGGCGGTCTCATATATATCCTGGTCCTGAGCCATGGAGCGCTTTAAAGGTGGTAACCAACACCTTGAATCGCACCTGGAAGACCACTGGGAGCCAGTACAGCTCGTGCAGGAGAGGTGTCACGCAGGTGTGACAAGTTGCTCCCATAATCACCCGCACGGCCGCATTCTGGACCAGTTGGAGCCTCCGAGTGCTCTTCAAGGGGAGACCCATGTAGAGAGCATTGCAGTACTCCAGATGGAACATGACAATGGTATGAGTGACCGTGCGCAGGGCATCCCAGTCCAGAAAGGGACGCAACTGGTGTATCAGGTGAACACTGTGTTTTTTAGAGGAAGTTGTGTTCTTGAGATTATTTTGGAGGAAGTATGTTCAGGTCGGCTTGACCTCGTTAAGAAAGGGAAGTGCGCATATGCTGATATTACTTGTTATATTGATATTACATGTATAAGCAATATTTTTAAGTGGGGTATTTTTATATACTGGAGTTATGGGGACTTTCCATAATGGGAATACCATGTGTTTATCTGTTATATAAAGTCTGAAATTGTACTCAAGGGACATGCTTGTATCCTGTAAGGTGTAACCTGAAATTGTATAAAAGACGGCGAGAACGAATGGTAATTTGCTCCCTCACTTTGAGGGGGACCTTTGCAAAGAAATAATTAATAAATAGTATTCTTGTCTTATCTCTCAACTCTCTGTCATTTATTTTCTGGGTGACAGGCATTTCCTGTGTATCACAACCTGATAGAAAGCTCCCCTGGCCACGGCCGTCATATGCTCTTCCAAAGACAGCCGTGTATCCAGGAGAACACCCAAGTTGTGAGCCCTCTCTGTGGGGGCCAGGATCTCACCCCCAATAGTCAGCGATGGCACCAGCTGACTATACCGGGACGCCAGGTACCACAGCCACTCGGTCATGGAAGGGTTGCGTCTAAGCCTGTTCCTCCCCATCCAGATCTGCACGGCCTCCAGGCACCGGGACATCACGTCAAGGGCATCATTGGGATGGTCCAGGGTGGAGATGTACAGCTGAGTGTCGTCAGCATACTGATGGAACTTCACCCCGAAACCACGGATGATCTCACCCAGTGGCTTCACATAAATGTTGAACAGAAGGGGTGAGAGGACCGACCCTTGCAGCACTCCACAAACAAGGCGCCTCGAGGTCAACCTCTGTCCCCCTGCCAACACAAACTGTGTATGGTCAGAGAGGAAGGAGAACCACCGCAACATGGTGCCCCCCACTCCCAGCCCCTCCAATCGTCACAGCATGATACCATGGTCAATGGTATCAAAAGCCGCTGAGAGATCTAATAGGACCAGGACAGAGGAACAACCCCTGTCCCGAGCCCTCCAGAGATCATCAACCAATGCGACCAATGCCATTTCCATGCCTGAAGCCTGACTGGAACGGGTCCAGATAGTCAGCTTCATCCAGGTACTGGGGAAGTTGTCGCGCAACCATGCTCTCAACAACCTTCACAACAAAGCGAAGGTTGGAGACTGGACAATAGTTTGCTAATATAGCCGGGTCCAGGGAAGGCTTCTTGAGGAGGGGCTTCACCACCGCCTCTTTCAAAGAGGGAGGGAAGAAACCCTCACTCAAAGAGGCATTAATAATCCCCTGGAGCCAGCCTCGTGTAACCGCCCGGGAGGCCAGCACCAACCAGGAGGGACACGGGTCCAATAAACATGTGGCAGCACTAAGCCTACCCAGAATCCTGTCCATGTCCTTGGGAGTCATAGGGTCAAACCCTCCCAGATAACATTCTCAAGACCCACCTCCGTCACCCCATCCGAATCTACCCAATCAGAGTCCAGGCCTTCCCGAATCTGAGTGACTTTGTCATGCAGGAATTGCACAAAATCCTCAGCCCTGCCCTGTAAGGGGTCTTCCATTGCTCCCAGATGAAGGAGGGAGTGGGTCACCCTAAACAGGGCTGCTGGGCGGTTCTCTGCAGACTTGATAAGAGCGGAAAAATAATTAGATTTTGCCACTTTTATCGCCACTAGGTAGATCTTAATATGAGGCCTCACCAGTGTTTGGTCAGATTCGGAGCGACTGGCCCTCCAATCGCTCTCCAGGCGTCTAGCCACTGTTAAAACATTTACAATTAAATATCTCAATTCTCTATTATATGTTTCTGATAAAATCCCTAATAAAAATATCTCTGGTTTAAAGTCAATGTGTTTCTTTGTCATTTTTTCCAACCATGTGTGGATTTTAGTTCAATATCTTTTAGCTTCTGCACATGTCCACCACATATGGTAATATGAACCTGGAGTCTGATAACACTTCCAACACTTCTCCGATTTATTCTTAAACATCCTGGCTATTCTCGCCAGGGGTAGATGCCACCTGTAAAACATCTTATACAAATTCTCCTTATATGCTGTTGACATTGTCATTTTATAGTTTTGCAACCACAATTTTTGCCATTTCTCTAGATCAATCCCATAACCAAAAATTTTCCCCCATGCAATCATTGTCTCTTTAACTTGTTCTTCTTCCAGTTTTACTTCTAATAGATAACCATACAGTTTTTCATCAGAACCTGTTAAAATTTTATCTAAATTCATCAAATTACTGTAAAAACCCTCTGTCTTAGAATCTTTATCATATCTAGACTGTATTTGTATATATGAAAACCAATCCATTTTTATCTCTTGTTTTTCTAATTCTTGCTTTGATTTAAGTTCACCCTTTTCATTCAATAATTCACAATATCTAACAATTTGTTCCTTTCTAAATGTTATTGAGTATGAGAATGCTTCAATAGTAGATAACCAGAATTTTTAAATTTTTAAATAAGATATCTTTTAATCTTCTCCCAGTTTGATAACAAAGACTCTCATATAACGTGTCTTCTAAAATAACCCTGTGTTTTTGTACTCATATACCATAAGAAAGTATGCCAACCCAACAGCAAGTCATGTCCTTCTAAAGTCAACAATCTAATATTTCATAACATTATCCATTCTTTAATCCACATCAAGCTTGATAGTATAATTCCCAATCCGGCAAACCAAAACCTCCTCTTGTTCTAACATCTTGCAACAATTTTAATTTTATCCTCACCTTTTTACCCTGCCAGATATATTTTAACACAATTTTATTTAGATCTTCAAAATACTCTTTTCCCAACCTAATTGGAATTGTCTGGAACAAATATAAAATTCTAGGCAATATATTCATTTTAATAGTTGATATCCTCCCTATCAATGATAGTTGCAAATTCTCCCATTTAGCCAAATCTGTCACTATCTGTTGTCCTTAAATAACATTTATATTTTCTTGAGCTCACATAGTAACTGGGGTAATATCAGTAAAATAAACATTTTAATTTATCAGGAGTATCCCACATCTTCTCCAAAATACCTTGTCTCATCTCACCTAACAGCACTTTCTTAACTGAAATGTATATTTTTGTGTGTTGTTGTGGCTACTGTGCAGTCCTAGGTTCTTTAAGGAGGCAATGACAATGTGGCATGGAGAATTATGTCCTCTTCAAACCATGTTTGTAGCATCAGATTTGAAGCACTGTATGTTCTTGTTTCATTTCCTACCTTCTGTTTCTATCTCAATATTGCCTCTTTTGATGTAAGCTTTGGCCTTTGTTGACTTTTTAGGAACTTCTAGACAAAATATCACTCCTAAGTATTATGCATTTCTTCTTTCAAAGTAGCTTAGATGCACACAAAGCATCATCCATCATTACAGCAAAATTAGGAAGGACCAAAAGTGATATGATATGATCAATAGCATGCCGGTGCAATGTTCAGCACCTGCTCACTGTTGAGGATATCAACCACAACTTTCCTTTATTCACCAAAAATACACCATTCAACTTCACATATGTCCTGTGTCACTCAACTAATCATATATAAAAAGAAAATTTAGTATCAGTCTTTACTGCTCTATTTTTTTCAGTAAGATCATGTAGTTAACTGCATCTGCTGTTTATTAACAAGACAAGATATAAGCGCCCTTGTTGTTGACCTGACATGCTCTCTGATTCTTCCCATAGTAGTAGTATAGTAACAACAACTTTACAGTAACTGAAAAGCTTACATTTCAAGATAAATTTGGAAATTATTCAACATTACTCTTAATCAGACCATCATGTTCATCATCATCAGAATTGGAAGGAAACTTGGAGGTCTTCTAGTCCAACCCCCTGCTCAAGCAGGAGACCCTATACCATTTCAGACAAATGGCTGTCCAGTCTCTTCTTGAAAGCCTCCATTGATGGAGCACCCACATCTTTTAAAGACAAAGATCAGAATCTTGATTGGAAGACATGTGGAATTGCTTTTCAGGATGATTTTCCTTAGAGAGAATCATTTTCAAGTCCACAAATCTACATGAGAGTGAGATAACCTCTTTCTTAGCTAAATCCAAATGCATTTGGTTATTTTTTTCATCTCTCTCTAATTACAGTGTGGACCTTGGCCTTGTATTCCATACTGGTAATCTATTAAGGACATTTAATATGCTAACATATTTAGCACATATATACAGTAAGTGTTCTTGTTTTTCTTTGCAATGTTCAAGCAACATTAACTATTGTCATGCTGTTGTCTATAGTGTGAACCAGTGTCAGACTTGCCCCAGCCGGATCCCTAGGAAAGAAAAACCCTTGACTCCATTTGGTTGAGTGATAGGTGCTTTTACTAAGGATTACTGGTTGCAGCAAAAGCAGGCAAGAACTAAAGCTTCCCATACAAAGTTACAAGTTTTCCCCTTTGTGATTTCCCCCTCCCCTTTGCCAGACTGTCAGTATCCAATAGCAACCCTGTGCAATATTTTGGGAATCGTTTTGATTTTAGGCATGTCTTGAAATGATTGTGCATACTTTCCCAGGCTAGGCCTCCTTGGGCAGCTGGATTAGTCTGGATTTCACACGTCTGATTTATGTCAGTGCCAATCCCTCCCCCCTCCCTTTGCCTCCTTCTACTTCCTCCTGCACTTCTTCCCCAAATGCCTGTGCCCCCTCTCCCAGTTTATGGCAGGATTCCAATAGTTTAGCAGAGTGTAGCAAGGATGGTAGAGCTGACAGCCAGTTTGGTGTAGTAGTTAAAGGCAATGAGCTAGAAACAGGAAGACCATGAGTTGTAGTTCTGGTTTATGCATGAAATTAGCTAGATGACATTGGGCAGTCACTCTCTCCCTCTCAGCCTTAGGAAGAAATCAATGGCAAGCCACTTTTGAAAAATATTGCCAAGAAAACTTGTCAAATATTCAAGACTGAGTCAAAGGCATAAATATAAATTGTCACTAATAATAGTAACCAAACATTTAATTTTAAAAATATGGATGTCTTGGCTGGAACAAAGAAAGCAAGATTTTAGTAATTTATAAGGAAGATGTTTCCAAGAATAGTCATGCATTGAAGCAAATTATCAAGGCAAGCAGTGAGATCCCTATCATTAGAAACTTTAAAAATACAGTAAACTGAGAAAAGAACAGATGTAATTGTGTTTAAATAAAAGCCCATTAACTAACTGCTGAAAGATAGCAATCATAAGTTATCCAGTGGAACATTCTTTAAATTTTTGTTATTTTATATTTTGTTGATTTTGTCAATTTATTTAACTGTACATTATCCAAAGTCTAGTCTTTAAATGCAATATTTAGACTTATAACTCACATGTAGAAGGATTATCAAATATAGGTTAAATAAAAGCAAAAAATTATATCTACCTGATTGTAAACCAGAACAGTATGTAAAGAAAATATATTTATTTAGCTCACTGGGACCTTACCTCTGATTTCATAGGCTTAAAGATATCTAATAACAAATTTAATGACAATACAGTGATTTTAAACTCAAATGTGGAACTGGCCTAGCTGTTTGCCCTATAAAAGCTAAATTTATTTGTTTTTGCTTTTAATTTCATATTCCCTTCTATATAATAATATTGAAGTTTATAATTAAAAAAATAAGAACTAATATAAACCAGAGTAAAAGTAAAGAAGAATCAATGTGCCAAAAAGAAAGAGAAAAAAGAAAGAAAAGAAAGTGGAATGAATATATAAAGAGTATTCTCCCTTCATAAGAACTATATACAATTTTAGTAATTTAGCATTTTCTCTTAAAATACAATAAATGGTCTCTTCTTCTCATACTTCATCTCTTCAATAAACAAATCTTCGAAGCCTCATCATTTAGTCCTGATCAGCAAAGTCCATTACAAGTTACCAGAGATAGCAATGTATCTGTTTTAGTCTTGAGCAACCATCTTAACATTCCCTGTCTTTTAACAATCTGATCTTTAATCCAGTCAAATAAAGTCTTGGAACTTGATTTCTTATTCTTTTTTCTCTCACACAAAATTCTTCACAATATTAATGTCCCTTTTTTATAAGTATAAGAAAGTTATCCAGGTCACTCTTTTGATTTGATAAAACATCATTGGATTTCATTTATATATCTATTGTAACATCTCTTTCCACATCATTCCCATAACCAGTCATTTTTATATCCCCTTTCAAATCAGAATCAGTCTCATCTAGTAAAGCTTGTTCCTTTTCCATAACATTTTCTAACCACGATCAGTATATAACAGCAGACATTTTTCAAATTAACTTCTGGATCTAATGTGCTCAAATATCCTTTAGTACATCCATTGTTAAAATATGATGCACCATTCTGTATAAATAAGTTGAAGTGTTCTTCTCCTTAAATTGTCATCTGGTTTCCTTTAGCGTCCAGCCAACTCCCATCTTATTTATTTACACACACACACACACACACACAGAGGCATTTCAATACAAGTAGTCCTTAAGTTATGATCATTCATTCAGCAACCGTTTGAAGTTAAACAAGGGAGACTTACGACTAGTCCTCAGACTTTTAGCCATTTCAATACCTGCATAGTTATGTGAACAAAATTCAAGTTCTTGGCAACCAGCTTGAATTTACAACTGTTTGCAGCATACTGCTGTCATGTGATTTCCATTTGTGACTTTCCTTGCTGGCTTCCCACAAGCAAAGTCAATGGGGAAACCAGCAAGAAAAGCCTTCCCCACCCCTCATTGCACACCATGCCCTTCTTTCCCCCTTTGCTCAAACTCATCCCATGACCTCCTTCACCTGCCTCCCTGCACTCACTCACTCACACACATACACACGTGCACCCCACACCCTCTTTCCCTGGCCTCCCTGGGCTCACAAACACCCCACACCCATTCTAATCTTATACTGTATATAGTGATTACATCAGTGACCAGAAACACATATTAACTTTGTTCGGTTGTTCCTGCCAATTTGCATAGCTAACGGGGTGGGGGGGTGGGGGGGGAACCAAGCTAGATTTGCCTGAGTGGGTAATCAAAGTACTGATAACTCCTCTTGTCCTTTCCTTGTCCATTATGAAGGCGACAGCCTTCTCTTAATATTTGTCTCCAAATTCTTTCAAACAGCTGAACATGACAAATTCAATGTAACTATCACTGATAATACCTATCCACAGAGCTGCTCTGTATAGACCTATCATATTATTTTATTTTTATTTACTAAACTTGAAAAGGAAATGAAATCACTCCAAAATGCTAAAGGGGATGGTAACTAAAATAACGTAGTTAATTGCTTAGTATGTAAAAACACCCACGATCTCCTATCTGTAGCAAATAGCTTTAAGGAGCATGAAGTAGAATTGTGATGAATAGGAGTGGTTTTACTGCTGATTGGAATTTGGTGTGGGAATTGTCTGGATAGCAAGAAATGCTGTGGCTGCTTCTCCGGGAAGTTTCTTTTAATGAATAATTCAGAAGCATTTCTGCAAGCTGTAAGCAACGTTTTCAAAGCTTTTTTCCACATTCTGGAAGGAGTTGTTTTGCTTAATGCTGGAGAATCCCTTCTTTATGGTTTCAGAACAATTTTACTGCATGTCACTCCCCATACATTTCGGCAGTTCTATTCATGTGAGAAATTTATATTGGAGTTGGAAAGTTTATGCATCAGTGCTGGTACAATTGATACTTTTCAACTCACAACTCTGTTGAGTAACCCAGCTTATGTAAGGCACGTTGCTATAGAAATATGAAGAACTATGAATTAGATATTACAAGAGAGATTAACAAGTTAAGGGGGGAAATGTTGTCTTCAGGCTCAAGATTATTACAAAATTGCATTTTCTTTATATTTTTTTTCTAATGTTCCAGAAAGTAATATAAAAAGGACATTTTTTTTTAATGAGGAAAAACTTAAATAGCTATTTGAATTGACTTTTAAAGAAACATTATGTGAAATGAGGTAGACCAGTTTTGGGATGAATCCAAAGATCAGCATGAGCAGGACAGTAATGGACTTCAAGGCAACCTTAGTCAGATAGACAAGAGAAAGAAATTTCCTCTTTTAATAACTATGTCAAACCTACTTTAAGGCTTATAGGTAGTCCTTGGCTTACAACCATTTGTTCAGCACCCATTCGAAGTTACGGCAGTGCTAAAAAAATGGACTTATAACCCATGCTTAACATTATGGCTTTTGCAATGTCCTACCCCAGTCATGTGAACAACCCATCCATACTTATGGCTGTAGATCACTCCAACTCCCCTCAACTGCCTATATATTCCAGTCTCTGCCCTTTGGCCATCCTGAACTCCAAGACCCATGCTATCCTGCTCACCATCACCCAGCTTACCTTTGCCATTTTCTTCCTCCTGCTGCTGCCAAGGCAAGGGCAGTCTGTCTGCTGGGCTGGACTTTGGCTGTGGGAACAACAACAGCAAGAACAAAAAAAGCTGAAATCTTCTGCCAAAATGCCCCTTTGCAAAAAGATCCTGGAGCAATCCTCCTCTTTCTTCTTCTTCCTCCATCTTCCTCCTCCACCTCCTCCTCCTTCCCCTTTCTCCTCCTCTTTCCCCTTCTGTCGTTCTTCCTCCTCCATCTTCCTCCCTCCTCCTCCTCCTCATCCCATCATTCCTCCATGAGCTCAATATGGCCCTTCAGTTTTATTTCTGAAACGACTTTCCTGTTCTGAGTGCTTGAGCCAAAGTCACACATAGCTGAGGTGGACTTGAATCTAGTTTCCCTGTTCTCTAGGGACACTCCGACCACAATGCCATTCACCATTCATATTTCATAAAATGAATGGTAAGGGGGCTGGCCATTATTGAGCCTGATGATGTTTTCTTAATTGAAAAACAGCCCATGAAATGCAAAGCATTTGTTTAATAATAAATAGATTGTTTCTTCTTTTCTGGTTCTCAAGGGAGGCAGCTAGAAACCCTAAAGCAAACACTTGCTTTATAATCTCCCAGCTGAGATTTCACTTTGTGGTTAACAGTGGTAATTGTGTATATTGAAGTCTAGCTAGGAACTGCACCAAGCTGTATTTGTTTTTATTTAAGGGGTAAAAGAACATTATTTCCATGGCTTTCCCCGCATGGTGTCAAATGACATCCTTTTTGTGTGTGTGGAAGGAAAAGAGGAAATAGTCTGATTTGTGTGTTCAGTTTGCTTCACAGACTCTGCTGAGTAATCAGCTCAGGAACTCAGGAATTTCAGTGATGGTGGCCATCATTTTACACACACACACACACACTCACACACTCCAACGAGTTAGATGTAATATCAAGAGACAAATGCATGCAAAGTTCACTTTAACTATGCGTGCTTTAAAAATAAACTGGTGCTACTTCATCTTGACACTCATTTTTGTACTACCCGTTACATTAAGTCCTTAAATGCTTCAACTGCATTGTTGTTTATTCTCTCTGTGATTTAAGTGTCTGATTTTCATTTTTTTAAAAAAAAATTCAGCTCATTCTGATTATTTGAAGTCCACTGCTGTAGACCTGACTTAAACATAGAACCAGTGGTGGGTTGCTACCGGTTCTCACCGGTTTGGGCGAGTCGGTAGCGGAGATGGTGAGGTGAGAGTGGACCGCTTCTCTCTGATGGTTAGCTTGGCCCTCCCGTCTGCCCCTGCGTTATACATACCTTATATTCGGTCATTTTTAGCCCAGCTGAAAGACATAGCAGAGCGGATTTCTGTGTCTCAGCTGTTCCTTAATACACTGCGCTTGCGCAGAGCGAAGTGAAGCGCGTGCATGAAGCGAACCGGTGGTAACACTGGTTGAAACCCACCACTGCATACAACTTTATGTAAAATGAACAAATGAACTGTATTAATTGGGCGCATATGTGAAATATCTGACCCTAGCAGTATTAGTGCAACACCATTTGTTGGCCAAACCGTGGACTGGCCCATTCAAACTGGTTTTGTTTTGTTTTGTTTTGTTTTGTTTCGTTTCGTTTCGTTTCGTTTCGTTTCGTTTCGTTTCGTTTCGTTTCGTTTACTCGATGCAAAGGAACCAATTTATCACACAAGGCAAGGAAATTACAAAATCTATTTATTCTGCACAGAACCAAAGATGTGGACCCAAGTCAAAAATTGGGAGCCCCAATACACAAATTAGCATAGCTTTTATAAACTTCTAAACAAAAGTGCATGATTGTTAACAAGCAATAGGCAACAAGCACTTCACACCCCTCCCAATGTAGCATTTCAGCCCCCTGTCCTTTCCTTGCTGGTTGATAAGATTGGCAGCTGAATATGCCAAACTTTCTAGCTAACTTATCTGCCACAAGAAAAAGGGACTTAGAATTGACTGCAGCCTGTTATGAGTTATTTGATGATGGCAGTCTTGCCTGATCCTCCCAGGAAAGTACAGGCAGAGCAGAAGACTCGAAAAGGGAAACAGAGACAACAATGGAGTTTAGATAAAAATGGGGTTTGAGCCAGCCACACTAGTCCTAAACATTTACTTAAAATGAAAGCCCAGTTTAAATGCCCAGCTATGACAATCTTGAAAGCTTCTAAAAATTATTAAAAACATAAACTAATGGTGTTGCATTTAATCCACATAACAAACTAGTAATCTATTTTTCATTATACGTACGATATCTGTTTTGTTAATCTGTTCTGTTAAACAAAAATAGGACTTCCTTAGCTTTTTCATGAAAAAGCTAAAGGTTTTCAACAACAGATTTCAGGGCCTGGTCATGACGTGACATACCCTTTTAACAAGGGACTATTCCATAAATGAGAAAATTTTTCTAGTACTCACAGAAATTTATTTTAGAAAGAGGAAGAGTCCAGTAATTCACATTTCCACTCTTCCAGACTCTAAAAGCTTCCAGGCATAATAACTCATACAGTCTGACCATTCTTTCATTATATTCATGCCATAGTTGCTATTAGTTCCTGATACAATAATACGTAGCTTGTCTATCCAGCAGGAATTTTCAGTCATGCAGTCAGTCCTTTCAAGGTTTGTTTTCATTAACCTTTTACATGTTTGAGTAGAGAGTTCACTCTTACATGTTACTAGGGAAAGGATGAGGTGTTCCCCCCACCCTGTCCTGTCCCCCCAGCAACAGCATTTACTTGAAATACAACAAAACGTATCTCTTTTCTGCTTCCCAACTTGGAGAGGAAGAGAAAGCCTAAGGCCATGATGGCAAACCTATGGCACGTGTGCCACAGGTGGCACGCGGAGCCATATCTGTGGGCACGCAAGCATTGCCCTAGCTCAGTTCCAGTGCACATGCGCACACTGGCCAGCTGATTTTCGGGCTTTCCGGGCCCACTGGAAGTTGGGAAACAGGCCATTTCCGGCCTCCGAAGGGCCTCTGGAGGGGGGTGGGGAAGGCCGTTTTCACCCTCCCCAGGCTCCAAAAAAGCCTCTGGAACATGGGGAGGGCAAAAAACGGGCCTACTGGGCCTACCATGCCATCACATGCCAAAAGCGGGAGGAGCGCGGGGGATTGCACGTGCATGCATGGGGGGTGGGGCGCATTGAATTATGGGTGTGGGCACACAGACACATGACACCCCCATGCTCCCCACGCTTTTGGCACACAACGACAAAAAGATTAGCCATCACTGGCCTAAGGTAATGTTATTTTTCAATTAGCCTGCCAGAATTTTCAGGTGCAAGAATAAGACAGCTTACTTTCTATACAGACACCATATTTTCATATCTGTAAATTGTAGGCTATAAATTTTAGAATGGTGAAATTTAAAGATAGCATATTTTAAGGATGGAGACAACAGCCATTCTGTTAACCTCTTTTTAGTAGCAGTCACATCAATCAACCTCAAAGTCCTACCTAACTCCAGATAGCATTTGTAAGATACTATCTGGAAGACTTCCTGTTTTGAACTGCACATACCAAATATGCTTTTATTTATTTATTTTATTTATTTAATTTATTAGTCATATTTCTATGCCGCCCACTCGCCGAGGACTCTGGGCAGCTTAAACCAAAGACAGTATATTAAATAGCATATTGCCCCCAACAATCTGGGTCCTCATTTTACCCACCTTGGAAGGATGGAAGGCTGAGTCAACCTTGAGCCAGTGAGATTTGATCCACTGATCTGCTGAACTAACAGTCAGCTGAAGTAGCTGCAGTACTGCACTCTAACCACTGCGCCACCTCGGCTTTCAGTATGAAGTTATTGTAGGTGCCCACAGTGAGATGGTTGGCATATAAATTTAATGTATTATAAATAAATTGCGGGCAAATAAGAAGAATGTCAGTCCACTGTTGATTGATTTATTCCTTCTGAGTTTGCAAATAAATTGGTGAGCTATTCAGTGCTTCTCAATATGAGTAGTAGAAAACACCATTTATGTACATGACTGAGTTTTCCAGGATTTGCCATTTTGCTCACAAAAGAACTCCTGTTTACTTCTTGTTTAGAACATTTATATACTCTGACCTTCAAAAAAGCCTTTCTGAGAACTGTTCGCAAATGAAAACTAAAAATACAGTAATACAAAATATATTTCTTTGCAATTCCCAGGGTACAAGTTGACAGCTGCCTTTGTGATTGTTAGCGCTGAGAAGCTAGTAATTTTATCCACATCTGATTATTGTACAAACAAGCAACAAATTGGTCTCTCAAGGCATAATTTAACATTTGACCAAATTGACAGTATTCTGACATCCTGAGTGCTGCAAACTATACTGTTGATTCTCCACTTCTCTGGTTATTACTGATTCTGAAAGCATTGATGTGGTAGAATAAAAATAAAGTGGAATATGCAGCATTTTCACTGTCCCTCAGCATTTTGCAAACATATTCCCTCTTTTTTGTGTTAATTAAAGTTTTCTGGAATGAAAATTGCCTCTTTCCCTGCCTTCTTTGGTTCATTTACTAGCATCTAGAAAATAGTGAAAAGTAATTTTTTTAATGACTAAAAGTGAAGAAGTATAAATATTTCTACTACAACTTGAGTAGACCAAAGGCCCTTTGAAATGTTCCTAGCTTTAATTAATACATATGTATGGGACACAATATGAAATGGCCTTTTCCAAACAACATAAACAAGTTGTTATGTCCATATGTACATAGGTTTGTGTAGAGGGTTTGTGGGTTTTCCGTACAAAATCCACAATGAATGCACCTAAATTGGGGACAGGTTTTCCAGTTCCTTCTCAATCTTCTTTTTAAATTCAGATAACATCCAAAATAACATCACATCACAATTTATATTTCTCTCTGTGTGTGTATTTGCCCTACAATATCTCTCATGCAATTTACGACAGAAGTTATCAATTACCATAGAGCCATGTCTGAAATCAAGTGGTTAATTCCCTATACAGGATGTTCATGGTAGGATGGTTTTCTTTATGTAAAAATCTGCAAATGTAGATTTTTTCCAAGAAAGTAATATTGTGTGGTTCGACTTTTATAATATTGAGAATGTTACTGATGCATAGTTAAGGCTCAGTAATGTTCTGTTTTTGTAGTATGAATTTAAATACATTCTGTTTGGTCATGAACATCCTAATTCAATATACAGTGGTAGGTATATATACTATACATATTTTCAATTAACTTGTAGAAGATTCACAGTTTGTATCATATTAAATATTCCATTACCTCAGGGTGCAGTAATGGCAGTTGTTTTGTTATTAAAATGATTAAAATTCCTGATGTTCACATTAATAATCTACCATGAATTTTGAAACTAGAAATATTTTGAACTATTACTCAAAGCTCACTAATTAAGTTGTAGAATTGGGGACATATAGGCAGTAGGACAGTTCAGTTCAGATGCTTCGTTGTTATGTCAGAAAGGGTTACCTAACTGCCTGATTGTTTTAAATTATTCTAATCATTTATGTCTAACATGTCTATCAGTACTGTTAAACATCTACATATTTAAATTTAAATTTCCACATGTACAAACGAAGAAATAAAGATGGTTGTTAGCGATTCGAAGCATCTGTCATTTCCAAAAGAAAAGCGAAGAAGAAAAAATATCTCTTTAATACAGAAGTAAAAAAAAAAAAAGATTAAGTGATTTCCCCAGATGTCTGAAACAGAATTATGCAAAAATAGCTATCTTTATCTAGCTTGTTATTCTAAATGGCATTATCAGTGGTGAGCTGTACATATTTTAAAATTATCCCACAATGTTTTGGCACAAAAAGAATGTCTTCATCTTTTCTCTGCATTAGACTTCCTTAAAATTGTTGCGATGGAAGTTATGGCTGCTGGATCATTTAGTAAACAGCACTATCCATAATAAGATCAGGAACCTTCCTGGCACCGAATGGAAACTAACTGTGTTTTTCCTATCACCAGATGTCTGATGGGTTACAAGTGGTGGAAATGCTCACTCACCCTGTCAAAAATGCAGAGATCAGTTTGATCGCTTTCAAAAGTGCATTATCAGACTGTGGCAATCAATATGTGTGAATGTTACAATAAAGATAGATTTTCATGGTTTCTGTTTCTTATCTAGACTGCCTTGAAGGGCTGACATCAGATATCTGCAGGGGTTGGACTTTGGACCTTGGTTTAGATTGCAAAGTCATACCTGCAACATTTTGCAAATATTTAAAGCAAACTTGCCTATCAGTACTGCAGGAGACTTCCCTTCTGCAGTTGCTTATCTCTAATAATTGATTTCAGAGAACTTCAATTGGTAGTTTAGCTGATCTTTCTTCTTTAATGCCCAAACCTATTAAAGAAATGCCTAGAATATCCAGTCATGTTTGTCAGCTCTGATCAAAAAGATGAAACTTCCCACTCCTGTGAATCTCAGGATGCTCTTTAATGTTTATCTTTTTGGTCTTTTGAATGGGAAGGACATGAGATTCACTCTTTTCCTATTCTAGGTCAAACTTTAAAATGAAGCCACCTTCTTGGCTTTGTCGTTGGCCAAAAATAAGTCATTATCGGTACATGTTTCTGGTAGTAGCCAACATACCAAGCAGATGGACCAGACTCTGTGTCTCTTCACATTCACACAGCGTGTTGTTATCTGCTAAGAGCCTCTGCTTGAATATATTGATTTTACATTTAGGCATTCCAACTCTCAACCTATTCAGGATACTCCAAGTAGTATAAGGGAGGTCAGCCATATCCTCCTTTTTTTTTTTTTATTTGATTTACTGGCCGCCCTTCTCCGGAGACTCAGGGCGGCTTACAATGTGCTCAGCAATAGCCTTCATCCTTTTATATATTTATACAAAGTCAGCTTATTGCCCCCACAAACTGGGTCCTCAATTTACCTACCTTAGAAAGGATGGAAGCCTGAGTCAACCTTGAGCCTTGGCGAGATTCGAACCTACAGTAATTGCAGGCAGCTGGTCTTAATAACCAGCTTAATAACAGGGTGCCTTAGACCACTGTACTACCAAGGCTCTTTAATGTTATTCCTTGCTCGATGGTCTCCTTCCTCCATCTTTTAATTCAATTTTGTTCTTGTGTATTGAGAATGAGATTTAATATCTCTATAAGAATAAAAAAAAAGAAAGAATTACTGTGTAAATTGTATAATAACCCAAATAATAATTAATCCAAATTTAAAAATAGCAGAACCCACATGGCTTGAGAGAACTAAGCAGGATAAAGTAATGAACTAGTTCTACTCTACTAGAAACATTTGGTAAAGTTCTGACCACAGTAAATCAGTACTGCCATGACCTCCCTCTCTGGGTATTAAATCCTTGTGTTTCTCTAAAATTGAAAGGGAAAATCTTTACAGCTTCTGAAATAAAACATTCATAGTTGATCATTTGACTTAGTTTGTGGATTGTAGTTCATCAGCATTTGGAGCGCCATAATTTCTTCATCCCCAAAGTAGATTTAGTTTCATTCTACATATAGACATTACACACTTATATACAATAAACACAAATTTCCAAAGAAGCATCTTTATGTTATTTTGTCATGTTGAATCTGTTCTTGGGAAAAGTAGGGTTCAAACTCAGCTACCATGTAAGCTTGTACAAATAATTATCAGATTGACTTCATTATTAGTAACTTGGCAATATTGTGAACTATCTCAAATAAGTTTAGAAAGACAAAAATTAAACAAGGATGATCAAGTTTCTTTAAAGCATTATGGAAGTTACATTCTAGAAAATATTTAATAAAAATCTAATTGTACTGTTTTGGAAAAATAATGCTTGCTTTTTTTTCTGGATGTCTAGATAATTATCCAGTGATACAGTTAATTTTTGTTATAGTGGAGGTGGAGTTTCAATTCAAAATAATGCTGAAGATTTTATTTTGTTTTTACTTTTTTAATTTCAGGTTTGGATTCTCTGACAGGGCATGCATTTGCAGGTAAAGTTACAGTTAGCCTGGAATTATGTTGTATATATGTGGTATAACATGCTGTTAAATGTATTTATGTGTGCATGCAGGATTTCTGGTGTTAACAGTCATATATTTTGTATTGTCTATGAAACATATCTGAATAAATATTTTGAGCAAATAAATACTGACAATTTATCCCAAATCTTACAAAATGGAAATTGACATTTTTTACTAGAAAAGTCAAATTCTTACAATATAATTATTACAATATCATTTAATATTTGCGTACTGTCTAAAAGTATATGCATTAACACACAAATCACACATCTATTTTAAATCTAGGCCATTCTATAAGGGGCAGTACCATGTCAAATTATTTTTAAAAACCTAGAAGCTCTCCAAATATTTCACTGTCGTTTCACTGATTCTTTGTGTTTGTGTTTCCTTAAGAAGAGATCAACTTTCTTTTTAAAAAAAAGTTTCTATTTTATTTATTTGATGACTATACCTATTGCTATTTGTGATTATCTTGAGTTTGGTTTCAAAATAGATTAATAAAAGGAGAGCAAATATGAAACATTTGTTATCTCCATCTACTTTTCTACAATATCTTCACACTAATATGTATCTATTAGCTTTGAACTGTTTTGGATAGCTAGTTTTGAATAAAATAACCGTAAATAGTAAGTAGAGGACTACTTGTTACAATCAATAGCCCAAACCATCACTGCCATCATAGTCAAAGAATGTCCCAACGAATGAAAGAATGGTCAAACACCAAAATAGGAAGAGATGTAAGCTCACGAACAAACAGGGATAAAGATAAACAAGAAAGAGTTATTGTTCTAGCCCTCACTACACGTTACTCTGTGTGGAGCTTGACATGCAGCTAAACCCACCTATCTTCCAATAAAACACACCATGTGCGTAGATCTGGATACCTTATTAAAGGAACAGGATGGATGAAACTGGGAAAAATAGAAATACATTCAATAAGAACCCAAATACAAAGTAAGCAGTGTTGAGTTGCTGGTGAGCATAATAATTAACAAATACGGATAAATCTAAATCTCACCAGCGATGCTGTGTCTATGCTGTGTCTGTCCTGGTCCTGTTAGATCTCTCAGCGGCTTTTGATACCATCGACCATGGTATCATGCTGCACCGGTTGGAAGAGTTGGGGGTGGGAGGCACTGTGTTGCGGTGGTTTTCCTCCTTTCTCTCTGACCGGTCGCAGTCTGTGTTGACAGGGGGACAGAGGTCGACCCCGAGGCCCCTCATATGTGGGGTGCCGCAAGGGTCAGTCCTCTCGCCTCTCCTGTTCAACATTTATGTGAAGCCGCTGGGCGAGATCATCCGTGGTTTCGGGGTGGAGTACCATCAGTACGCTGATGACACCCAGCTGTACATCTCCACCCCGGATCACCCCAACGATGCCCTTGAAGTGATGTCCCGGTGCCTGGAGGCCGTACGGATCTGGATGGGGAGGAACAGGCTCAGGCTCAACCCATCCAAGACTGAGTGGCTGTGGTTTCCGACGTCCCGATATAGTCAGTTGACGCCATCACTGACTATTGGGGGCGAATCATTGGCCCCCACGGAGAGGGCTCGCAACTTGGGCGTCCTCCTGGACTCACGGCTGTCTTTAGAAGAGCACTTGACGGCCGTGACCGGGAGGATTTTTCATCAGGTTCGCCTGATTCGCCAGTTGCGTCCCTTTCTGGATCGGGACTCTTTACGCACGGTCACTCATGCCCTTGTCACCTCCCGCCTGGACTATTGCAACGCTCTCTACATGGGACTCCCCTTGAGGAGCACCCGGAGGCTCCAACTGGCGCAGAGTGCGGCCGCGTGGGTGGTAATGGGAGCGACATGGCGTTCCCATGTAACACCTCTCCTGCGCGAGCTGCACTGGCTCCCGGTGGTCTTCCGGGTGCGCTTCAAGGTTTTGGTTACCACCTTTAAAGCGCTCCATGGCTTAGGACCCGGGTACTTGCGGGACTGCCTACTACCACCAATAGCCTCCCACCGACCAGTACGCTCCCATAGAGAGGGGCTCCTCCGGGTGCCGTCAGCCAAACAATGCCGACTGGCGGCCCCCAGGGGGAGAGCCTTCTCTGTGGGGGCACCTACTATCTGGAACGAGCTCCCCCCAGAGATACGGAGGATCCCGGATCTGCGCACCTTCCGCCGCGCCTTAAAGACCTTACTATTTCACCAGGCCGGCCTGGCCTAATTTTCCCCCTCTTTTATAAAAGATTTTTAAAATTTTAAATATTTTAAATATTTTAAATATTTTTAGTATTTATATATTCAATTTTAAATTGGTTTTAAAAGTTTGGGGTTTTAAATTTGTCGGGGCCAAAATTATTTAATTTGATTTTATTCTATTTTTTAAATTTTGTATTGTATGTGTTTTTATTGTTTGGCTGTGCACCGCCCTGAGTCCTTCGGGAGTAGGGCGGTATAGAAATCTAATAAATAAATAAATAAATAAATAAATAAATAAATATGGGACATGGATTTTTGTCCTCAGATAAATGTGTGCCACGGATTAGACTGGATTCCTCTGGGTGCTTCTGTTTCCTCCAAAAGCTAAAGGAAAGGAGTCTGGCTTCATTTGGGATGCACTTGTTTTGGGAGTGAGGGTTTATCGGTGGGTGGCCCTTAAAGGGCCAAGTCAGCTTCCAAATAATGCAGATTGCTATTTGGCTCCGGCCCCTAGATGGGGACAGAGAACAACAACAGTATATACACAAATGATGTCTGACAGTATGACAGTTATGCATTTAGGAATTTAAAGTCTCATGGGAAAAAATATTTCAAATTCTTGTAAAAGAAAAATCCATTTGGATTTTGTATGCTACTTTAATGTTATACAGTAATTCCATGAAATTGGATTTTATAGCCAAGAGCAAATCCTTAAAGGAGATAATTTAAATTAAAACTTGTGGAAATGGTCAGCTAGTTTAGCTTAGGGCAGAATATATTATTAATTGGCTAACATGGGATTGAAGACAACTGACAACTTCATAAAAGTAAGGCAGAATGAATATATTTCCTAAAATAAATTTCAGAAATATATTTCCTGAATTTTTGATCATACCCGATTTACATCCATAATATAAAACGTAAACTTTTTTTCCCCTCTTAACCATCAATATTCACATGTGCAGTACATATACTATGGTGAAGCCATCTTCTATCATGTTAAAAGCTTGCAAATTGTTTAGGGTTTTTTTTTGTTTTGTTTTGTTTTGTTTTTTTTGAAGGTTCCAGGTTCACATACACCTTTCTCCATATCCCAAGCATAGATCTTCTTGAGCATCCAAACAGGTCATATTAACACCATTCAAGTGATACAGGTTGCCCATGTGCTATCCATCTATTGTTTAACTGAAACACAATTTACAGCATGTGAACTTTCACACTGAATTAACTTTAATTAAAAAGAAGTTCCAAACTCTTCTGATATAAAGAAAAGAGTGAAGGACTAGAAAGTCCATTGTCTGCAGCGGTTCATGCATCACACAAGATGGTGATTTCATATGTTGTCTAAACTAGGCCATTCTTAATCTATTCATTAAATAGCCGAATAATTTCAGAGAGTATAACCGTTAATACTTCTAACAGAAGCACTGTAACTTCTAGTAATGTAACGATATATTACCATTTTTAAATCCACAATATAAATTCGTTTTAGGTGCTGCTTTGTTGTTTTGGTATCTTAAACCAGGGATTTAGAAATGTGAACCATATTTAATAAGAGCTGGATTTATAATGCACATGTAAACTAGAATCCTCAAGTTTATTACTATTAATATATTTAATAACTTTATTACAATGAGGGTATATATTTTCAAATTATAATTTTTAATACGCTTCATAAATTTTGTTCTTGGTTTTAAGAACTAAGAAACATGCTGGAACTATGGTACAGTTGCTGTAACAACCCACAAAGATAAATTAGATTTGCTAATTAATATGCTATCTTTGATTTATGTCAGGCTACTCTGTCTGTAAGGCCCTCAACACAGCTAGCAATTAAAAACCATCGTTTTCCCAAGCTCTGCAGAAGAAAAAAAAGAAAAGGCAGTGTTTTGTAAGAATGGAGTAAGCACAACCATGTTCATGTGAGTCCTGCTGATGATAAGTCAAGAACGCAGGTAGTTGCAAAACAATCATTGGTGACTGAAAACCATTTGACTTTCAAAGGAGGTGGCACAAGGAGGGATTTATATTGCTGGACCCCCAGTGATTCAGAGCATATAGTTGGCAACAGGTTCTCTGTACTAGTTTAATAGGATCTTGAAATTAGCCTGGGAATAAATAGGCAACTAATAATAGAAGCTAATGGTATATTATAGAAAGGCTACAGAAAGGGAGTGAAGATAATGATAGGGTATATGCAACAATAGCCAGCTGTTTCTTTTCAAAGGAGAAATGCAGTTGTCATCAAAGCTGGGATTGACAGCAAGCTCTCAAGGCCAGAGTCTCCACATGAAAATAGATTTCACCTAAATCGAAAAAAACTCTAGATTTAGCAGACTCTCTTAGCAAAGAGGTAAACAATTGTATCACACTAGCTTATTGCAGCAACTGGTGCACAACCTAAAGTTGCACATAGGCTCTCCTAGCTATGAGGATCTTCTACCTGCTCTTTGAGCAGGGACTATGAGTCCAGGAGAACTCCCAAGTTGTGGACTGGATCCATCTGGGGGATGCAACCCCATCTAGAATGAAAGTTGACAAACTCCCGTATCTCAGTGTCCTTTCCACTCAAAGCCAATTTGACTTGCCAGTCAAAGCCTTTTGTCCCCCATCCAGGCCCCCACAACCTCCAGGCACCATAAGAGGGCAGCATCTGCATCATTTCGATCACCAGGAGTGGAAATATAGAGTTGGATATTGTCAGCATAATGAAGATACCTCAGCCCATTATGACAGTGGATCTCACCCAGCAGCTTCATATAGATGTTTAAAAGTAGTGGAGAGAGTACTAAGCCCTGTGGCATGCCACAAAAAAGGTCCAAGGGCTGGACCTCTTACTCCCAAATAACACTGATTGGGACCAGCCCTGGAGAAAGCAGTTGAACCAGCACAAGACTGTGCCACCCATCCCCAGCCCTTGTAGCCACCCCAAAAGAAGACCATGGTCAATGGGATTGAAGGCTGCTGAGATGTCAAGGAGAGTGAGGATGGTTGCATTATCCCCATCCTGCTCTTGCCAAAGATCATCAACAAGTGTGACCAATGCCTAAATCCTGACTGGAAAGGTCCAGTTAATTCATTTCATCTAGAACCCTCTGAAGTTGCCAGACTTTTTCCACAACCTTCCCTGAAAAGGGGAGGTTGGAAACTGGATGGAAGTTGTCTAGGCAGGTGGGATACAATGATGGCTTTTTAAGGAGGGGGGGGAACCAGGGTCCCCTTAAAAGCTCCCAGAAATGGCCCCTCCACCAGGGCTCAAAAAGATGTAGGATATTGTTAGAATATTAAAAAAACCTTGATTTTGCATAGCCTATCATTGTTCCGTTGCCTGTTTTAAAGATTTCAAACCATATGGCATCATTTCACATTTATTATAATAAGGCATATTTAAATTACAGATGTGATAGATGATCTGTGAATTGTTTTTGATTGCTTGCCTTTAGTCTTCTTCTTTGATTTGTGTACTAAAATACAGCTAATTGTTTATTAGCCTTAGAAAAGTGGTACTGGGTTCATCTGCAGATCCTGGTAACCGTGAACAGTCTGCCCTCCCTAGATCTTCCTTCTTCCTTTACTGTAGCAACAAGGTCATTGCTACAACTGCTCAATTGATCTTCTGCCTTGTGTGTGAATGGATTTACCAAGCATGATACAATAGCTGTTATTGGAGAAGTCTGTCCACATTAGGGAAAACCATCGGCTTCTCTTTCTGCACAGAAATTTGGCTTAATGAGGGGCAGCAGCTCTATTATGGGTCTGGGAATTAAGCGATCTCATAGCACATTAGAACACCACTGACAGCAGCAGGCAATCATGCTCATGTACCATTTATTTTAGTGAGGGGATTCACCCAGCTGCAGTGATGCCAGGAGAATCGACTGGTGTGAACAGCCACTTAGGTCTTAGTCATTACTGTTCCACTACTAAGTTATTCTTAAGCAACTGTTCCACTGCTAGGTGAGTTTTAAGTAACTGTTCCACTACTAAGTGAGTCTTAAGCAACTGTTCCACTACTAGGTGATTCTTAGCAACTTTTCCATTACTAGGTGATTCTTAGCAACTGTTCCACTACTAGGTGAGTTTTAAGCAACTGTTCCATTACTAGGTGATTCTTAGCAACTTTTCCACTACTAGGTGAGTTTTAAGCAACTGTTCCATTACTAGGTGATTCTTAGCAACTGGTCCACTACTAGGTGAGTTTTAAGTAACTGTTCCACTTCTAAGTGAGTCTTAAGCAACGGTTCCACTACTAGGTGATTCTTAGCAACTTTTCCACTACTAGGTGATTCTTAGCAACTGTTCTACTACTAAGTGATTCTTAGCAACTGGTCCACTACTAGGTGAGTTTTAAGCAACTAAATAGGAGCCTGATATCTAAACCAACCACCAGTGAGGCAGGGAGGCAATCAATTCCAATTATTCTTACTTAGAGCCATTGTTTCAAGGAATGATACTGCACCTGGATAGTACTAACTATAATCAATGCTATAATCTGACTATTTTAAAGACTAAAATGGTTTTTGCCAGGACCACTGAAAGAATGCCTCCTTATGAAAGATTGTCAATGTTCGTTAAGTTAATTTGGGGAGGTCACCTCCAGTGTCAGCCGATTCTGACTTGGGATCAACACTTTTCTCTGGTTTTCTGTGCATTTGTGATATTCACTGGAGAAAAAAAAAGTTCTTTAAGAAAGCTTTAAAGTCATATCTCATTCAGTTTACCTACAATAGCCTCATTGTCTAAAATAATTAGCTCACCAAAATCATCCATCTATGTTAATATAAGATTTGATCCTTTTTACAGGATTTTATATGCTTCAAATTATTATATCTTGGGTGTTTCTGTACACCACCTAGGGATGTGGCCTAAAATTCAAATACTTCTATAAATACAATTAAATAAATAGAGGGACAAAACCGGGCAGTTATCAAAGATATGGAAATGAGGCCCTGACAGCTATAATGCTTTTCTACGTATCCATGGTATTTGCTGCATTGCAAAAAGTACTAAAAATGGTTTCAACGATTCCACAATTAAATGAAGATACATGGGTGGCATTTGGAGCCTATAATGATTCCCCGTATAAATGTCTGTGGTGTTTAATTAGACACAAAATATTTTACATATTTTTAACAGCAATAACCTTCTGAAATATAATACAGATGTTTTAGTCTCTAGCATCTAGTTCTATAAATGCTAATTTCAAAGTTATGCAGTGGTTCATTCTGTTTCATATAACATTGAACAGAGTGAAATAAAAAAGAGAGACAAAGATCCCAATTTTTACTAATGGAACCCAAAAGATCCAGGTACATATAGACCAGTCAGCATGACCTGTATTCTGGGCAATTTCTTATCAGCAGTTAACAGAACAAAAGAATAACAGAATAACATAGTTGGAAGGGAATTTGGATGTCTGCTAGTCCAACACCTTGCTCAAACAGGAGACCTATACAATTTCAGATAGGTGGCTGTCCAGTCTCTTCTTAAAAACCTCCAGTGATGAAACACTTACAACTACTGAAGGCCAGCTGTTCCATTGGTTAATTATTCTCACTGTTAGGAAATTTCTCCTTAGTTCTAGGTTGCTCCTGTCCTTGATTAGTTTCCATCCAATGTTTCTTGTCCTGCTTTGGAAATCATCTTTGTAAAAGCCCCTCAAATGTTGGAACAGTGCTATCATGTTACCCCTAGTCCTTCTTTTCACTAGATTAAACATACCTAATTCTTGAAACCATTCTTCATCTGTTTTGGCCTTCAGCCCTCTAATAATCTTTGTTTCCAGAGTCTCTACATCTTTTTTATAATATGATGACCAAAACTGTATGCAGTATTCTAAATGTGGTCTAGACTTTTATCAAGTCTAAGGCTTTATAAAGTGGTACTAATATTTCACATGATCTTGATTCTATTCTATCTTGAGAAAGATAACAAGAACAAAAACAACCAAAGAAAAATCAGTCTGACAAGGTTTCCCATCAAAGATATAACCCATGATTTCGCAACCAAGATTTGGAATAAGAGAACCTATTCTTCTAGTGAATGCTTATAAAATAGAAAGCAAAGAGTAAAGAGAAAGGGAAAATTAAAAAATAGAGACCTTCAAGGAGCTGTGTTGGGAATAGTGCTTTTTAATGGATAAGAATGAGCTAAATTTGTGGATTATTTATTTATTTATTTATTTATTTATTTATTTATTTATTATTTTTTATTTATTTATCCCCCCCCCCTTATTTTTTTTTACAAATAACTCAAGATGGGAAACATATGCAGCCCACTTCCTCTTCCAATTTTGCCCACAATGACAAGGTCGTTGATGATCCTGATTGGAAATAATTTTAAAATAGATTTAAAAAGTACTTGTTCACAGAGCATAGAATTAACCTGTAAAATTCATCATTATAAATTCTGGTAGTGGTCACTGTCTTGAAGGAATTTAAAAGATGAAAGGATAAATTCATGGATTAGAGGTTTATGGAAGATGATTAATCATGAAAAACATCAATGTTAGCTCTGAGTTGGAGATAACATACAGGTAGTCCTTGACATATGTCCATAATTGTGTGCAAAAATAAAGAAATTATTTGGAAAAAAATAGTCCAGTATAGATATACAAATTATCTTTCATTACTATATACAATGAATAAACATTTGAAATTTCACATGATATCTCAGGGTTGCAGAATATCATATAAAGAAGAGGCTGTTTCTTGCTTAATGGCAAGTCATTTATAAAATATTTACAGAAGACTGGTACTGCCCCACCTTCTTTAGGTATGTTTTATATTTTGAAACCATTATCTTTGCAATGAATTGATTATAGTCATGCTAATCTGTCAAGATAAAATAGCATAATATGGGGTGAAACATTATATGCAAAACTGAAAAGTAGTATAAACATAGCAGCAACGTGAAGTCTGATTTTTCTGATGTAAAAGTACATAATCTAAATTCCTAGGGCTTTATAACACTTTTATTCTTCCAGGCTTTTTGCTTTTTCCATAATAGTATAAACAAGCCATTTCTATCAAGATCTATCAGTCTAATCTGTAAAACCCAAAGTGATTGTGTTGTGATTGGATGTCAGTGCCTTATTTTACTGTAACAGAGAGAGTTGGATGTCAATGCTTCTTTTTTTTTCCCCTCCTATTTTTCCTCACTTCTCTTCCCCCTTTCCCCCTTCCCTACTCACTGCTCTTCTATTTACTTTTGTATTTTATAATACTCTATAATTTAGGGGTGTCAAACTTGCGGCCCACGGGCCAGATGCATCATGTGCTGGCCCCACCCCTATCCAGTTTAGCGAAGGGGGAAAAAGTCCCAATACGTCACATGACAACGCCGTGATGACACGAGTTTGACACCCCTGCTATAACTCAGTTTTAAAAATGCTTATAGGGGTTCTTCCAGAGCCTTGAGTGCAGCCCCAGAGGTCCTCCAAAAATATCTACAGTGTTGTAATTATTCAATTACTTATTAAATACGTGGGAAAATTGATTATGCATTATAATTAAATTGATTATGCATTATAATTAAATCAAACCAGAATTATTGCTTTGGTCCTATTCATTTTTGTATTCTGGCCTCATCTACTTTTTCACTAGAAAATAATAATAATAATAATAATAATAATAATAATAATAATAATAATAATAATAATAATAATAACAACAACAACAACAACAACAACAACAACAACAACAACAACAATAACTACTACTACTACTACTACTACTACTACTACTACTACTCTGGCATAAACCAGTGCAGGTGGTTCCAGTGGTACTTGGCACACTGGGTGCTGTGCCTAAAGACCTAGGCAAGCACTTAGAAACAATTGGCGCTGACAAGATCACTATTGGTCAGCTGCAGAAGGCCACCTTACTGGGATCTGCTCGCATAATCTGCCGATACATCACGCAGTCCTAAATGCTTGAGAAGTGTTCGACTAGTGATTTGAGATACGAAATCCAGCATGATTATCTTGTTTGCTGTGTATACTGTCAAGTTTGTGTATAATAATAACTTTATTGTCATTGTACGTGTATACATGTACAATACCCATACAACGAAATTCACTTAACACCCAAAGACCAGGTCCCACACACATAACAAGCTAGCCAAGAAATCTATCAAAGTCTATGCTTACTGAATTTTATACACACAGGTAGTCCTTGACTTATGACCACAATTGAGCCCAGAATTTTTGTTGCTAAAAGTGAGACAGTTCAGAGATTTGCCCCATTTTAGGACCTTTCTTGCCATAGTTGTTAAGTGAATCACTGCGGTTGTTAAGTTAATAACACAGTGGTTAAATATATCTGGCTTCTCCTTGACTTGAACCCCATTGAAACCACTAAGCAAACTCTTGTAGGTCGAGGACTGTCTGCCCAAACATATTTTGAATTTCTGATAGATTGATCGATATCAATTTACATGGTTCCCCCCCCCATTTTTTGTATCATATTAATGCAGTGATGGGCAACTTTATAACATTATGGGGTGCAAATTTACACAGTTAATTCACTTAGAAATTGAGAAAGTCAACTGATAATATACAATTTCTTTCTACCAAAGTGTGTTTGTTAAGACTAGTGTTGGGAAGCAGACGCTCTCCTAACACATTTTAGTGTACTTAATTTTGACAGAAATTGCCAGGATCAATAAGACTCAAAGGGAGAACAAATAATCAGTTAATATGGAGGGGAAACATTTTAATCGTGACATTTTTAGTGTCACATTGGTCATAATATAAACTTCTAGAATGAGGAAAGATCAATTCCGTCTATGTAGATTAGAATGACAATGAAGCATTTAGAATCTTAGCTGAAATAAGCTTCCTGTTTCTATGGGAACCATCATTAACAAATGTTCTATGCAAAAGCTGTAGCTGAAATGGGTGTATGTGGTATTGTTTTAAATATGAACCCAGCCTGAAGTGTTGCTTCAGCAGTCAATTTTTCTCTACTTAATAAGAGGCAAATATTGGAAACCAAAATGTTTCTGAGCCTATTTGTATTAGAAGTTAGATAGGAAAAATACTTTCTCTACCCATGTAGGGTAGGTTTTCTAGCCAATGAACCTTTGTTTGTGGTTTATAATCTGAACCTCCCCTTTTTTAAATTAGTAATTGTAATTGATACCAGCACAAAGAGCTACTTTTCCAGCAAAATAAACTGTAAACTATATAAGTAATAACATCAAGCCTTATAACTGGTTCTGCAAACTCAGGGCTGTATCCAGTGGTGGGTTCCTCCCGGTTTGGCCCAGTTCCGCCGAGCAGTAGCAGTGATGATATGACGTCACTGAACCAGTTCAGCCCCTCCGGCCCCCCTGGCCTCCCACCCCCGCATTATTCTTACCTTTTATTTGGCCCCACCCTCAATCTATTGCTGCCTCCTGAGTCCCAGCTGATGGGCTATTAGGAAAAAAACTGTTTAAACTCTTGCTGCAGGGATTCAAAGAGCCGCCCTACAGCTGATCAGTGGTAAAAGGCAGTTTAGTGGTAGACTGGTGCCTCCAAAAACAAATGAGTAGACCGGTGCCTGCAAAAATGAATGGGTAGACCAGTGCCTGCAAAAATAAATGGGTAGACCGGTACAGCTCTGCAAGCAGTTAAAAGCCTGTTAGACCAGTACCTCTGCTATATCCGAAAGAATTGTCACATGACCATCAAGCCACACCCACAAAATTAGCCACGCCCACAGAACCAGTAGTAAAAAAAATTAGAACCCACCCCTGACTGTATCTAATAGATATGTTAAGTGCTTCAGAAGTTTAAGGGTATCATAGCCTCTCCCCACCCTTTTTTAATTAGCAGACAAAATAAACAATACAAAATAGGAAATTTGGTCTATCAAAGCATTGCATCATGTGCTTTATTATTCTTTTTTGGAACAAGTTTAAGCATGCTATGAGTCCATCTGGATCAGACCAAGCAAATCGTGTTCAGCATTTTTGTTCCCATCTAGATATTTCTGTCTTTCCTTTAGGAGTCCAAGATGGCATTTATAGTGGGCATCCTTTAATTTCCTCAACAAAACAACACTGTAAAATAGATTTGTCTGAGACAGAATGATTGGTCTAACATTACCAGTGAATCCTGATTCCATTCCCCAAAACTTTAATCACTATTGTTCATCTAATATTTAGAAGTGTTTGCCTTTCAGTTCTGGTGACAGTGTAAAACCACTTTGATTAGTAGCTGTTGAGAATCTTCTCCATGACTATTTAATCCAAGTTGGCTGTCTTCAGGTAACCTCTGGTTGCTAGGCTGCACTAAGCTTGGTGAGTCACAAGTAACATCAGTCTATTCCAATTCCTATCATTTTCACATCTGTTCATTCAAAGTTTGTTTCCATTACTGCATTACAAAAGGAAAGTATATTTTTAAATAGGTGTGTTTTTTTCCTCACAAAATATACACTTTTACTAGAGAGGTGCATGTGATTCAGTTGCACCTCAAAGTGGCTTAGATTTTGGTCTTAGTGTCTGAGATCATAAAACACTATTTCTGCTTCTAAATACTGTAGAAAGGAAGAAGGAAGCTGACTGGAAGAAACTTCTAATCACAGTTCTTTGGGGGCACAACCCCCAAAGAACAGGAGTGTTATATTATCCTTAAGAAACCCAAAGGTGCTTTTTCAAAAGGCAACTGAACTTTCTTTGTTTATTTATTTTATTTTATTTGATTTATTTGATTTTTATACCGCCCTTCTCCAGCAGGACTCGGGGCGGTGGACAGCCAAAAGTAAAAACACAACATACAAAAATTAAAACAGTTTAAAAGATATTAAATAACTTTTATTTAATCAAAGAAAGCCCAGTTGCCTTTTGAAAAAGCACCTTTGGGACAACCATGACCCTGGATGACTGAGAATCTCCATAGAGATCCTTAAGAAGCATTTAAATCTATACTTATCCTCAGCTGAAAAGTTACTTTCATTAAAAAAGAAAAAGAAAGAAAGAAAGAAGCTAGAGTGATGTATTTCACCTCTTATCTGTTAATAGTTTGGCAGATTTCTATCAAATAATATTCGTGTGTAATATAAACATTACACACAAAATAATAGGACATCCAGGCTTGTAAAGACTCCTTTGTACTATTCCATCATCCCTGTTGGCCAAACATTTAAGAAGAATTGTTCCCAGAGGAGTGGCAACTATGCCGATAAGTACCATTCCTTTTTTTATGTCAAAAATCCTACAATTGTTTTTGTGAAATTGGACAGGCTTCCTTTCCTTCAAACACCTATTGTTGCTGCCAAATTTCATCCCGCTGTGTATAAACACCTGTTTCAACCTTTTGGAGGTGTTATTTAATAGAAGTAGAAACTTTGGGTTTCTTACTTCTTATTCAAGCCATGAAACAAATTGGGCAACCTCTGATTTGTTGATTTGGGCTATTTTCTGAAATAGATGCAAACGTAAGCCTGTGTTCAATCTACAAGTGCAGTTTTTATTCTAAACATAGGATTTATTTGAAATGCATCTCAATAGGATTATGGGCCTGTGAAATGTATCATAACATTCAGAAAATATGAAATCTTCAGCCAACTTTGTTCCATTGTTCCATCAGTTTAAGAGGTCGAGAAAAGGCCAATTGATCTCCAGCTCCACAGTTTGACACAGATTGCAACTATATAGTAGTCAGGTAGTTGCAAATAATTAAATGACAACTACTCCATCATAACTATTTAAAAATATTGTAGACGTTGCAATGATTTCTCTATTGAGGAACAGACCAGCCTGTTTATAGGACATGCCCTCTTCTTCATTTTGATCTCTGTGATTCATACATGGGACATGTGCCTAGTCCATGCCTAGTTGAAATATTTTAGAGTTTAGAGCATTCATGGCAGAAATCCTTGTTTGCATGGCATAAATTATTAGGTGCAGCTTTAGTTCATGATTACCTGCTGCAGAGATCTTACATTTGTCCTGTGAGTTTATTATTCTCCCTTTTGCCTCATCTCTTCATTTATTTTTATGTTTTATGCTTGACTTCTTACTGCCTTGTGGGTGGCTTTCACTGCCTGAAGAGCTGCGGATAAGGCATTATTTGTCATTCGCTCTCAACTTTCTTTCTCTTAAAGGCTATTCCATAAGTGCAAGCATGTCAAGCACAAAGAATCAGGACCATGCCTTAAGTTGCAGTTCAGAATATTTATTGCACAAGCCTATACACAAGAATGCAATCAAGTAAAGTTCAACACTAAATTGGTGCTAGAAGGACCTCCGTACCTTCCGCCGGGCTTTGAAGACTTTTTTATTTCAGCAAGCCGGGCTGGGTTAAAAATCTTTTAATTGGGGAATTTTATGGGTAAGGGTTTTTAAATTGGGGAGCCAAAGATAAATTTAATTTCATTTTTATAGTATTTTAATGTTTATATTGTATGTTTTTTAATTTTGGCTGTTCACCGCCCTGAGTCCTTCGGGAGAGGGGGCGGTATAAAAATTTAAAAAAATAAATAAAATAATAAATAAAATAATAAATTAGAGTCAAGACAGTTGAAGAGGGCTTGAACTTAGACCATTTGTGGGAACATAATGATGTAGGCTGATGACTCCTTTAACTCCGCTTCTTAGCTCTGCCCATTCTTCTCCCACAAATAATTTGCAAAGGCAAACCACTCACCTCAGAAAACTCAGCCTTTGCCTTTTGTTCCATGGAGAAGGTCATGCAACACCTTCTAGAAGAATTACCAACCATACAGTATACTTAAAATTTTCCTCATAGATGTCCATCACGAGCCAGATTTTAGGAGAAAGGTCTTCAAATGGTAGATTCTGAAATTCTTTAAAGTTCCCTTGTCTTTCTGCAAAATTCCTGCTATGATCCTGAAGTTTCTTGGGGATTTTCTTATCTCTTGTTGGGTGTGCTCAGTCTCCATACCTCTTGTTCTCTTTTGGCATTAGGAATATTGCCCACTAAAATGCCAGCACTATTCACTCCCAGTTAAGGCAAAATGAAACAATACATACATTTCTTTATGTTGATATGCCTTTTCATCTCCATTTTGGCCAGTTCCCTCACTGCTATCTATATCTACATCTACATCTCTATATATCTATATCTATAATGATTTATTATATATATTATATATATAATATGTATATATATAATAATTCCACATTTAGTTCTATATTTATTACTCTGTGTCTCTCTCTGTGTGTGTTTTATTAAAAAAACTGTTTACAAAGTTAAAAAGATTTAACACAAAACAATACAAATCATCTTCCTGGTAGTTATAAACGTACAGTATATTTAAAACTGTTTTTCTTCTTTAAATTTATATAATATATATAAATATAGTTCCCTTCTTCCCATATTTTGCTCCTATTAATCAGTAAATTTTTCAGTTCCTCTTCAAAACCAAAAATTCAGTTTTGTAGGCAGAAAATTTACAATAGGTCTATTTTAAGGACTTTTTCTCCAGGCCATCCTGCTGCACAGCTCGAGCAAAATCATCTCCATTCTAAAATCAAGATTATCCTTTTGCAACTGCTCTGCATTCATAGCCCACCTTTTGCTGATTTCCATTGGTTCTGTGTCTCTTTCAGGATTGATTACGGCGGCCTCATAGTCTCAAACTTAATCACTAGTTGTACAGTTTGGGGGCCACAGATCACTGCACATACTGGCAGACTAAGATAAAACACTGGCTTTCCTCCTACATTCTTCTTGCTTTTCCCAGTCAATCTTTCTGAAGAGAATAATTAATCAATAAATGCCTTCTCCATTCAACCAGAAATGTCATTTCCATTGAATTCTCATGATTCAAAGTTCAGTTTGGAGAACAAGTACCTTGCTTTTCTTCTGAACGATTCCATTCACATGGTAAACAGTTTTGTTGGTCTGAAAGTTCAACAATCATCAGAATTCTTTGGGGAGGGGGGGAGCTAGTGCAAGACACCACTGGTTTTTTCAATCTTAATTTTTATGCCAATAGGGTTAGGGTTACGGTTTTTATGCCAATAGTCACTGAATGCAGAGTTTATGAGTAAATATTTATAGCCATACCTGGGTCAAAATCTGATATGACCAAAATATGATCTTGACAACTCTTGATCTTCCACTCCTACAACAAGAGATATGGCTTGTAGGGTGATTTTCCAAAATGGTTTCCAATATACCCACTTTAATCTATCTATTCTATTCTACTGTATCTACAGTATAATGCCCTACTCCCAGCTTTTTGTTCATTTTATATTGGATGGTTTTGTTTCAGTGGAACAGCTTGTTTTCAGAAGTTACGGGTGGTCCATCACTGGAGGTTTTTCAGAAGAGATTGGACAACCACTTGTCTGAAAGAGCAATAGCACTTTTATATACCGCTTCACAGTGCTTTACAGCCCTCTCTAAGCGGTTTACAGAGTCAGCAAATTTACCCACCTGGCCGCATCAGGATTGAACTCTGGGCTGTGGGCAAGTTTGACTGCAATACTGTATTCTACCCATTGCGCCACCACAGCTTCTAAGCTGCTGGTAAGTAGCACCTAATTCTGTCCAAATCTCAAAATGTTATTTGAGATCCTTTTCCTTTTTAATGTCAAAAATCCTTGTTACAGAATCCTACAATTGTTTTTCAGAAATTGGACAGGCTTCCTTGCCATCAGACCATATTGTTGCTGCCAAATTTCCTCCCACTCTGTTTAAACACCTATTTTAACTGACCTCAAAAGGATAGGAGGCTGAGTCAACCTTGAGCCCCATCAGGATCGAAATTCAGGCAGTGGGCCGAGTTTGCCTACAATACTGTATTCTAACCACTCAGACACCAAGAAAGGCTTGAAAAGGGGGTTGGATTAGAAGACCACCAAGGTTCCTTCCAACTTTGTTATTCTATTATTCTGTTTGTCAGTTTTGCCATTTGGTCTTGCCGTAGACCTTAGAATTTTTTCTAAGTGTATGACATCTGTGGCAGCGTATCTTTATCTTCAAGGTATCTCATTGTATCATTCTCTGGATGACTGGCTTTTAGTTACACCATCTTTCTTCTCACCCCAGCTGCCAAGGGATACTTCCTTTATCTGAGAAGTCTTCCCATTTTTCCCCACACATTTCATTAGGGCAATAGTCAGTGTTAACAAGGGAGCTTCTGTTTTCCTACTGACACTTTTATGGACAGGATATTTCCCCCAGTATCTATTCCCCATATGGCAACCTCTATCTTGATCATTCATATGGAGTGTTCCCCTTAAAGGACTGATATCTCCCACCCCTTCCCACCTCCAGTTTGAATCTCAGATGGCTCTATTATATCAAGAGTTTTGTCCACTGCTAGCTGATTAAGATAATCACACTGGGGATGACATTGCCAAACCTTCTTCTCTAATGCAGTCCTTACCACCAATGTATCTAGAGCCGTGGTAGCACAGTGGTTAGAATGCAGTATTGCAGGCTAATTCAGCTCACTGCCAGGAGTGCAATCCTCACCAGCTTAAGGTTGACTCAGTCTTCCATCCTTCCAAGGTCGATAAAATGAGGACCCAGATAGTTGGGGGCAATATGCTGACTCTGTAAACCACTTAGAGAGGGCTGTAAAGCGCTATGAAGTGGTATATAAATCTAAGTGCTATTGCTGTACTGTATTTCCCATAACAACCCCTATGTTGACAATGACAATGACAATGTGTCTTCGCTGATTAGCTCAGGCATAGTTGGTTGACTATTCATGAATGGAAACTGCATATCTAAGGCTCTTGCTTTGATTGCTCTATTGAGGTAATTCCAAGATCAATCCTGGGATCCAGTTACCGTATTTTTCGGCGTATAAGACGCACTTCCACCCCCCCAAAAAAAGTGGGTGGAAATGTCTGTGCATCATATACAGTGAATGTTGCTGAAGCCCCCCACCCACCCCCCACCCCCCACCCTTCCGCCTCTGCCTCCCAGCAATTTACCTCCTTGCAGCAAACAGCCTGCTCAGTTTCAGCACAGCCTGATGTAGCACAAGCAGCTGATTGGTGGTTGGATCAGCCTCCCAGAATACCACCTATCAGCTGTTCCAGGATGCGGGGGTCACCACCGCCACCATCACTGCCCATCACTGCTGCCACCTATTGCCACCTCTGTGCACCCCATTTTTGGCCTCCACATGTCCCATTTTTGGCCTGTTCCAGGCAGCGGGGATAGGTGGCAGTGGCAGCAATCCGCACCAGCTGGAATGGGCCAAAAATGGGACATACGGAGGTTGAAAATGGGGCATAAGGAGGCGGCAATAGGCGGCGGCAGCGATGAGCGGCGACGACAGGCGGTGGTGATCTCCGCAGCCTGGAACAGCTGATAGGCGGTATTCCAGGAGGTCGATCCAACCACCAATCAGCTGCTTGTGCTAAATCAGGCTGTGGTAAAGCTGACCAGGTTGTTTGCTGAAAAGAGATAAATTGCTAGGTGGCAGAGGCAGATTTTTTCCCCTTGTTTTCCTCCCAGATGCTAGTGCATCTTATACTTTGGAGCGTTTTATAATCTGAAAAAATATGATAAGTTTCTGAGCAGGAATGTTCTCAGGTTCTCTACCCAACCTCTTCTTGTTTTCTTGGAAACAAGAAACCTATATTATACATTTTATCACCTATTTTGATTTTGGCCAAATCTTACTCAATTATGGTGCAATGAAAAAAAAATGTAGAATTAAAGTTGGCCCCAGATACTGGCATTATTTATTGTTTATAATACAACATTGTTTATAATACTGCCCATCTTATACCAAACTCTGGGTTGGATCCCAATCAAGAATTAAAACAACATAAAAACCATATTAAAGTGCTTAAACTATAAACATTAAAATAACAAAATCTTCCAACATGCAGTCAAACTTTCAACATACAGTCACTTCACATGCCATAGTTATCATATCTATTGCTCAGAAAACTGGTATAAATAATGTTGGTATAGGAAATAGCAGTGTTCACTCTCTTAAAGATTCTTTTTTAGAATAATAGCTCTCTGAGACCTTCAGATATATTCTTATAATCTTGAAGACATCAAGATTTGATTTTAAAAAATAGGCCCTCGCTTAGGCTGTTCACTTTTATTTCAGTCACCATAGAAACTGTTGTTGAGTTATTTTAGCTTTTGGAATTTTATGTATTTCAGAATGTGGACATGTGTTTAAAGATGGGAAGTCTGTGAAATCCCAATTAAATGATGTTGCCGTATGTACAGCTGGCAAGCTATAATAATGTTGTGAAATGATAAAAATGTACTTCTTAAAAGAAACATATTTCCCTCCTCACTCTGTGGCCCTCCTCCTCCTCTTCCTCCTCCCTTCTCCCATGAAAGCTGTGCAATAATTTGTGATGAACAGCCTATGTAAAATTTAGTGAGTTCAGGAGGGGGGGTGGGGAAAATCCATTACAGATATAATTACTAATTTTCCACTTTCATCTTTTTCATTCATTATTTTGCGTCCTAGGATAAAGAGTTGCCATAAATATTACATGTTTGGGTTTTTCCTTTTTCCAATGGCACTCACTTCAGTCCTTTATCTTCCTGTATATTGTACAGAACCCAATCATGATTTTTCCTGAAGTTAATTCTAAGAGTTCACAGGAAGTTTCATTAACACTGCAATGGTGTGAAGCCATTGGTATAGCATCAATGTCCTTCCAGTAACAACCAAACCAGTAAATTCATCAAGAAATATGTATATTTCTGCATGTATATTTGCAATCGCATACCCCCAAACTTAACTCCATTCTATGACTAAAAAAGTATTCAAATAGTACGCTACATTACAATCACTTACATACATAGCTCTATGGATGTCAGTTTTGGAACGTATGAATGAATTTAAATTGGCAGCAATTCTAGGTAAGTTTCTTAAAGCACATACTGGTAGGGTTGATTGAGAACTTGTTGTGAAAGGATGATTGATGACAAATAGCAAGGCATATAGCGAAATAATATAAAAAAGAAAATAGGATGCAGAAAGACATTGTTACAAAATCTCAATTTCACGGCCTTTTCAGAAACACTTCTTCAGACAAATAGTTACAGTAGATAAGATGTTGAAAGCTTCTGTTGACATTCAAAATGTTGACAATTTTTGTCGCAAGAGTTAGAAAGTTAGAGGAACTGATTTTATGGGGAAACTACTGAGGGTTATTAGTTGGAAAATATTCTCTTAAGCAATAGAAACAGTTGCTAAACACACACAATTTAGGCATAATGGAGCTACCTTAATTTAACATTTGAAAAGTAATTTTATCCTTTTCATAAACTCAAGCTTTTGTTATAATTCTATAGACACTAGGGAAAAAATATTCAACAATGCCATCAATTTCTCAATTTATGAAATTCTCAAATATTAAGGAGAGTTGTTTAGACAGCAACGTAGTTGAAAGTGGATTTTTTTTTAGTTGATAATATTTGATGTTTATTCTATAAAACCAAGCACCATGGTTTTAGGGGAATTTTAAAAAGGGAGGAGGACTTTGGGAGATAATCCCTAAAATTTTGTGAGATTGTGATGTCTTTCCATTGTCTGATTCTCTCTGTGGGCTGAATTCATTGAGGAGTTAGAACAGTCAGGGCAGAGCAATTAAGAACTGGTTCCATCCGGTGCAATCAAGCTAATAACACAAGTGGATCTTGCAGCAAATTCTGGCATAAAACCAAAATTCTTAACTGTATTGTACCATTGACATCTTCTCAGAAAAATGCATAAAATGCATTACTGTGCAAATGCATTTATTAAAATAACAAATGCATAATAAAATAATATATGGTCTTCTTTAGTTATTCATGAAATCACTAACAATACCCCCTTTTTAGAATTAGAATTAGAATTTTTTATTGGCCAAGTGTGATTGGACACACAAGGAATTTGTCTTGGTGCGAATGCTCTCAGTGTACATAAAAGAAAAGATACATTCATCAAGAATCATAAGGTACAACACTTAATGATAGTCATAGGGTACAAATAAGCAATCCGGAAACAATATCAATATAAATCGTAAGGATACAAGCAACAAAATTACAGTCATACAGTCATAAGTGGAAGGAGATGGGTGGTGGGAACAATGAGAAGATTAATAGTAGTGCAGACTTAGTAAATAGTTTGATAGTGTTGAGGGAATTATTTGTTTAGCAGAGTGATGGCATTCAGGAAAAAACTGTTCTTGTGTCTAGTTGTTCTGGTGTGCAGTGCTCTATAGCGTCATTTTGAGGGTAGGAGTTGAAACAGTTTATGTCCAGGATGTGAGGGGTCTATAAATATTTTCACAGCCCTCTTTTTGACTCGTGCAGTATACAGGTCCTCAATGGAAGGCAGGTTGGTAGCAATTATTTTTAAAGGATGTATAATTTTATATAGTGAGATTTACTGAAGTTAATCAATGCTTTTGGAATCTAGAGGCCAGAGATTATTTTGCTGCCACCGATAATGAATTTAAAACTAATTTTCAGCTTTTAGTGAAAATAAAGTTGTAATTTTTTCACAAAAGCCAGATTAAGAATCCCTGTTTTAGATAAAGATATAGATATAGGGCCTGGTGGCTCAGCAGACTGATAGCATTGTGATTAACACCAGCTGTCTGCAATTACTGTAAGTTCGAATCTCACCAGGCTCAAGGTTGACTCAGCCTTCCATCCTTTCTAAGGTAGGTAAATTGAGGACCCAGTTTGTGGGGGCAATAAACTGACTTTATATAAAATATACAAAAGTATGAAGGCTATTGCTTAACGCATTGTAAGCCGCCCTGAGTCTCCGGAGAAGGGCGGCATATAAATCAAATAAATTAAATAAAAATAAAGTACAAATATTCAAAATGTTAGCACTGAAGTACACAGCAGAAAAGTTGGCTGGGTTATTTGATCCTTAGAAAATGAGCTATTATTTCAACAAGTTGCATTGGTCCTCTTTGCAATTCATATCTATAAACCATGGTTCATAAATCTGACGAGTTGGAATCAAACCACATTCTAAACTGAAACTGTATAAATATTATTGCAGTTCAAAACACAGCAATATAAAGACTTAGAGTAAGATGTGAATCTAATCTCTGTTAGTCATAAAGATTAGTCTACTGAGGTGTAAAATAATCCCATGTTTGCTGTTTCACAAAGAGTTGTGTTTTCTAGGCTGGAGTTCTTCATAAGTCATAACACATTTGGAGAGCACAAGATTATGAAGAATTATAAAGGTAGTCTAAAAAAGGAAGAGCAGATTTGCTGCTTCCAGATTAAGATCAATAGGAAGATCTTGTTTATTTCTCAACTAAATTTCATTTACTTAAATTCCAGCAACATTATTATCTATAGATAGCCACAATATATACTTTAACAGTATTGTATCAAAGAAAGCACATGAAGATCCTATTGTAGAAAATAGTTTTTCCATAAACTGGTTATTAAATATGAAGCAAATATTTCAATAATGTATTTTGATAGAAGATAACTGCTTGATTTAAGGGAGTGGTGCAGTGGCCTAGAGGTGGAGCTCTTGTCTCACAATCAGGAGGCTGTGAGTTCGATCCTATCTACAACAGATACTTCTCTCTCTGGGCACAATGAGAATATATCTGCTGAACAAAACTCCGCATTGGCAACAGGAAGGGCATCTGGCCAGTAAACCCTCTGCTAGCTCCACTCCGTTGCCCAGACTCTACCCCACAAGGGATTATGGGGTCGTTTAAAAGAAGATGATAACCGCTTGATTTAAGAGCCTAAGAAAAAATAATGCCGTAGCAGAAATTAGAATTCTTAGCATTATTTACTTTTATTTTTGGCAGGTTTATGCAGAAACAAAGTACACATGTTTGGATTAATTTCCAAATTTATTGGATCTTCACTTCTGATTAGATTTCCTATTTTGAAAAAAAGTTTTTTAAAAATAAGCTTACTCATTAAAATTTGTTACTTTTGCCAACAAAATATATGAGTTGCAAGCAATGTGTAGAATAAGCTCATTAAGCAGTATGCAGTAGTTTTTCAGCAAATAATGTGTTAGACAGAAAATGGATAGCTTATGAGTGGGATCTCTTTAAATTTATTCAGTCTTTGACTAATAAGTTGCTACTTTGTTTTGCTGACTTGTGCATTATAACTAATCTTTTATTAAAGAAAAGCTGTTAACAAAAATTCATTAATGCTTGAGGAGATACATGAAGCTCACAGGGCAAGTAGAGGGTAACATATTTACAAAGCGAGAGAGAGGGAGAGAGGGAGAGAAAGAGAGAGAGAGAGAGAATTTGAGCCAGAGCTTTGAAGACTATTATTTTTGCATGCTACTTTGTATGCAACATAGATTGAAGGTTTGGAAAGCTTTTTTAAAGACTTTTTTTTTTTTCAGAAAAACTTTCTTTCAAAGTTTTATCGCCCTGCTGAACTGACAAAGCAATAAGAGGATTGCTAAGTATGGGTTGTAAAAATCCAGACAAACACTAGATGTCAAAAAGGAGAGTATTCTGCATCAGATTTTGTTATGCTCTACTGCCATCTAGTGGTTATTCATTTCCTTATTTATTAGGCAGCTTTATACAGATGCCCATCTAATTTGCATAATTCTAGATGGCAAACAAATATCAAAATCCATTAAAAGAAAACAACTAACATGAAAATTTCTATAGCCGCATATTGCACCCAGTCAGGTTGGAGCACCCTTAACATCCTAGCCCCAGAGTCTGAGGGAAAGGCCAAATCTTCACAGACTTCTGGAAGACCAGCAGGGTCGGTGTAGTCCCTATCTCCAGGGGGATGCTGTTCCATGATGGGGAAGGCATGCTTCCCAGGACCCATTAGGTGACATTGCTTCATTGAAGGGACCCAGAAGATACCCATTCTGCCATATCTGGTGAGATAGGCATAAACTATTTTCTTCAGATGAAGAGGAATCAGAGTCTTTTTTTTTTTTAATTTGATTTATATGCCGCCCTTCTCTGGAGACTCAGGGCAGCTTACAGTGCGTTAAGCAATAGCCTTCATACTTTTGTATATTTTATACAAAGTCAGCTTATTGCCCCCACAAACTGGGTCCTCAGTTTACCTATCTTAGAAAGGATGGAAGTCAACCTTGAGCCTGGCAAGATTCGAACTTACTTTAATTGCAGACAGCCGGTGTTAAATTACAGTGCTTTAGTCTACAGAGCTATCCAGGCTCCTATGTGCATCAGATGCAACAGTCCAGGAAGTGGGATTACTGTTAAGCATATTGTTGTGTTAACAACCAGCAGAGCATAGAGCACATGGAAATGGTGCTGAGAGCAATAATGAATAAAATACATATAAACTGGTTTATCAAAGTTTTTACTTTGTAGTGAAAAACAATCTCATAGTCTTTAATCAATCCAAGTCTTAGCCATAATCAGTCCAGAGATACAAAATACTTCTTACCAGTTTGTAGTAAAAGGATCAAACAGGAACAATATAAATAGAAACAGAATAAATAAACCATGATCACATTAGACCATGTAAGAGATCAAGTAGAAATTACAAAACAGCAGTAGGTAATAAATAGTAGCAAGTTCACGCTGATAACAGGTCATGATGGTGGCATGTCCACAATGACTACATTCAAGCTCTCCTTAAATACAGTTACTACAGAGCTTATCCAATCAGGATACAATGACTCAGCATTACAATGACTCAGCAGTACATCTTAAAGTCATAGAATACATATTCATCATGTTAGCTTATATATTGCCTGGACAACCTGTTAGGCATGAACCATATCCTAACATATTCCCCTTTGGACAGGCCAATATATACCGGTTCATATTCTCAAGCCATAGCTTTCGCAACACATCTTATGTTTGATTGCACCCTACACTTTAGTGAAATTATCGGCAATATAGTTTTCCGACATACAATATTCCAGCTGGGCCATGTTGCTTTGAATACTCTGACGAACATTTAAATAATTACTTTACCCTGTGTTCTTGTGGCACTGTTCAGACTAGAGGTCTTCTACAGTTGAGTCAATTACTTTCCACTTTCCACAGCTCCAGAGAAAATCCTGTAAAGGGGGAATGCTGTATTCCTTCAGAAGGTAGGAAGTGGGCTGTTACCCTGAATAGGAACTCCTGCTTGTCAGAATCCTACCATCTGGTAAACATAATCAGCCTGTCAACCCATTCAGTTTCTACCTACCTACGCTTACACATCCATTGGCCAATTTTTTTCACCAAGTCATATATCTGAGCACAAATTTTTAATTAGACATGCTGTTTTATTATCCTATTACATATTTCCCTGCCCTAAATAAATTATTAAATAAATAATAATTAAATAAATTATTTCCCAGGACCCATTAGGTTATAAATTATATAAATTATAAATTAATAATTAATTTATAAAGTTATTACTATAATTTCTAAATACATACATACATACATACATACATACATACATTATCACTATCCTTTTCTCAGCCTGCCTTGAAGAAGTATTTTGCAAACTAGACTGGGCAAAAGATGGAATAAAAATCAATGGCGCCTATTTGAATCACTTAAGAATTGCAGTTGATGTTGTACTCTTCTAACAAGATCCAGAAGAGCTACAAAGACACATACAAGAGCTGCAGAAAGCAGAAGAACTATTTGGCTTAAAAGTAAAACTGAAAAGAGCCAAATTTTGTTTAATAAATTCACCAAAGAAAGAAAGAAAATATATACCTGAGAAGAACTAGACGTACTAGACTGCTATGTGTATCTTGCCTATGGATCACAATGGAAGGTGATACAATAAAAGAAATTGAATGGTGTGTTAAATGTGGTTGGCAGGCATTCGGCAAGCTAAACATAATTTTCAAGAACAACCTCCCCCTATGCCTGAAGAGAATAGTTTTTGATCAGTGTGTGCTACCTGCTCTAACGTATGCTGCTAAAACATGGACACTAACCTCACAATCGATACAAAAGCTACGAGTGGCACAAAGAGCCATGGAAAGATACATGTTCGGCATTACAAGACAAGATAGAAAGACCTGCACATGGATTAGAGAACAAACGAAGGTGTAGGATATCATCAAGAGAGTAAAAGAATTGAAATGGAAATGGGTGGGTCACATAGGCAAGAAGAGACCTAAAACAAGATGGATCGATGACAAGTATTGCAGGCCCAATTGGGAAAAGAAAGCCGAGGACCGTATTGGTTGGAAACATGTGAATAGAGGCCTTCCTCCTGCAGTGGATAGACAATGGCTAAATTGATGGTATATGTTACTATTACATTGTAAAGGCTTGTCACAGACCATAATAAAAATATTGGATATGATTTACATATATCAGAGAAATGAAATAGTCATTAATGAAATACATTTATTCTGTAATCTCTGCAATGTGCCAGTTTTTTTAAAGTGTGTGTGTGTGAGAGAGAGAGAGGGGGGGGAGAGAGAATTACTGATCAGCACACAAAATCGCCACGCTGACTGAACTGTTTGTTCTACACACACACACACACACACACACACACAGAGAGAGAGAGAGAGAGAGAGAGAGAGAGAGAGAGAGAGAGAGAGAGAGAGACTCCCCTGCGACAGGAAATATCTTTTTAAGAAATGCCAATTGCTCAGCCAAGCCTCTGGCAAAAGGAACCAAAAACAAGCGCCTGCCTGCCTCCCAGCTGCTGATGATTAAAGAGAGAATTTGGGCCAAGCAGTTATATGGCTGAACAAGCAGCTTGCCTGACCGAGTGCTGATGGTGGAAGAAGGCTGGCAGGGCATCAGCTGGCGGAAGGACAGAAAGGGGGAAATAAATGTGTGATCTCTTGAGGGGAGAGCCCTCTAGAATAATATCTTCCAGGATACAGAAGTTATTCGGGACAGAAATAGAAAACAAATACTTATTTTCAATAGGGTTGCCAGCTTGTAGTAAAAGCTTCTTTCTCTGGAACAGGTCCTTGGCTACTTCCTTCAAAGTGGATTTAGTTATTGCTGCTTTAGCTGTCCTATCTAAGGGGTTATTTGACTTGGATAGAAATTAAATCCAGATCACTATTAGATAGCATCAAAATGAGAGAGGCAACTCGGCTCTTGGGACATGCTTCTGCCTCGTCCTAAGCTCTACACTCCTTCAGGGCTGTCTTATGGCAGTTGAATGCACCCAAGCTAACTGAAGAAGCTTCTTGGATGAGAAGCAAAGCATTTTCAAGAAAAATAAAAGCCAAGAAAATCCAGTTGACTTGTGGGGGAAAAAAAAACCACTTTTGGGACAACCATGACCTGGATGATTGAGAATCTCCATAGACATTCACCCAAGCAAAAATGCACCTTCCTGGTGTATTGTATGAATCCAATGGAATGGAATAATTATGTTCATCATAGCTGATATGCTGGGGAATAGCATCAATATGTTGGGCATGAAGATAGAGGGCCAATATGGTTTAGAGTGAGATAAATAAAAGTTAATTATATCTCACAGCCAAACTGCTGTTTCAGCGATAGGGAGGATCTCAACATTGTGATCTAGCCCCCCCCCCCCCCATCTGAATTGACTGCATGTCCTCAAGTAATGAATGGGCTCATTGTTGCCTTGATTCGAAGAAAAAGTGCAAGAGTGCAATTACAAAGCCAGTGAAAACTGATTTCTTATAGCAAATTGGGGGGAAAAGGAAAGCTAGAAGATAAAGGTGTTTATGCAGAAAGTGTGTTTGAGAAATTTGAGGGCTGCCAGATCTGGGCTAGGAAAGAGGAGAGGACAGGCAGCAGCGAAGTGGACATACTCAGTTATAGCAGTGATAAGTGCACCATTGGGAGACCTGAAAGATCAGTCTAGGGATAGGCCATCATGGAGGAAATCTCTTTAAGTGGTTGCTAGGAGTAAAAAATGACTACATGTCACATAATCATCAATCAGATCTGGACTGCAAAAATTTGGAAGACTAGTGGATAGCAGCAAACTGATACTGAAAACTCTTATTCTTTGCTGCCACAATCTAGATCTTGGCAGTTCAGATCTAGTAATCCTAATCACTTTGTTTATATCTGAAAATATATTTTAAAAATTGTATGCAGTTTATGGATGGATTGTGTACAATCAAGTCAGCATAGACTGAATAGACATTTAGGGACCAAATATTGGGGATTTTCAAAAGTCCTCTGGTGATCAGGAACTTCTTTAGGTGTCAAGATTTCCAGAAACTAAAATATTACCATATATTGAAACTTTCTTCATGAGCTCTGCATCATTACCTCATCTTTTTATGTTGATTTTTTTTCATAGTGACATTGTGGTTTCTAAGCATTGTCCACAATTCCTACATTGATAACGAATTTGGTACTGAAGCGCATGACTTTGATATTTTTTTTAAATTTTATATTCTAATATTTTGATATATTCGGTGTATTCTTTTTTCTTTTCTTTTTTGTAGTTTTTGTTTCACGATGGAATTATTAACTGCTTAGGGGTTTGGGTGACATACAATGAACTCTTTAAATATTAATAAATTGACAATTTGTACATCACAGAAAACTACTGTCTTTCCCTGAAAATAAGACCCTGTCTTATATTTTTTTGAACCCTGAAATAAGCGCTTGGCCTTATTGCCATACTGCCATACGCTCAAAAGCCCGTTTGGACTTATTATCAGAGGATGTCTTATTTTGGGAAAACAGGATATACTGTAGTTTGTTTGCTTATAGCTTTGTGTGATGTATGAAATACCACCATTGTGGCTTGTTTGATAAGGATTAAAATAATATCTTGGTCTTGTGTATGAATGTAGAGTGAGTAGCAAAAAAAAACCAACCTTGCTTATTGTAGTATTGCAGGTTAACTGCCCACTGTCAGAAGTTTGATCTTCATGGTCAAGGTTGACTCAGCCTTCCATCCTTCAGAGGTTGGTAAAATGAGGACCCAAATTGTTGGGGGCAATATGCTGACTCTATAAGCCTGTTAGAAATTACTATAAAGCACTATGAAGTGGTATATAAGTTTAAGTGCTATTGCTATTATAAAACAAATGGATTTGGATGTCCAGGTCAGATGGGTTGGGAGGGTGATATTTCTTCAAGAACACGCATATTGGTTCCAATTGGTTCCTGACCTAAGTCTTTCCCCTTTTTAAATGGAAACTTTAAATTTGGTTTTAAATTATTGGGGTTTTAAATTTGTTCAGCCAAATTATTTAATTTGTTTTAGTCTATTTTAAATTTTGTATTTATATGTTTTATTCTATGGCTGTTCACCACCCTGAGTCCTTCGGGAGTAGGGCGGTATACAAATTCAATAAAATAAAATAAAATAAAATATCAACATTTTACAGTCCTGATTTTGTTTTCCTCTGCTTATTAGCTCAGTATAGTATTTTTAAAATATCTTTTTTCTTAAATGGAACTACTTTGAAATAACTTTTTGTAAGGTTGAAGTCTGAGTTATTAGAAAAATGATGTGTTTCCTTTTTATCTGTTAGATGAAGCTTTTATTTTCCTAAAGTTGTCCCATTGGTAGAAAAAATGTGATAGTGAAAAAATAATTATAGTTAAGATCTTTTTTTGGGTTGTGTAAAGGAACGTTCTGGGACTTAAATGAAAAACTGCTGTGTATTGCAGAAGCAGACCATAAAAAGGCCATCTCTGCCTCAGAGACATTATTATTAGAAGCCACAATGTCGCTATGAAAAAATCAACACAAAAAGATGAGGTAATGATGCAGAGCTCATGAAGAAAGTTTCATGAAAATTTATGGAAATCTTGACACCTAAAGAGGTTCCTGATCGCCAGAGGACTTTTGAAAATCCCCAATATTGGAAAGATATATATATATTTAGAAGAAGCGACAATCAGCAATTCAGCTATCCCAGTGGAGAATAGAAGCAGATCCAAGTAAGAGTAGAAAGCTGGATTCCCACATCATAACAAGCCATAATGTGATTTGTATACTTTAGATTTAGAATGATATTATTACTGTGATTTATAATGCATGATTTATATTTTAGCGTTATATGTAAACAAGACCACTTTACCTTTTCAACAAATTATGATTGAAATTAACAAGGATTTAGAACACATAACAAGCCCAGAAATAACTATCTTTCGGGGTACCAAGGTCTGTAGCAATACTGTACCTTTTTTAAATTCACTGAGCCTGAAATACTTCATTTTAAATTCATGTCCACAGAGTTCCTCATCACCTGACCCTTCCTCTCTCCTGCACACATATACACATTATATATTATAAATATATAAAATAATTTATTTATTTATTTATTGTGCCTTTAAAGAAAGTTATGACTTCTGATGATTGCCTAGATTAATATCTGCAATTCTCTTGGCAAGGTTTTCAGAAGTGGTTTGCCATTGCCTCCTTCCTAGGGCTGAGAGGGTATGGCTGGCCCAAGGACACCAGTTGGCTTTTTGCCTAAAATGAGACTAGAACACATGATCTCCCAGTTTCTAGTCTGGTGCCTTAAACATTTCAGCAAAGTGGTTCTCAAATATGTTTAATTCTATATTAGTACTGTAAACGTAAAGACAGTGCATAAATAATACTATAAAATGTGGTGATTCCTAGAGGCCATTTTCTGTAATGGAAAAGGGAATTCTGAACCACACAGCTAGCTTTGTTAATAGAAAGCCCAGAAATTTAATATTGTAAAACATCTTAAGAAAGGCATTGCAATTGGCATGTTGTACATCAAAGAATATCAACTCACACATAATGTTATTTCCACTGCTGACACATCATTCTTTTCATCATTACCATTTAAGCAGGACCTAGAACTGGGTTTCATTTTTTTAAACAATATTTTTCTTACATTGCAGCTTAAATAAGTCCTGAAATCTATGTTTTGTAACCTCCAAGTGAAATAACGGAGTTATAAGATTTCATATATGTGAGTTATCTGACTTAAAAGTATGTGAGATTAACACAAACATGATTAATGATGCATGCTCTTAAATTACAGAAAGAGGCAGAATATATAAAAAAAGTTTGCAGATTCTTTTGAGCTTTAATTTGCAGTGTAATTTAATTAAATGTCTATTTGGCAAGAACTAATGGCAACTTTCAAGCAAAGCAGTAAGCATTGGGTATCTGTTTTAGCACATTTTGGCTTCTATTGCTGTTTTCATTTCTTTAACATTATCTCAAAAGCCAATGCAATAATATACTTTTAATAACAGGAACAATAATCTATGCAAATTATTTTCATTAATAAGGCTACCAAATGTTCATAGTTACAGTAGACTGAAGATTTAAAATTATAATCTTAATATATATATAATATAGCATTCTAAGATGATGTTATATATAGTCAATTTTAGAGCAGTTAATATTAGCTGTTATATCATTAACTTCATTTTAGCAGCCATGTAGTCTTCAAACAACACTAATTTAGCAAATGAGATCAATACACTGATTCTTATGATCTCTCAAAATTGTGTGTGTATGTATATACACAACAGTTGTAATTACAAATATATTTTAACCTCTCCCTAAAGTTACATCATGACTTTCTTCTTTCTGTAATCTATTATATCTAATCATTAAAACCATGAATCGTAAGTTCATTTTTTTTCTCTTTTTTTATGCAAGGGGGTTCCAATCACCAATAAAGGTAGATACTGCCTTTTCTCTAATTGAACAGGTCAATTTAACAGGCCATTTCAAACAGTTTTTATTCCTGATACCTAAGAGAGATCAGTTAAAAATGTGGAATACACTCTCTGGTAATTTTTCTTCTGAATGTAGGTCATAAAATTCTTGTCATGTGAGAACAGAACATACCATTAATACTATTAATTTCTTTATATTTTAAAAGTAGACAACTTCATTGAATGATTCGGCAGGATGTCCTAATATTTATTGTTCCCTTTCAGACAAAAGTCTGCAATCTTTTAATGCTCAAGGAAGCAAATGATCAGAATGAGGAGGTGATAGAAAATTTTCAAAATGGTGAAATATTTTGATCTTACCCCCAACCTCACTGATTTCAGATATGAATGCTGAAATCTTTGAAGATTGTTGAAATTACATGATTTTGAAATTACATGATGTTGAAATTACATGAAATTACATGATAATCTATGCATCTGAATTCTTATGAGGTTTCCATGTTCCCATCTTTTTCAAGCTATTTTTGGTCTAGTGGGTAAGGCACCAGGCTAGAAGGCAGGGGACTGTGAGTTCTAGTCCTATCTTAGGCATGAAAGGCAGCTGAATGACTTTGGGCTAATCACTCGGTCTCTCTGCCCAATTTACCTCATAAGTTTGTTATTGGGGGGGGAGGAGGAAACGGTATTAGGTATGTTCGCTGCCTTGATTTATTTATAAAAGGAATAAAGTCAGGTTAAATAATGCATAAAATAATTGAATACATTATTGAAATCTTGCAAAATTTGTCAGTCTTGCAATGTTTCAGCTATTTAATTTTTTTAATAAATTTAAAGTTTCATGAATGCCATCTATGGAGTTTATGAGAGTGGTAGCACCCATACATAACGTTTAACAACTCTAGCCCTAAGAAATGTCAAATACCAAGTTGACTTTTCATAAGAACTGATGTATTACTTGTTCTTGGGCTATAAATTATTCATAATTATGTATGCCTTTCTATTTCTTAAGACTCTCTGTCGACTGTAACGTTATCATTACAGAAAACAGTTGAAGCTCATCTGGTTAACTATTTAGTTGTCTCTGTGTATATTTCTATGTGTTTGATTAGGGAATTATTAGCAAAGCACAAGAGATGCTTTGTGAGCTAGAGATTTAAATCCTGCAACGAAAAGGACCACTTTCCTCCTGTAGATATTTACTGAATAACTTTTGTGATAGCAGAAAAATAATGTTGCTTAAACTTAATATGCATCTTTGAGTATTGCATGTTTCAGTTCATATTTTAGAAATTCCGCTCCCTAGGCTTTAATTCTGGAAATAATTGGAAAGAATACCTCTAAAAAGTAAAGAGCATTTACTCTTATTTTTTTAATTACCATGATTGCAGTCTCTGATTGGCAGTTGCTTATTTGCTAGCAAGTTGTACAACTACTGTGTTCTGCTGTTCCCTGACATTCAGTGCAATATAAAGAAAACTTCACAGCTTCTCCATGGCAACTGTTGCATCACTTAATACTCATTCTATTTCCAAGATGCTTTTGCAAGGCCTCATAGAGGAAAGACAGAATGACAGAGAAGGCTCCGAACAATAGCTGAGAAATGAAAGGCTATGGAAGTGTAATGAAATCTATAAAACATTTCTAGTCTGCCACTTCAAATGGTTTTATCCTTTTCTGGAAAGGATTCCACCATATTTTTTTTCTGGGGGTGGGGGGAGGGGCCTTGCCATGCAAGCAAAAATAATGCAGTCTGGTTATTTTGTCTGTAAACAGTGGTTATATTATTCTATCATGAATGGGTACATAGAGGCCTACCTAATGGCCTCCTCAAGATTGATAATAAAATGCCTGAAGATGACACAGAAGTCACCCATGTCACCAATTAAAGTTAAAAGAAGTATTTATCCATTTAAATAAACAAAAAGTATATTTCTGTATTTCTGAAAACAGTTTTAAATTCCTTGGAATTAGAAAAAAATACAGGAGCAAAACTCCTTCACAGAAAATCACATTGTGTAGTTTTCTCAGCATAGCTGTTGAAGTGCTTTTGATTAATATTTTGCCATGATTTAGGACATTATTTCCATCTATCTGGTGGCACAAGAATTTTTGTTATAGCTTATAGGTTAGTGGGGAGGGGTGTGTATGGGAATCTTCCCTTTTCCTCAAATGTAAGAAGTTTCATTCCAAGGCTGCTACAAGAATTGTAAGAAATTCAGAAGAGTCTCCCTTCAACATTATTCCACATTTCTCGTTTAAACAACTTTTTAAGAGTGTGATAATATAAATGGGGGTATGTGAAATAATACAAACAAGTTGAAATTGCATGGAGTTTCTTCCTGCATTATTATAAAAGGAAAAGGGATAAATCAGAGAAAATCTACAACCAGCCTTTAGTTATTCCCCTATGTCCTACATAATGTATGAGTAGTACTACAAGAAAAAACACTCTGAAAATGAATACATGTCAAAAATCAGTGTTTGATTATCAAAAGAACGAACATGACTGAATGTTTGTATGGAATTTAACCATTCCTAGATAATATTACGTGACTTTCTATTAAAGCACTTTCTTCTGAATAGCTTATAGTCCAGGGGTGTCAAAGTCACGTCGTCACGGCAGCGTCACATGACATATTGGGACTTTTTTCCCCTTCACTAAACCGGATGGGGGCAGGGCCAGCATGTGACGCATCCGGCCCACAGGCCGCAAGTTTGACACCTCTGATATAGTCCAATTCTTCTTCACCTTTCTCACTTTTTCAACTGCTTGATTTTTGTTAGTAACAGTTGAGTATCACTGGAATCACAGCAGAGAGCTTTTAAACATAGTGAGAAAAAGCAGATTATTTAATAGGAGCATTGGTGTAAGATAAACATCCATTGTTTGATACAGCATAGTTGATTTTTAGTTACTGCAACAGCAGCAATAAGAAAATTAGTTTTGAAATTGGATGAAATCAAATGGAAATCATTATGTTCAGTGCAAATGACATGTCATTAGATTATTTATCAAAATAGTAATACTTTCCTGTTTTTGTTAGATATAAAATAAAGGGATCACTCAAATTACTTTTCTGTTACACTGTAGTAACGTATAAAGCTTCCCAGTGTGTCATAAAACTTTGCATGAATGGAATTAAATTTGACTGGCATTTAGTAAACGAAAAGTGGTGCTTTGAAGGCTTGTGAATCCTGTTTTCAATAAATTGTGGCCTATTTAACTGTCCTCAAATAAACAGACTAAAATATACTGTAGACAGAAATTATGCTTTTAAAGTAATAGCATTAAATTGTGCCATTGCTGACATGCTACAGGTATACAGGAATGTTTTACCAGCTGTGTAAGTGTTCCTGCTCTATATTGTTTCCTAAATTACCATAGGTTTAGAATGCTCATAGCAAGACAAGGAAGATGTTCAATTTACTTTAGCAGGATAAAGGCAATGATTAGCAGTAATATCTAACATTCAGTTATACTCAGAACACATTACTTATCTTTATATGCAGAATTTAATTGACAATAAAATTGCATATAAGCATATTTTTCTTTGAATAAAATATTGGAAGATGAAGAAAACGCACAGACACAGAGTCATATATACACATGTATATATTCAGAAGATAAATAATATCAGTTTAAGAGAATATCTAGGAACACTTAATAGAGTGTTAGAGCCTGGATAGCTCAGCAGACTAATGCATTGTAATTTAACTCCAGCTGTCTGCAATTAGTAAGTTCGAATCTTGCCAGGCTCAAGGTTGACTCAGCCTTCCATCCTTTCTAAGGTAGGTAAATTGAGGACCCAGTTTGTGGGGGCAATAAGCTGACTTTGTAAAAATATACAAAAGTATGAAGGCTATTGCTTAACGCATTGTAAGCTGCCCTGAATCTCTGGAGAAGGGCGGCATATAAATCAAATTTTTAAAAAAATACCAATATTCATAGAGAATAACACAACCACGTGAAATTGGCAATAACTAAAATGAAGGACAATCACGCTGTTATTTAAAAAGTGCACCAACCATCACTTTTTCTAATCTCAATAGCGCTGACAGGTTAAAATGAAATTCTATTCTAAGGCATTTTTGCATGTAACTATCAAAAGATTTGCAATAAAACTAAGGTAATTTCAGTATATAAAAATTATGAACAAGATTTGACACATAGTGGATGAACTTTGGCCATTGCAATAATGTGACTTCAAGAAAGATTGATTAGGCCAGGGGTGAGCAACTAAGGTCCCTTTAGGACCTATGTACTTCAATTTCCAGAATTCCTGAGCCAGCCATGCTGGGAGTTGAAGTCCAGCTGGCTCAGGAATTCTGGGAGTTGAAGTCCACATGTTGTAAAGGAACCATAGTTGCCCAGCCTTGGATTAGGCAGAAGATTAATGACACAGTTCTTGAATGTATTCTTTAATATCAGGAGTGCAAATTTCCTTCCTTCTACACAGATAATTCTCTTTGCCAAATAGTGGGCTTGATAGGGCAAATTCCAGTTCTTGAGAATCTAATTCAGTATTAATTACGGACAAGAATGTAAATAGTTTAGTGGTTATTTGGAAACCGTTTTTGAACTTTCTGTGTGAAAGAGAAAATTTGCCACAAAAGCCATTTTATGAAGATGGAGACATAGACTCATATTGTGTTTGAGGCAGGGGTGAAATGTAAAATTTGTTACTACTGGTTCTGTGGGTGTGGCTTGGTGGGGGGAGGGGGTAATGTGACTGGGTGGACGTGGCCAATTTTATTTTTTAACTTTTCAAAGCATTTTTTCTAATGCTTTGAAAAGCCTCTGCCGATCAGGCAACTCAGCTGGGATCGTCAGAGAGGCTTTTTAAAAAATACCTCTCTGACAATCCCAGCTGAGTTGCCTGATCAGCAGACAAGTATTTTTTACTAAATATCTGACTTTTCATTTAGTAAATGAAAAGTTTCTGACTTTGAAAAGTCAGAGACTTTTCAAAGCATTTTTTACCACCTCTTCAGCCAAGAGGTTGCAGAAAAAAATGCTTTGAAAAGCCTCTGATGACCCTAGCTAAGCCGCGCGATCATCAGAGGCTTTTTTTTTTAACTTTTAAAAGCATTTTTTCGTTGGAAGAGGTTGTAGAAAAAATGCTTTTAAAAGTAAAAAAAAAGTCTCTGATGATCTTGCGGCTCAGCTGTGCATGGGGGGGGGTGGCACAGGGATTTTTGCTACCGGTTCTCCAAACCACCCACCACCATCGCTACCAGATCGGGAGATCCGGTCCGAACTGGGAGCATTTCACCCCTGGTTTGAGGTTATTTTTCCTCTATTTTTTCCTTGCAAAGAGAACTCTTGTTTGACTTTCTTGTGAAGCTGTTTCTTCTCTTTAAGTTGCTTGGGAGAGGAAACCCAGCCTTTGATAAATTAGTAGAGGGACTGCATTGAAACTGAAGTCTGACTTTTTTTTTGTACTGTGGTCTGTAAAGTAATTGTTGTGGTGATTAGCAAATCCAAAGCTAGGGCCTTCCTGCTCTCCCAGGGACAAAATGCTAAGGCCCCAGGGTAATGTCCGTGGAAAACTTCCATTTGTAACTCTATGTATGGATTGAAAGTCAACCAATCTGAATTTTTTTTTGGTTAACAGCTGACTACAACCATGAGTTCCTTAAGGTATAACCTCGACATTTTCACTCTTGGGAAGCAAAAAAAATAAAGAAAGAAACTATCTTTCTATTTTACTTTTGGGACGTAAAGAAGCAGAAAGTTGTTTATAGTGGTCTCTTGAGTTAATCTGATCTTCAGCAGTTAACAGGGGTGATGTAGAAAAAAATAGTTCAGATTACAATAGAACATCGGAGAAGGTTGTTGTTGTTTTTTAAATGAGAGAAAAAAAATACTTAATCCCTCTGGTTCAGTGGGGGGTTGCTAACGGTTCGTCCCGGATTGGGCGAACCGGTAGCAGCAGCTGTGGGAGGCTCCACCCACCCACCCAGACACTTCTGCGCATGCGCAGAAGCATCTGCACATGTGCAGAAGTGCCACGTGTGTGCGCGAGCAAGCCGGTAGTGATGGGTTTTGAAATCCGCCCCTGCTTTGGTTTATTGTGGGCACATGATAAAAATAATCATGATAATGTCCAAATAGGCATAATAGGAAAACATTCTAGGGTGCAATGGTCTGTGAAAAGCACAATTACTGAAAAGACCAGTAAAATTACCCGTTCCTTTTATTTAAATCTTACATTACAGCAAAGCAAACAGCTGTACTTTTTCTTTCAGTGTAATGATTCTCTTTAAAAAAATTATTTTAATGGCTTAAGTAAAAGCCTATGTGCATTTTGGGAGCTTGCATGTACTAACCATAACCATTCATTAAATAGAATGGAATTTGATGTTTGTTGGCCAAGGGAAACTGGGCCTATTTTTATTGCAATAAATATAAAATATGTTTTCCTTTTAACAATTGTTATTGTTAAGGAAACTGTGAAGTCTTCATTACATTTGTTGAAGAGGGTCCCTGTGAGGTTATTTACTTTTTGTTCTCATTTTAAAAAGAGAGAAGAGAAGCTAAAGTAGTCAATCCATGGCACTAGGCCTCTATCACTTTGCATTTCTCCATTTTTTTTTAAGAAAAAAACTCTTTTTCCTTTACTATTTTAAAAGTCCACTTTCTTTATGGCATCTTTCTGTTATTGTTGTAATTTACATGAGGAAATAAATTTAGAGATTCTTTCAGTATAACATGTAGACAAGCACATGCACTCATCTCTATGGAAACTGTCTGATTTGTGTTTGCATTTAATTGTAATTGTCCAGGGCCTCTCCAAATAGATTTTATTTAAATATACATACCTGTCACTTCTTAGAAAATTCATTATATTAACATGTTAGTCTGATTTCCAGGTAGTTACACAATTTATGGTGTACAGTGAATTGAATAGTTTTATATAGAAAAAGTCAAATCTTTTTCTCTGAAAACTTTTCAACTTTGCACAAGTTTGGCACAATCTTTCCTACTGTTGCTGTCTTAAGTATGCTAGCTGAGACCTTTAGAATCGGTTTTAGCCAGTATCAAATCTATATGAAGTAGCATTTGTTCTTGTATCATGTTTTCCCGAAAATAAGACTCTGTATTATATTTTTTTGAACCCCAAAATAAGCACTTGGCTTTATTTTTGAGGAGGTCTTATTATTTTGGGGCATGTGGAGCAAGATGGGGATCCTCTTGCCATCTTACTTGATTTCCAGCTCTGTCTCCCTAACCCTAACCAGAGGAAATGATGGGGACCAGCTGTGCATGCATTTAAATATTTTTGGGGACGGGTATTTCAGAGGGGGTATTTTTAGTGCAGGTGCTCAAAAGCCCAATTGGGCTTATTATCCGGGAAGGTCTTATTTTTGGGGAAACAGGGAACATATTATTTAAAACTAGCTAACTGCTTAAAGAAAAAAAATGAGATTTAGATATGTAATCTTCCCCAACCTAATGTCCCTAGGTTGTCATGTTATTTGGAGACTGTGAAGCTCATAAACCAAAAGATCTCAAGTTTGAGAATAAATTTCATTATCATGACTTTAATCTTGAATATATAATCTGTAAAAATGGATGCATTGGATTGAAATTTTACAGAAAGTTCTTTATATTTATATTCTCATCTAAAATTATAATAACTGAAATAAATTAGGTGAAGATCATAATACTAAAATTAATTGTCCCAAAGGTACTTTTTCACAAGAAGCTTCTCTTGGATGAGAAGCAAAACATCTTCAAGGAAAAACAAAGAAAGTCCAGTTGCCTTTGAAAAAGCACCTTTGGAACAACCATGACCTGGGTGACTAAGAATATTCATAGTTTACAATATATTGAAAAAATATAAGTTATCAGAACTAAAAAAGGCATCTTTTTATTTGATGAAACTTATAAATGATGAAAAATCCAGGTAAAACAGACTGTTAGTTAATGCAATAAATATTTTTTTTAAAAAAATTGTTCTGTAAATAAAATAAAACTGGAATTATTGAAGCAGGGGGAAGCCTAGATAACCAGTTCAAAATTTGTATTTGTGTTAAAGTCATTGACATAATGAAGAACAGGTAGTCCTCAACTTACGACCATAAGTGAACCTGCAATTCTGGTTGTAAACCATGTCAGCCATTAAGGTAATCGTGTGACCATGCCCGATTTTGCATCATTTTTTTGCACTGGTTTTTCGCAAGCATGATGGTTATAAAGCGAATACTGTGGTTGTTACATGAATGTTGCAGTCGTTAAATAAACCCATTGATTGCTAGGATCTGTTTTTTTGCTGGAAATACCATTTTCGGGGGGGGGAATCATAAATTACAGTCACATGACCATAGGATGTTGCAAATGGCCTTAAATGTAGACCAGTTGCCCAGTGTCCAAAATGCAACCATGTGACTGCACTGGTGGGGACCAGCCATCGGAACATCAAATCTGGATCATAAATAGCTTTTTTGAGGTTTGTTGTAACTTCGAACAATTGCTAAGCAACAGGTCATAATTTGAGGACTACCCATATTAGGAAGGGATATTAGGAAAACATTCACAGTTTTAAGTAGGAAAATGAAGACTGAAACAAAAAAAACACCACTGTTTCTTCAACCTCAGCAACTTTAAGATGTATGGACTTCAACTCCCAGAATGCCCCATCAAACTATTTAAGAGATACTGTTGTTTTTTTTCAAAGTGTATTATCCCCTAATTGTGAGTCTTGAAAATATCTATATTCTTGACCTTTTTCTTTCTTTTCAGAGGAAGACGGTGGTGACCTCCTCAAGACGGGGATCAGTTTTCCTGGCACGCCAGAAGAAGAGCTAGGTACAGACAATATTTTTTAGCTGAACAAAACTTGTCTTGGTCAATCATTATATGCCACTTAATGCTTCAGCTGTTTAAAATCAACTGTGTGATTACATCCACTTTTTGTTTTATTTCATAATTACATGGAATATGATTTTAATTTCAGATTTATGATCAACATGTATTTCTCACCTATTTCCTATATTCATTCTACACCATCACCACTTCCAGCTTTTCTCACTGTGTGTCTTGGGCATAGAAAAGCCAAAGCATTCAAAAACAGAGCTTTAGACATATCTATAAAGGTTTAGATGAATTAAATTCATTGGGAAATCTTATAAGAGTAGTCTAACAGTCCATTTTAAGGGCTGCACTTCCTTATTTAAAATTTTTGGAAAGTATTGAGTTCGTGATCTAGGTTCTTTTCATAAAAAGAAAAAAAATTCCCACATTGACGTAAGAAAAATTATTTTATCTCATACATACATGAGTGGCAGGTATGAGTAAAAATATATACATATACATATACATACATACATACATACATACATATACATATATATATATACATATATATATGCACATACATACACACATATATACATACATATATATGTATATACTGTATGTATATATGTGTGTGTATGTGTATACACGGAGGCAGACACGTTAATTATTTATTAATTCTTTTAACATCACCACAATTTATTCAGTTTAATAATAATATTAAATATCCACAGCAATGCAGTTAAACTGTCCACAGTAAGAAATAAAATAAAAAAATAAATGTCTGTGTCATATGGATGAAGTATAGTGGAACCGCACAATATCCTAAACACTAAACATAGATGGGATCCCATTGCTTTCCAAATGCTTTGGAAACGTTGTATTTATAGTAACTTCCAGAAAAACAACAAAAGGAGAGCAAGTCTGATCATGATAAACCCACTTTATGTCTTGTTAACAGATTAGATGGTTTTCCTCTGTCTCCAGAAGGCACTTCCTGAAAGTACCTAAATGCCAATCCAGTAGGATTTAATAGATTCAGACCAAACTCTAATTGCACTCAGAAGCCAATGAAAAGTGGATGATAGTCCTATAGCTGGCATGAGTTATTCATGGCAATGAGAATCAGCCAGTGTGTCTCTGCCTTTTACATTAATTGTAGTATCTGAGGGATCTTCTACTGCCTTGTAAGCAGATTGCAGTAATCCAAATGAGAATTTGTGAAGGCATAAGTTATTGCGAGGTGCTTCTGCACCAGATATGGCCAGAACTGAGGCAGCAGTGGGAGCTAGGCAAAGGGCCCTTGGCCATAGTCTCAGTTTGCCCATTCAGCAGAAGTTACATGTCCAGGAAGAACTTTGCATTCCAGACCTATTTCTGTGCCATCTTGTCAAGAGATAACATTAGAGATGATGAAGCATTTTAGTGCACAAACTACAGCTCCACCTTGCTTGCTTTAGCCTATTTAGGCCTCAACATTTTTCAGACACTGGGATGAGACATTGACAACGTCCTGCATAGGTTGGGTAGCAATTTAGAATTGAATGATATCATACTGTTGATACCATGAAACAACACATGTTCTCCATTACCACTACCACCACTACCATCAGCCCTATCAAAGCCATGAACTCCTGAACTCTCCCTGTATTGAGCTCCTAACACCAAACAGCAAAGCGACTGTGGCACCAATCCAGAAATCAGATTCAGAAGTTCAGGTAGGAATCCAGCAGTGCAACCAGGTCATCAGAAAGATCCCTACATTGTTCATATTGCCCAGTTCAATATATAAGCATTTACACCCTATATAAAGACTCTGTTGTCTGGAACAAAGTGTCTAACTTGCAGTAGTTTAATTTCTAAATGTCACTTATGCACAATAAGGAAATCTGTCCAGCCATTGGCAGTTACTTATATGCTTATATTGTATATGATGTCGTTCATACCTTTTAAAGTACTTTATTAAATTGATTTTAATTAGTATCAAAAATCCAAAGTACAGCAGCACAAAATGATTATCTGTCACAGAAAATGAATGGCTGATTTTATTTGGTTTTAAGAATCCTTGACTAATTCACCTTAACTGAGTTCATCTAGATCTAAGAATGTTGGCTTGTTATTAACTGGGCCAATCTGAATTGTGAGAAGAAAAAGGAAGGTAGAAGGAGACTTATTGTACATATGGATTTGATAAGTGAAAGGAAAGTGGGGGGGGGGGTAATTCAGCAGAACAGACAACCAGAGCCAGGAATCTGAAAAGAAATAGAAAAAAAAGGGGGGGTTGGGTGGACGGGAGAGGTGAGGAATTTCATATCTGTGACAGCTACATGTTGTCATTCAAGCAAAATCAATTTGAAATAGCTAAAATATTAATTGTTTCCATTCAGACAAAGGTATCCCTATGTTTAACCTTTAACTATAATCAGTGGAATATAAAAATACCTAATCTAGGCTAGGCAAATTCCAAAGAAATGTATGATGTGTAAAATACTGCTTTTTGACCATAATTTACTTTAGCAGATATTCAAGTTAAAACCTGCTGTCATCTGTCACCCATTGTGTAGAAATTTGGGGGAAAAAAGAGTAGGTGAATCATGTGGCATAAGCTGTCTTCGCCTTCAACCTTGTGTTTATAGAAAACATGCAGTTAAGACAATAGTGACTATATAGCTTCCTGCCCAAACTTGGTTCAGTATAGAAACCAATAAATGTGTTGAATTGGATAGTTATATCCTTAAGAATAGGGACGCAGTGGCTCATTGGCTAAGACGCTGAGTTTGTCGATCGAAAGGTTGGCAGTTCAGCAGTTCGAATCCCTAGTGCAGCGTGATGGGTTGAGCTCCCGTTATTTGCCAACCTAGCAGTTCAAAAGCACATAAAAAATGCAAGTAGAAAAATAGGAACCACCTTTGGTGGGAAGGTAACAGTGCTCCGTGCACCTTTGGCATTTAGTCATTCCAGCCACATGACCACGGAGACGTCTTCGGACAGTGCTGGCTCTTCGGCTTTGAAACAGATGAGCACTGCCCCTAGAGTTGGGAACCACTAGCACATATGTGCGAGGGGAACCTTTACCTTTATCCTTAAGTGAACACTAACACTGGGTCTTCTGCTTTGAATGAATAATGAGGACAAATAATTTCACACTGATTCTGTTTTATTCTCCTTCCCTTTGTTCTTTTACAGTTAGACGCCTGTAAGAAAAATAAACTGTTCCAGGTGTTTTCCATTTTATAACAAGTTGGAAAATAATTATAGAACGCTGCATAAATTTAGCACTTTTATAATCACAAACATGTTAGTTTAACCTGCACATTATCGCTAGGTAAACATTATTTAAAACAAAATGATTGAATTTCTAATATACCATATGATGATTAAATTTACATATTAATTTATTTAAAGCATTTGTATATTCTTTCCATCACAAATATTTTTCACAAAGGGATTTGTAATGCAAATTAAAAGTACCTACTCTCACATACTTATTTCTACTGAAACTAATTTGTGCAAAATGTTTTGATTTTTCTAACATTCAGATAATTTAAAGGAGATCTTACACAGCAACTGCTGATATGAATAACTTAATTTGCAGACTTTCCTATTTATTTTATTCACAAAATTAAATTCTAACAAATTGCCTTATGCTAATAGGAAGGAAAGAAGAGAAAATGTATGTGGCTATATCAGCAAGAACAAGAGATTTTGATTTATTTTAACTTTTATAAAAATACGAGGAGGAGTAAGCAATGTAAAAACTACATTGGATGGATTAGCAACTATCTTAATTTTAAATGATTATTTGTAGGATTATTTTGAAGACAAATAACAAAAGCCAAGAAGAAAAATCTGTAGGTGTGATTAATTATATGCGATCTAGTTGGTGGTGACTCTTAGCATAGACTTTCTCTAGCGTGCTTCAGGTTCCCAAATGGTGCACCCTTCACCATTGTAATTGAGTCCATTTATTTTGCTACTGATCATCCTTTTCTTTTTTTTCCCCACCTTTCTCAACAAGTGCACTTTTCAAGAGAACAAGGCCTTCACAAATGTATGCAAAATATTATTTCTGCCTCCAGCGAGAACTCTAGGTTGATTTGTTCTATCATCCATTTGCTTGTTTCCTTAAAAGTTAAGCAATAAGCATTCCAAAGAAAAGACAATTACCACTTAACTCAGGAGTTATTCAAAGCCATAATTCAGGATGTTGCCTGAAGTATTCCTTATAATGTTATCCATAGATACCTTAAACAACCAAGGGAGCATCCGACACCTTTGTCTTACTTCCAGCTCAGTGGCAACCATTTGCAAAGCATTCAATTTATTCTTGTGCATGCTTTATGATATATCATTTGTATCACATTTGTCAACCAGACCTCAGCTCTATATTGTGCAAAACATTATAATTCATTGTCATTTCTTCAACCTTTTCAAGCAGAATGTTGCCAGACGCTTGCTAGCATTCTTAACAAACCAATTCCCCATGTTCTCCTTTGCTTGAGGGAACAATAAACACATTCTTCCAGCAACCAAGTACAAGTGCACTGTTTGTTCAAGAAGTGAAACGGTCACACTGCAACTCCATCAGCAAACCACATCCAGTTTTTCATATTCCTCTGGTTACACTATTTGAGCCTTTTCAAGATGCTCTTCAATTTCTTCTTGGATACTAAAGTTTATGCCATTTATTGCAACACTACCTTTTGACATATTATCATCATTCCCATACACATCTTTGTTATATTCTTTCCAAGACTCCCTCATTTCAGTTTTATCACAAATCACTCCATTACTTTTATTTTTTTTAATTCCATTCACTCTTTGTTTCAAAACAATTTTTTTTACTTCCATTAAAATAACATTGTCTGTTCGCTGCCTGTTTTGTTATATTATTTTGTATTCATTTTTCATTCATTATGTTAAAAAAGTATTTTTTCCATATAGGTTTTAAAGTTTCACTTTTTTATAATCATTCTACTTTCTTTCATAGCTTTTCCTCTGTTACCGTTTTTCACAAGATATTACCAAAAAACAGTCTGTCTCTCTTTGAGAACTTAACTTTGTATCCTTTGCTAATTCTCTCAATCTTCCATTATCAACCAGTCATGATTGTAAGTTTATATCCATTTCTTTACAGAAGTATGTAAATGTAAACCACTTATTTTTTAAAAAAATGCTTTTTTCTAATCAGATATTTTCTAAACTGTTTGCTAATCTTATTCATTTCTCAGTCTCCAAAAGGCCTAGTCACTTTTTCAATAGCCCCTCATCTCATTCTCATCTGTTCATTCATGTCAAGGAATGGAATGTATTCCCCAGCTCTATTAAGTCAGAATGTTGCACAATTTTCCCTGAAACCTAACTCTATCTCTTATGACAATTTACTGGAGCCATAACATGCAGTTACCACCCACTTATAGGTATCTGCTATCAGGCACACGCAGAACAGTCTCTAGATCATACCTTTTGCCATATAATTTAGTCCTTTCATTCATAATTAAATGCATCCAGGGCTCTAATTCATTAGCTCTTAACCCACAAGATCAACATGTTCATTAAGAGCTATTCTGTCTTCCTTTCTCTTAGTTTTACAGGCACACAATTTAAATACCGTTCCTATTCATTTCATTTCACTTAATTAATTCACACTGTTTATCATTGACTTCCCTTACATTCCAAATCATTATCTTCCATTAAATAAACAAATAGATTGGCCCTAGCAATTATACTTCCACCATCCCTCATACTCTATTAAGGTTTTAATATCATGTTTGTTAGTAAGATAGAAGACAAGGAAAACCAGGTTCTCAGTTTAGTCATACCAATGACACATGTAGCGTTTCTCTGATAATAGTAAGTTCAATACCAGTCATTTAAGGCACATTTTGAACAGGATGCCATAAATGCAAGCAAAGACTAGTTTACACCCTCATAATCCTCTTACTATACTTTGCAAGCTAGGATCTCTAATTTAGAGTCTTCTTTTTTTTTATTGAAAAAGTTTTTCAAATACAAATTTTTCCCCCCTTTCCCCCCCTTCCCTAATGCCCCCTTCCCCTCCCCTCCCCCCATGGCTTCTCCAAGATGAAATCCAAATTAATATCACATTATATAATACTTTACCACCCTTATACACCACCCCCTATGTGCTATACATTTCTTCCTAACATTATTATTATATCCCCTGTATACTATACATTTAACAGCATTTGGCTAAAAACTATATAATAGATCCTAATTTGGCATTTATTCTACTCATAATCTACCCATTTCCTCCACCTGGATACTTATATTTCTTTTAAATATATTAATATCTAAACATAACATCCCTTTTCCTAAACTAAGCAATCAGTAACCTAACCTATCCCCTTGTACCATATCAATTTTATATCACCCACTTTCCTACAGGTCTACCATACATAATATATTTAATATCTTTATTCTTTTGCCCATATCACTAAAAGATATTTCCATAAAACCCTCAAATGACTTTAAATTTGTATTCCATATAGTATCTTCTGTAATGTCTTTCAACTAGATTGTTAATTCCATCGACCATGTTAGGGTAACATCAAGTCCTGCTTCCAACAGTGTATTCAGTATCTTCAATTACCATCTGCCCCCATCATTAATAAGTATTTCTGTATATAAAAAAAAACCCCGAGTGACTTTATATTTATATTCCATATGTCATCTTCTGTAATGTCTTTTGTCTAGATTATTAATTCCAACAACCACGTTAGGGTAACAGCCAGATCATCTGCATGCCCCAATTCCATAGTTCTCTTGCCTTATAGCTCAACATATACGTAATCCATTTTTCAGAGAGTCCAAAATAGAAAGTTCCAGTCCGCTCAATCACAGGCCATCTTCCACATCCCAAAAACACCAGCACTGCAGAGATCTGTTATTCTTCTCAAAATAGTATAAGTCTGTAATTTGCCTCAGTTATATTTTCATGTATCAGCCTTCTATAAATCCCGCTTATTATATTTAATCGTCTCTTAAATAACTGGCATTAATCTGTTGGCTAAAAAAGAATTGTTTAGTTTAAATTTTTTTAGTTTTGTAGAACCTGCTTCTTCTTTTCTTAATTTGTTGTGGTTTAGATCTCCATCCTGGTTGCCTTTCTAGGACTTGTATATCAGCTGATTGAATTACATGCTGGTCTTTAACTTGATAAGACATCAAATCGAGATCCAAAGCCGCCTCTCTTATATTTATAGGTGATCCAGCTATAGCCTCTGAAGGAGAATCCAAAAGTGGCTCATCCAAAAAGCCCTCTATAACTTGTTGTTTTTCCATTACCTCCATCTCCATCTGCTTAGCCTGAGTTTCAATCTCTTGTTCATTTTGCTTTTCTTTATCCCGCTCCTGTATTCCTGACACTGATGACATACGTGGAGATGTTGGGCCCATTTTAAAAACCTTGTAATAAAATTCTTCCGCTTTTTCAACAGTGTTTAATTGATATCTTTCTCCTTGATATCTCAATATTACCAACTGGAGCATCCCACCTAAATGGGATGTTTTGTTTCTTTAGCTCAGTCACCAAAAATCCAAAGTCCTTTCTATCTTTTAACATCTTGGACGGCAGCTCTTTATATATCCAGATCTTCATTCCATTCATTTCTAGAGTGGAGTTAAAAGACTTTTGCACAATATCATTTCTTATTCCTTTACCAGTAAAATAAATCACCACATCTCTAGGCAATTGTCTTTGCTTTGCCACCCAAGAATTTACTCTGTAGACCTTATCAATCTTACAGAATACCTCTTCAAAACTAACCTTTAAAATCACAGCCAGAACTTCAGCAGACATCTTTCTCAAATCCTCTCTGTTATTTTCCTGTATTCCCCTCATTCTGATCGCAAATTCCATGGATCTGAATTGCATCATTGTAACTTGATTTTCAATCCTTTGCTTTATATTATCTACATTGTAAGTCTTGTGATCAGCTTCCTTCATTTTAGACTCTACTTCTGAGCTATTTTCTTGAATCATTGTCAAATCATTTTCAATTCTTTGTATTTTATTATCCAGATTATGAATCTTATAATCAGCTTCCTTCATTTTAGACTCTATTTCTAAATTGATATCTTTATCCATCTTTAGAATTACTTCTGAAAAGCTTTTTCAAAGCTGTTACAATATAGCGCTTCAGGTTATCATACTTTTGTTGAACCAACTCCTTAATTTCCTGTCTAAATTTTTCAAGATTCTGGTTCATAATCTCATCATGTCTTGCCAACTCCTCCACAACAAATTCCTTTAAATCTTTAAAACCATTCTTCTGCATCTGCGAGCTCAAAAATTGCTCTTGTGATTTATAAATGGGGGAGCCCCCCCCCCACAGCTTGGTTGTCTGGCTTTGTCACTTTTAACGCCATCCTGCCACGCAAACAGACTCTTTTTAAAGAAAAAGTCTTCTCTCCACACAATATCAATATCAAGTCTCTAAAAAGGAAGAAGCATGAAACAGAAATTTTTCTCTTCTCTTCTAGCCAGTGCTATTGCGTCAAATACTTTGTAGCATATTAAACCTTTCAAACGGAAAGACTTTCGCTTTCAGCTTTCTTCTCAAGCCTCAGCCAGCCGCCATTTTAAACTTTTTTTATTTTTTATTTATTTATTTATTTTATTGAATTTCTATACCGCCCTACTCCCGAAGGACTCAGGGCGGTGCACAGCCATGAAATAAAACACATAGATATACAAAATTTAAAATCGAATAAAATGAATTAAATAAATTTGGCTGAATTAATACCCATAATTTAAAATACCCATAATTTTAAAATACATTAAAAATTTAAAATTTACACTTAAAAGGGAGAAGATTTAGGCGAGGCCAGCTTGATGAAATAAAAGCGTCTTCAACTCGCGGCGGAAGGTGCGCAGATCCGGAATCCTCCGTATCTCTGGGGGGAGCTCATTCCAGATCGTTGGTGCCCCCACAGAGAAGGCTCTCCCCCTAGGGGCCGACAGCCGACATTGTTTGGTCGACGGCACCTGGAGGAGCCCCTCTCTGTGGGAGCGTACTGGTCGGTGGGAGGCTGTTGGTGGTAGTAGGCGGTCCCGTAAGTAACCAGGTCCTAAGCCATGGAGCGCTTTAAAGGTGGTAACCAGAACCTTGAAGCGCACCCGGAAGACCACCGGGAGCCAGTGCAGCTCGCGCAGGAGAGGTGTTACATGGGAGCTCCATGTTGCTCCCATAACCACCCGCGCGGCCACACTCTGCGCCAGTTGGAGCCTCCGGGTGCACCTCAAGGGGAGCCCCATGTAGAGAGCATTACAATAGTCCAGACGAGAGGTAACGAGGGCATGAGTGACTGTGCGTAACGAGTCCCGATCTAGAAAGGGACGCAACTGGCGAATCAGGCGAACCTGATGAAAAATCCTCCCGGTCACGGCCGTCAAGTGCTCTTCTAAAGACAGCCATGAGTCCAGGAGGACGCCCAAGTTACGAGCCCTTTCCGTGGGGGCCAATGATTCACCCCCAATAGCCAGCGATGGCGCCAGCTGACTATATCGGGACGTCGGAAACCACAGCCACTCAGTCTTGGATGGGTTGAGCCTGAGCCCGTTTCTCCCCATCCAGATCCGTACGGCCTCCAGGCACTGGGACATCACTTCAAGGGCATCGTTGGGGTGGTCCGGGGTGGAGATGTACAGCTGGGTGTCGTCAGCGTACAGATGGTACTTCACCCCGAAACCACGGATGATCTCGCCCAACGGCTTTACATAAATGTTGAACAGAAGGGGCGAGAGAACCGATCCCTGCAGCACCCCACATATAAGGGGCCTCGGGGTCGATCTCTGCCCCCCTGTCAACACAGACTGCGACCGGTCAGAGAGAAAGGAGGAGAACCACCGTAAAACGGTGCCTCCCACCCCCAACCCTTCCAGCCGGTGCAGCATGATACCATGGTCGATGGTATCAAAAGCTGCTGAGAGGTCTAACAGGACCAGGACAGAGGAACAACCCCTGTCCCGAGCCCTCCAGAGATCATCAACCAACGCGACCAATGCCGTTTCCGTGCTGTACCCAGGTCTGAAGCCTGACTGGAACGGATCTAGATACGACGCTTCATCCAGGTACTGGGGTAGCTGTCGCGCAACCACACTCTCAACAACCTTCGCAATGAAGCAGAGGTTGGAGACTGGACGATAATTAGCCAATACTGCCAGGTCCAGGGAAGGCTTCTTGAGGAGAGGCCTTACCACCGCCTCTTTCAGGGCGGCAGGAAAGACACCCTCACCCAACGAAGCATTTATAATCCCCTGGAGCCAGCCTCGCGTCACCTCCCGGGAAGCCAGCACTAACCAGGAGGGACACGGGTCCAACAAACATGTGGTCGCGTTCAATCTACCCAGAATCCTGTCCATGTCATCTGGGGTCACAGATGACCCCAGATTTCCCCCTTTCACTCTTTCTTCATTCTTAAAGTCAATCATAGGGTTGTTACAAATACTTGCAATATAGAGTCCCAAATCCGGATTTCATCCTGCTTATTCAAGCAATCTGTTAGTTTTCACTGATTAGGTTGGTCACATCATCTAGCTCTGCAAAGCGCAGAGTTCCCCCGAAGCCCGGAGCAGCGGCGAGCTGGATAGGGAGCCTCATCCTGCTTCCTCCCCAAGAGTAAAAAAGAAACTCTGGGGACTTCGCAGAGGGCTCTACCTGTTCTCGCCGGCTCTCCTCACATTTCCTTAAAGAAACAGAGTTTTTCAAGCCGCCTCTCAGCTGTAAAGGCAGCTCTTACGGGCGATGGGGGTGGCGGTCCCAAAAGACCGTCTAGCGACAACGGAAGCCAAACCGGAAGCCTTTAGAGTCTTCTTGAAAACAAGCCAATATTACATCCCCTCAAAACAAAGGACATGTGGTGAATCAGTACATTAAAGATGCAGACTGATCTGGAAATTTCTCTTACAGACATGACTTTGATCTAATCATATGCCATTTTAGTGGTTTCAAGCAACAGACGGGTACTTTTCAGTTATAAATTAAATAGACTTAGAATCCCATGTGTATCAGGGAATCAGTGCCATTTGGAATAAAGGCTAATAATTCCACTATAGGTCCACTGTATCACATATTCAACTGTTATTGTTGTGGAATTCCCAGATAGGCCCATTTACAGCTGAGAATATTTTTGTAAATAAAGATGATCATAATGGTGGTGCTTCTGTTTAGGAGCCTACCAGCTTTCCATATTTTATTGAAAATTTAAAGGATTGTTTAATAAATGAAGCTGGGGGTTAGGGAGAATGACAGGGATTCTTTTGGACTTCAAGATAGAGCCTGTTGACATCACACTGCCTAGTCTTTATTTAATTTGCCTTTTGCCCTGAAAGTAGGTATGCATAACTGTGAAAGGAACTTAAAAAATATATTAAAATTAAGAATCTTCATCTATTACGTCTTTTCTAAAGAAAAAGTGTTATGTTTTTGAGACTGGTAACACACTGAACATATTTAGCATATCTAACCAAATTGTACATACTTCCCTTAAATCTTTTGCAGCTTTTGACAGATGTTATGTTTATCTAAGTGTCTTGTACTAAAAGAGGCATATTGCCTGTCAAAGAGACAGATATTGGAGTTAGAAATTCTATGTCTGTGTATATAGAAAATGTAGCTGAATTGACTGTTGATTTTTAAATTGCCATTGTTTCAGTTAGGCTTTTTACCCCTTTTCTGGTTGAAGTTTTCATGTTACTGTTTCTTGAGCAGGTAAAAGTCCGCTTGTGACTGAGGAATATCAGAAACTAACAGCAGTCATCCGTTTCCTTTCAAAATAGAAATATGTGCCTACTAAAATACTAAAATAATGCAAGGTCTATAAATATCTGTGATTCAAATAATGGTTAGTTCTGCAGTGAGTAGGTGGGAAAGTCGCTGGAATCATTTAGGGCAAATTGAAATAATGATTTAACTGTCTGTTATACCATCCATATGGAAGTCTGGTCCCAAAAGAATAATTGTTGTTAAAGCTTGGAACGATTAAATATGTACTTTACTGTTAGATAAGAAGTAGCTCGTGATTCCTAGTTTGAATGTCTAAAATGGTCCCTTTGGAAAGACACCAACTAAATTCACCAAAAGGGGAAGCAAATGATTATATACATAATATTGCATGAGACCTAAATAATAATACTGTCGCTTCTTGAGATGGCAGCTACAGAAATAAAAAAATAAAACAAAAAAATTAAAAACCATTTTGGCATGCTTAAACCCACTGAAATTAAGCAAGTATGGTGTTATTCCGTTTATGCTTAATAAGCATGAGATGTTGTACAGTATTTACGAAATCTACTTTTGTGGCTAGATACAGCAATTCCTTGACAAAACAATTTTCTATGACCTGAATTATTGACATTTAGCATCAGTCAACATCTGATATCGTATAGTTAGGCACTGAAGGCATGATTTCTTTGAGAAATAACATGGAAGCTGGATAGCAATCCAATGGGCCTACTAGCCTAGATAGAGCAGAGCAGGGCTTCTCTTTAATTCTTGTGAGGTAACGTGGCCATTCATTCTATTCTCGCCATGGTTTAAAATTGGGTTTTACTCCCTGGAAGATTTGTAGACAGTAGCTCAGATTTGGGCAACTCAAGGCCCCAAGGATGCATCCAAATCTCTTTGACTTTCAGGCCTCAGAGCCCTTTTGCCCATGTTAGAAATATACCATTTTGGTATATTTTTAACACACAAGAACTACACTGTAAACTCACAGTCATGCCTAATAAGTAGTTGAGTTGATAAGGTTTTAGCTTTAATAATGCAACTCAAATATAATCCCCAAAGGTACACTCCCCTCCAAATAGTAAAAATATATTTTTTTTACTTAGCCATCAACTGACTGCTGCTTTTTCACTTTCCTATGGATGTCCTTGCCTTTTCAAAAATGGGAGGAGAGGGAAGTATGCCCTGTTGTTTCCAAAATTTTGAACTTGTGAGACCAGAATTTAGATTTCCTTGTGGAATTTAATCTTTTTACAGACTGCTTTTATCCAGATTTACGCTTTTTTTTTTCTAATTTGGGACTGCAAAAGTAGATTGTTGGAATTAATAAAGGAAGAACTTGTAGCTATTATTTGTTGAATATTGTAATTTGTATGTTTGGATATGGAAGTTTTGTTTAAGAATAAAATATGCATTATTATGTTAGATGTTGTAGTTCAGCACTTAGATCATAAGACAGAAAGATAATTTTTCCAATAACTACAGATAAAAGAAAGAGAGACTTACATGCATAAGGATCCAAGCTCTTTGGGTCATATTTTAAGTCTAATATTATTTATGAAAAATATGATGCCCATGAAACATGACACTATAACATATTGAGTTCCACATAATATATTAAATGCTATGTGAAGGGGTTTTATTAAAGTACATACATATATAATTATTCTCCATTTCTGTTTAGTCATCCTCAGAATATCAAGATTATATTAACTGAAATGAGGACTATTTGTGACCAAATTTAATAAAGGATTGGATTCTGCAGTTGTTGTTGTTGTTTTTTGTTTTTTTGGGGGGGGGACGACTCTTTTGAGGTATATGCTTCCAGGCTGTCATCCAATCTACTTGTCTTTGGATAATGCAATATCTGGTCAGAATCCTTTAAATAACTTTCAGAAGAGACTATTAATGGGCACAAACCACCAGGAGCAACTGCTACAAGGTTTCTGGAAATGGAAGTGGAGCATAATTGGACAATTAAATTCCTTCCATTGGAATCTGTGCGGGAAGTGTTCCAGCTGATCAATTCATGTAAATTGAAGAATTTAACATGCAGCAAAGTCCATGTACTACTCAGCATGCATAAATTCTTGGTGTGGAGTGTTCATGTGTTCCTACATTAGATAATAGTTTAATTAATTATTTAGTTATAAATAAAAAAAATAAATAGAAAAATGATATGTGAAAAAAATGCTTCTCCTAGAAATCATTTTTCTAACAGCCAAGTCATGTGGTGACTGCTGACTGAACAGGTCTCCTGGGAAACAAAAGAGAGATACCAGAATGACTTCCAAAACAATCCAAGATAAATAAAAACTTCGGGGTATCTTCCCCCTCAAATCAAATAACTTTTAGTAAAGACTGAGCAAAGAAAGCTTTGGTGTAGTGGTTAAAGCAGCAGTCTAGAAACCAGGAGACTGTAAATTCTAGTCCCATCTTAGGCACAAAGCCAGCTACGTGATTTTTGAGCCAGTCATTCTCTCTTAGCTTTAGGAATAAGGAAGCAATGAAAAACCACTTCTGAAATTTTGCCAAGAAAATTGTAGGAACTAGCCAAGGAAATCCCCAGGAGTCAACACTGGATGAAAGGTGCACATACACAAACATAGACACACACACACACAAACATACACCCACAAGAAAGAGAGAGGGGGGGAGAGAGAGAGAGATTGTAGTAGGCTGATTTTTTTTAATTGCACAATTTTTATAAACTTCAGGGAAGATTCCCCCCCCTTAAATATGTTTAGGATTAAATGAGGTTTTTTTTCTGTGTTTTATATTATCAGTAAACAGCGATCAGTATCACTGAAGTGATGATCTTGTCCTTCCCACAAGTAAAATTGGTATGAACATAGATATTCTGTCTCATTTGGAACTAACGGAACTTTTTAGCTCACTCCAATGATTTGGGTTGTGTTGTGTCTGTTTTTTAAAGATAAACTTCATTCATGCTATCTTCACTGTTTGTCATGTCAGTCTTGTTCATGAGCACCATGCTATTAAAAACTATTACTTATCCTGTACTAGGCTGTTGATTGCTTTTACAGTGGAACAGCAGGTTGTTTTACAGATAAATTTCGATGCTCCTGTTTGTGGATTCCTTGACTATAGCTTATTTAATTTTCATCTTCTTAAAACTGTATTTTTAGAATTTTTTAGAATTTCCTTCTCTGGGCAGAAACAGTGCTACTTAACAATTTGTGAGCTTGTAGCTGTCAGTACAGAGTTCACCTCAACCCAGAATTCATTTTCTGTCAGCATTGGGCTCATTTTCATACTCTGCTTGCTGTGGCACAATGGCATTTTACTAATCAGAAGTTCCATAGATCTATCATCTAGGATTTCTTATTTTGTCTATATGTGTGTCTGTGTGCACATGTGCTGGGGGCAGATCATGAGATGGAGAAAATGTCTCTCCCTCACTTCCCTCCCCTTCTCTATCTATATCTGTCTCTCTCTCTCTTACCTACATGTGGAATTGTGGGAGGGGAATGAAAGAGACCATTTGTCTAACCAACAGTAATTTATAAAGGAGCTTGTCTTCACTGGGGAGAAGGAGAAAGCTGCAAAGTATTACAACATTAAGAGTGCTATAATTTAGGGTTCTCTGTTTGCCTTTTAAATTTTCTCTTCCAATCATTCAGACGGGAGACGAACAGTCTTATGAAATGATTTCATAGATCCTGCCACCGAGAGGTCATGCAGATTAATCAAGAGATTGACAGTCCTATCAGAAGAAGCACACAGTAAAATGTAGAGTCCCTAAATCAATAATACAAATTAGAGATTGAATTCCTACCAACCCATGTGCTCAGGAAAACAATAGCAATGATCTTTCTAGTAGATGGCATGAGGGGAAGGGAAGCCCATCATGGAACTCATCAATTGCTTTCGTGAAACTACTCTGCATTAAGTTGCAGAGTACTTTTGCAGGTTAGGGTTATAACACTGCACAGTTTCATTCTTGAATGTGTGGTAAATGTTGGCTATAGGACAGGGCAGTTCCTCTTATCTTAGGAACTGGACAAAATCACATGGAAACTAATCAAGGAGAGATCTAACTTAGAATTAAGAAGAAATTTCCTGACAGTTACAACAATTAATCAGTGGAACGACTTGCCTCCAGAAGTTGTGGGTGCTCCAATACTGAAAGTTTTTAAGAAGAGTTTGGACAACCATTTGTCTGACATGTTATAATACTTGCTGCTTGAGCAGGGGCTTGGACTACAAGACTTCCAAGGTCCCTTCCAACTTTGTTATTCCAGAAGGTTAAGCAATTGCACACATAAACCTCTTTCACTCCTGTGAATTAAAACATCCCTAAAGTTGTCCTCCATAGAGGCCAGTTTGTGCATACATAAAAAGGATAACTCAGTACCCCATGATTAGATCAGCAATGGTCTAGTTTGATGTGTTAACCACACACAGCCATTTAAACTAACCCTTAATTGTTCCATTATTTGGATTGTCACATTCTGTATTTATTTTTATATATTTTCTGCTTGTTTTTGTATTTCTTTCACTCAATAGCATGTTTTATATATTATAAACCTAACTAGATCTGATCCCATTCTTAGCATAAGAAGGTTTTTCAAATAAGGCATCTGAAGCTTTCTTAGGAATAACGTACTGTAACTGTATTAGCATTCATAACAGGATAGAACTACAAAAGGAACTGCCCACAATATATGCAGCATCAGAAATCAAATTAATTGAAACATCACAGCATTTATGAATGGGGCTTGTCCATTCATAAAACTGTTATTCAAGTAACAATTCTCAGCATTTCACACAAAGGCTGTACAATTTTCAGTTACTATGTTCTTGTGAAAACAAACAAGACATGAAGCCGTATCCAGCAAATTGGCAATTAGATCAAAAAGTTATATTAAAACTTGAACATCTTCAGCACCCCCACCTGAGTTATCAAAAGATTTCTGTAAAATAATTCTGAAGGGAAGACATTTTCTCTTTCTTGTATTTGGAAATAACATCTTTAAAACATTTGGGAATGCCACTATTAGGACAACAAACAATCAAACACGGGTTTCCTCATCTGATAATACCCAGATTTATTGGAATCATAACTTCCAAATTCTCCAGACAACAAAGCTTGTCATTTCCATGCTGCCTGGGATCATCTAGAGGGGTGAGGTTGGAGGCTGAAGACTACAGAACAGAATTATTTTTATATAATTGTTAGATAGTATATCTAATTATTTGCTACAGAGAACATCAAAAGTCTTGCACAATTTTGCTTCTGAGGTCCAATAATTCAGTTTTTCCTTAACATTTTTGTACTAGTTCAGACATAATTATAAACTGTTGCTTTGGCTTGCACATTCTCCCCAACTTGTGCCAGTGGGGGACATTAGAAGCACTTACATCTAATTTTATATCAATAGCTACTGGGAAAAATGTGGCTGTTTCCAGAATCTGGTGAACTAGGTTGCATTTTTTAAAAATAATAATAATAATAAGTAGAATTTAACTTTGGAATTAAGTAAACCTGGAATTTTGGTTTGATGCTGGCAAATTTACAAAATCCATAATTTAAAAAACAAATTTTGGGTAACCTCTGGTTTACATGCATTTTTTTTTAATTTCCTTCACCTCCACACATCAGAGGAAAGAAGAATGTATATAGCCTAAATATTCAACTATAGTTTAATGTTATATCTGAACTAGACAACGATGAGGAAAAAAACATCCAAGGTTTTTTTTTAGTGTTGAAATATAAATTAATGAAATGTCTAGATGTAGTGTGTTAAAAATTGCTAGTCACTATCCAAAGCTCCAAGCATTAAGTATTATTATTACTTTCACAGATTTTGTTGTATTCTATGGAATCCAATTTTTCATGTAAAAATGGAGTTTGGGGGCCTCCTGTTTGAAAAGGTAACATTTCTTCTGTAGTCAAATGTATCATAGCATTAAGTGCAGTTAGCTTTGTAGACTAATGCCTAGTAACTTTGTCAGTTGTAGGCAGCATTTTGTACTTTTTTGTGTGTGCCAACTTCCTGTAGACTACAGTGCAAATTGCATCTTTCAGATTCATAATCAGCGCATGTTGATTGTTGGATTTCAAAACAGAACATAAAATATGGAGATTGTGAATCTTCATTTAATTCCTGAATCTGATAGACCATGTAGGAGTTTTTTAAAAAAACCCACCTTCATTCAAATTTCTTGTTTTTCTGATGTATACACAGTTATGGTTTGAAATAGGGAGCCAGAGCAAGGATTATGTATGATCTTGTTACATTTCATACCAATATTACTAAACTCAGGAAAATTGGGAACTGTAAAAGCATGTGTCTCTTCTATTGTGCAATTTCTCATATTGTCAGTGAGATGGATGGCATATAAATTTAATAAATTTAATAAATAAATATGAAACTATCAAACATGTAACACTTAGGGACTAAATAACCTGCACCAGGTACACTGTCTTTTGAGATACCTTGGCTACCATTGATAATTGGGAAATAGTTATTTAATACTTTTGGGAACATTGACATGCAGATCAATATTTTGGAATGGAAGGGCCATTTTGCTGTAGCCATTAAGGCACTTGGCTAAAAAACCAGCTGGGTGACCTTGGGCCAGTTACTTTCTCTCAGTGTTAGGAAGGAGTCATTGGCAAACCACTTCTGAAAATTTTTGGCAAGAAAACTTGCAGGGATTTGTCCAGGCAGGCTCTGAAAATCTGATACGATTGAATGGAAGAAAACAAAAATAGAAGGGATGACCAGGCAGGTTTTTTTATGCGGTACATTGCTGGCATTGAAACTTGGTAAAAAATGTTTTAGGTGCAAATGAGAGTTGCTTGTTAAAGAACACATGTCTCTATAAATAAAATGTATAGGCATACCAGTAAAAGCTTGCCCTTGCTATCATTTGAGGATATGTATTTACATCAGCAGAAATATATAATTTCCATCATAATTCTAGCTCTCACAAAAAGGATATTTTTTAAAAAAAAAAACAGGCATTCAAAGCATGTTCCTACTCTGCAAAGTGAAGGACTATTTTCGTTTCATCCATAGCATAGCTACTTTTAGGCCTTAGTGCCATTCTCCATCTGAGAGCATCCTATATAAAGATATAGATGAGTTAAATTACAGAATAAAATGTGTCGTATGGACATAAGGCTTGCATAGCATATATTGCAAAGAGAAAAAGGTTCCCTTGCTTTCTTAATGTGAAAGTCAAGGGGAGGGGGAAACAGTTTGAGCCAGTTGATTGTAAGGAAGGTCCTTGCACAGGGTCCTTGTGGCTGTGAGCTTGGCTTCATTATTTGGTTGAAGGGGGTGTGAGGAGTCAGTCTGGTAAAGGCCTACAGAGATCTGGATAACAGGTAAAAGCTGAGGATTGGTGGGTATAAATAGGGACACATTCATTCATTCAAGCGTTGGATTGGTTTCCATTTCAAAACTGCCCCTAAATTAAAACCGTGTAAAGGGTTATGGAGAAATTTCTGTAATAATTCCCTTGCTACTTTTTTTTACAGCAGTGAACTCATAATTAAAGAACTATTCTATTGTCATTCATGAGTTGAAATACTAGATACGTATGATTTGCCAGGTTAGGTTGGCATCCAATACATTTGTAATCAAGATTACAGTTATTCTGAAAATATTTAACATATGGGTATATTAAATAAGAATACTTTATTCAGTCCCTGTGGTGCAATTAGTCTGTGCTGTGAATGTTCTCCATCCATTGAGAGATAGATTGATTTTAACATTCAGTTTCTAATTGCGCAGTTGTTTTGAACGGCCTCAGAATTTCCAGCTGGTTTTATGTGATTTCAGTTAGTCAGGAACATCGCTATCAGTGCTAACACTCTAATTTGGATTCTTCTACCTTTTTGAAGGGGGGACGATGGCTCAGTGGTTAGGAGGCTGAGTTTGTCAGCTAGAAAGCTGACAGTCCAGGTTCAAGACCCAAGCATTGTGGGACGGGGCAAGCTCCTGTTCTTGCCCCAGCTCCTGCCCACCTAACAGTTTGAAAGCATGAAAATGTGGGTAGATAAAAGTTCCACTACAATGGGAAGGTAACAGCGTTCCGTGTTTGTCCGTATGCTCTGCGCTGAGGTGTGATGTCATGCTGGCTACATGACCCCAGAAACATGTTTGGACAATACTGGCTCCCTCAGCTAAGTAACAGAGATGAACACCGCCTCCTAGAGTTGGACATGACTGGATACCTATTTTTTTTGTTAAATTGCAGGTAGCCCTCGACTTACAACAGTTCAGCTAGTGACCGTTTGAAGTTACGGTCACTGAACTTTTTTCTGTGAACTTCATGTCACTGAAAAAAGTGACATGACCATTTTTCACACTTGCAATAGCAATAGCAATAAGACTTATATACCGCTTTACAGTGCTTTACAGCCCTCTCTAAGTGGTTTACAGAGTCAGCATATAGCCCCCAACAATCTGGGTCCTCATTTTACCCACCATGGGAAGGATGGAAGGCTGAGTCAATCTTGAGCCTGGTGAGATTTGAACTGCCAAATTGTAGGCAGACAACAGTCAGCAGAAGTACTACACTTCTACACTTCTACACTACTACAGTACTGCACTCTAACCATGTGCCACCGAGGCTTACAATCATTACAGCATTCCCATGGCTATGTAATCAAAATTCAGATGCTTGGCAACTTGGCAACTTGCAGTGTCCTGGGGTCATATGATCACCTTTTGCAACTTTCTGACAAGCAAAGTCAATGAGGAATCCAGATTCACTTAACAACCATGTTACTAGTTTAACAAGTGCAGAGATCCACTTAACAACTGTGGCAACAAAATGGAGCAAAACTCACTTAACAAATGTCTCACTTAGACATGGAAATTTTGGGCTCAATTGTGTTTGTAAGTCGAGGACTACCTGCATTGCTCAGTCCTTGGTTGAACTCTTACTTGAGTGTTTAGCTATCCATAGTAATTGAAATCATCTCAGGTACAGCTTCGCTGTTCTTTTTCGCTGTTCTTTCACCCATGTTAAGAAACAGACCTGAAAGCAACTGAAAATCAAGTCATGTGAAGTATCGACTGCTAGAGATTTTTGGAGTCATGTTTCAAACATTCATAAGATAAGTGACTGTGGATTTCTGAGGTTATGAAGGCAGGATGGAGTAAAAAGTTCTAAGAAAGGCAGGATGCCTAGGGAAAGCTGAAGATTTCCTCATGTGAAAAAGTAACCTTGTCAATGAACTCTTCATTAGGCTAGCAAGTTATTTTAGATATCTTACAAGGAGAGCTACTTGAAAGTCAATGGGTTTAAAATCTGTCTTTCATCATTCACCACTTCTACTACCTATTGTTATAGCACAATGTACATTATACTGTAAAAGAAATATTTTAAAGTGAAACTACTGGTGTTTTAATGAGAAGCATAGGGAGCAGTCAATGTTGCCTTTCTAGAAACATTTCTTGCTCTTTCAAATATGTGTCCCCAGAATCAATGTAACATAATTTGCAGGAAAGAGTATAAATAAACAATGCATTAAAACTAACACTTAAAAAAATTGCAAGACACCGTCAGCAGGTCAAAGGATGTGATCCAAATATAAATCCAGAAATGGAAGATCACATTCTGGGATCTTTGTTAAGGAAGACATGCTGTGTATGCCTGTGACATTGTGTATGTCTTGACTTCCATCCAACCATCTTTGTGTTACAAACAGGATTAGAACAAATTAAAACGAACATTCCTGGCCGTCCCAAGTAACCCTGGATATGATATAGACTATATCATGTATAGAGGGGGGCATTGTGAATTTTAATATCTGTCTGTGTACCTGAAGGAACTACCAATCTCTGAAGATCAAGTTAGAGACTGCTAATGTAAGGCAACCCTTCCCTTCTATATGGGCAGAGGTGTCCACAGAATCTAGCACTTTCATCAAAATAACAACAGCAGCATTGCGATGCCAATTCTGACCCTTTCATGTCATGGCACATATATGAAAGAGTCAGAGTTTCCCATTTATTTCATATATTCATACCTCTCTATATATACAGATTTTAAGATGTAAGTACTATAGGCCAGGGGTCTCCAACCTTGGCAACTTTAAATCTTGTGGACTTCAACTCCCAGAATTCCTCAGCCAGCTTTGCTGGGAGTTGAAGTCCACAAGTCTTAAAGTTGCCAAGGTTGGAGACCCCTGCTATAGGTAATACAACAGGATGGTAGATTCCAGTTGGTAGTCAGGAACATAAATTGGATACAGTAGTTGAATAAAACATCTAGGGCAATGGGTGGGCTTCCCTTTCCTGGATATATTTAAATAGGGACCAAGGATGCTTTAGTTCAGATCCCTGCACTGGACAGGGATTTGCCCATTGGCTTAAAATTTTGCCAATTGGCTTAAAAGTTTCCTTCTATGTATACAATGCTAGAAAAGCTCTTAATTGGAAAATCTTTCTGAAAGGAATTGAATGCTCCAGCTCCAACACAGGCAGCCTGGTGTCCTTCAGATGTTTTGAAATACAGCATCAACACAATTGGCCATACAATTATGTATCTGATATTCCAAAAATATTTGGAAAGCAGAGCTTGCCAGTGTGGAGATATTGTGGTTGAAAAGGCAATAACAAAAAGGAAGGTTGGGAGACAATCAACATTAGCAGCATAACTTTGGCTGGAGCTAATCCTATGAGGTTGAGTCAGATTGCATGTACACAGGAAGCCAGAAATGATACTGAAAGAAAAAAATGTTCTTTTTATGTAGGAATTTGCTGTGTACTAAAAAATTAGTTTTATCACCTGTTTCTAAGTAATTTAAATATCTAATTTTGGTTCCTTTTTGCAGCTATTTTAGTGTGATGAGGCTTTTATTATGTGTTGACGTGTTGATGTTTGACTGCATGGTAGTTCTTGACACTAGGTTGTGCTTTGTCCAGAAAATCAGGTTACAAATATTTTTGTAACCTGATTTTCAAATATTTTAAATAATAAAAACTAAATTTTAAAAAGTTGTTGGCTCAGCAGAAAACTCCCTTTTTTTCAGCCAGAGGCATAAACTGATAGGAAGGATATAAGATCTGTGAAGGCTAGTCTTAGAAGAATGAATGCAGTGTAATCTGGGGGCTGAAACTTCCTAGACATTTCAGAGTAACAAACCATTTCCAGGAATTTATTAAAAAAAAAAAAACAGTCAAATCCCTAAAGTCACTTGCGGTCTACTTCCTAGCTACTGATATAGCAAGGAAAATAATCCAAATAACAAATAGCCTGCTTCGGTGAGGGCACCCACTGTACAATCAATCTCCAAAGGCTTCCCAGAACAGCAGCTCTTAGTAGTTTTTCTGAATGCCAACAGGATTGGTGCTGAGTTATCTTCAGGTGGAGCATTATTCCAAAGAAAAGGCATGGTTAACCACGGCATATAAATTTGTCAAAGGCAAAGCCAAGGAAAACTCAATGAGTCACTTGAAGAAAAACAGAATTTTTGCATAAAGAATTTAAATGTGTTTCATTTTGTCCATGTCACTGTTTTTCACATAGATTCCATCCATGGTTTTTTTTAAATGTGGAAAATTCATACTTACTGTTGTTGGCAGCTTTCAGAAGTTGCCACACTTTACTATGCAATTTTCCTAAGGTAGGCTTTTTAATGCAAATCATTCTACCAGCTTTATGCTTCTTTGTGTGTGTATGAATATTTGAATGGCAAGAGCACACCTTCCAAGTCTCCATTCAAAATTAGTGTTGGTGTTATCATTTTTGTCTGATGGTGCATGTCTGGTGAAATCCATGCTGTATTCTTTTCTTTTCCTAGCCTTGACATTTTTTACTCATATTTATCTTGTCATGTTTATGTTTATATTAGAGATGGAGACCCTTTGAGAGCTGTATCCAACATAATTACATTTTAATGTATGCCGATTAGTGTATATTCAAAGTGACAATAAAGTAATCTAGTCTAGTCTAGTCTAGTCTAGTCTAGTCTAGTCTAGTCTAGTCCAGTCCAGTCCAGTCCAGTCCAGTCCAGTCCACTTCCTCCTCATCCATACCCTTTCTTTGGCTTCTTCCTTCCATTGCCCAACATACCCGAAGGCAGAGCAGTATCGACAGAAAGAAAACACAGTTTTCAGTTTTTTATTGCTGAGAACAATGAGCAGTTGGGCAGGGGGAATACCTGTCTTTTGATGGTCTCTATCATTCTTTAGAATTCTTTGCTGATCAGGAGCTTGAAAACCATTTCACTAGTGTTAATAACTATGTCAGTTTGGATTTTGTGATGCCTCTTCCTCCGTTTTGCTTTTTTTAATAGCTGGTGCTATCCAATACTAATTTGATTGCTTCGTACATGGCTAATCCAAGTGTGTCATTTTGATTTGTAGGCTCATTGTCCCAAATTATGTCATTGGACTTTGGCAATCATTCCTGTTCCACAACCAGATCTTCACAGGCATTTCCAGGCTTTTGAGTGGGGAAAAAGCAGTGAAGAATATGCAAACAGAAACATCCCTAACTTTTTGGGGAAAAAAAAAAAGACTCGATACAACTTCAACTTTGCATAGACTGATGATTTGGGGGCTTTTCATGCAATCCATTTTTAGATAGATTTTGTGACTCACCAATGAAAAAAGGCAACTTTTTTTAAGTCTACTAGCTCTTAATCACCTGGAAAAAAAGTAAAAAAGCAAGTGTTATAAACCATATACTTTGGGATATAAGAAAATTTAATGGGAGGGAGGGTTCACTTTCATAGGAATTGTGGGAGGGCACTGAACCATCATGAATAGGGAGGAAGAAAGGATCTTTCTCCCCCACACACCAGGCAAGAAACTCACTGCTGCTGCTTCTCATCTGTTGATAGATCTTCTACTAACAGTAACAGAGTTGGAAGGGACCTTGGAGGTCATCTAGTCCAACCCCCTGCTCACGCAGGAGACCTGTACTAGGGATTCGAACCGCCGAACTGCCGACTTTTCTGATCGTGTGTTGTAGGCTTGAAAAAAAAAGTTGAAATAGTAGTTGTTCCTTGAAAGGAGAAGCAATAGGAAGGCAGCAGGAGGAACATAATTCTTCTGGAGGATGGGAGATTCAAATTCTTCCATGGTCCTTTAAGAAATATGGGGGAAGGAAGGACAACCTTTTTCAGCATTATATTTAATGGCATTTCTTTTCTGAATTAAGGTACAATTAAACCAGAGGAATCAAGTTTTCTTTCTTTTAAAAGAACTCATTGTCATCATTTTCATTTCAACCAAGGTCCCTATATTTATGAAAAGCTCAAATTGTAATTTTGCTTTGCTCAAGGAAAGACACCTGAAAGACTCCTGTTCTGCTTTTTGTCATTGCATAATCTAGGGATCCTTCTAAACTCAAACTTGTGAAAAGGATCCAATTACAGTTTAACAAGTTATGCACTCTTTGAATGCCTTCCAAGGTTTGTTGGCATTTCCACAGTAGCTCAGCAGCTGGTACCATCTTTCATATCAAATTCTATGCATTCGATCAGAAGATATGTCAACATTAAACCATTGACATGATAAAAAGACAAGGACAGCATTACAGGGCTTCAATTTCCCTTGAAATCGACTACTTATTTGTATTATGCACGAGTAGTAACTTTCAATAACTATCTTTTCCAGAGCAAATGTTTTTTTTTTAAATCTTTAAAGAAACTAGCATAAAGCATAATTACTGTAATGTACGGCTGATCCTGCAAAGAGCTTCTCTTAACAGCTCAGATGCTCATCTCCTTTTGAAAAAGTGATAAACTGAATTTGAGGATTCTGAATACCTAAATCAAACTCTTCTCTTCTCTTCTACTTCTTTGATTTGTTTGCAAAAATTTCCCAGCTGCAAGAGCTTAAATAACATTGAGCAAAGAAATTCATCAAGCTATTAACACAATGGTGTTTTATAGGACACTTAATTTGAATCCCCTTCTTTGTTTATTAGACATAATTTACCATGAAAACCATGAAAAAATTTAGCAGAATCTGCAGCTTTGGCAGTATATTTCTGCCTTAGCTAGCAAGAGTGCAAGAATAGATATAATATATATAAAACATACTAGAACTATCCTATTTCATTGGACCCAATATGGATAATAACTGTTGATAGTAATAACATTGCTACCTAACCATAATTGATAAGAAGCTGGATGTTTGCTGTGTAATGCATAGAAACGGCATTGGTCGCGTTGGTTGATGATCTCTGGTTGGCTCGGGACAGGGGTTGTTCCTCTGTCCTGGTCCTATTAGACCTCTCAGCGGCTTTTGATACCATCGACCATGGTATCATGTTGCACCAGTTGGAAGAGTTAGGGGTGGGGGGCACTGTGTTGCGGTGGTTCTCCTCCTTTCTCTCTGACCGGTCGCAGTCTGTGTTGGCAGGGGGGCAGAGGTCGACCCCGAGGCGCCTTGTATGTGGGGTGCCACAGGGGTCGGTCCTCTCGCCCCTTCTGTTCAACATTTATGTGAAGAGGAACTTCCTGTTTGCTGCTGGCCGCCGCCAGACGTTCCTTTGGGATCGTCAGCTTCCACTGCCTGTCAGAGCCGCCTTCACAACGGAACGGCGGCTCGAAAAAACTCCGTTCCCATGAGGAAACGGAGATAGAGCCGGCAGGGGTGGGTAGAACTCTCTGCAGAGTCCCAAAAGTTTTTCTTTTACTTTTGGGATGGAGCGGATGAGATGCCCCATATCCCCAGCCGCTGCTCCGGGCTTTGGGAGACCTCTGCTAATGCAGAGCCAGGCGTCAAAAGCAAGCCTGCGAATTTGACAGATTACTCAAAGAAAATGTGAGCTGGACCTGTAATACTGAAGCGCAAGTATTTTACTTATCTTTTAAAAATTACTTAAGAGAATAGAGGAAGAGAAAGAGGAAAAAAGTTTCTTTTTAAAATGGCGTCTGCCGCGGCTGGAGAAGAGTTTGAGAGGGAAAGTTCTTCCGTTTTTTATTATTACAATGTAGCGGAATAAATACCACTGGCTACATTTGTAGACAAAACTCCGCTCCTGTTTTTGTTTTTCTCTTTCTCCCCTGGAGGCCGGATTGTTGCTGGCTGGAAGTCTTTTGTCTTGTTTTTTTTTTTTTTTCCTTCTAACAAAGCCTGCTTAGGCGGAAACATGGCACTGAGGCTTGTGAAGCCAGATAAACAAATAGGTGGGGGGGATTCCCCCACTAAGAATTTAAAGGAACAAGTTTTAACTCTTCAGTCCCAGAAACCTGATTTTAATATAATAGAATTTCTCTTAGAGGAGATTGAAAGAAGGGATGAGATTGTGAATCAGCAACTTGAAAAATTTAAGCAGGAAACTAAGGAATTGGTGAAATCCAAGTTTGACTTTTTGCAGCAAAAAATTTTAAAAGTGTCAGAATTCATGATTCGGTTGGATACAAATACTAATTTACTAGAGTCAAAAATGGATGAAATTCAAGATAAATTGGACAATAGAATTCAAAAAATTGAAAATGATTTGTTAAATATTCAGGATTATAGTTCAGAAGAAAAATTTAAAATGGATGCTGACCAAAAGTCTGGTAATGTAGAAAATCTGCAACAGAGGATTGAAAAAGAGGTTCTAAAGATACAATATAATTTCACAGAATATGCAATAAGACTTAGAGGTTTGCAGGAAAATAACAGAGATGACTTAAGGAAAATATCTTCTGAATTTCTAGCTGGGATTTTAAAGATTCAACCTGAGGAAGTGTTTTGTAGGATTGACAGAGCTTATCGAATAAACTCCTGGACTGCCAAGCAAAGGCAATTGCCTAGAGATGTGGTAATCTATTTTTCAGATAAAGAAATTAGGAATAAAATTGTGCAAAATTCCTTCAATTCTAATTTGCAATTGTATGGAAGAAAGATTTGGATCTACAAGGAACTCCCACCTAAGATATTAATGGAAAGGAAGAAATTTGGCTTTCTGGTGTCTGAGTTAAAAAGGAGAAATATTCAATTCCGGTGGGATGTCCCAGTTGGTATTATATTGAGATATCAAGGAGAAAGATACCAGTTAAATACTGTTGAAAGAGCGGAAGAATTTTATCAAAATAGGTTGAAAATGAATTTAACGTCTTCAGATATAATACAGGATAAGCAGAAGGAGCTGGAACTAAAGACAGAGACTGTACCAGATAAATTGCCTTTGGATTTATCGGATACCCCAGCTGGATTATCTACAAATTTGAGAGAAGTGCCATCTGATTTTAATGTGATGACTTATCAAGGCAAGGACAAGCATGGAAACCAATTAGAGGATATACAAGGGATAAAAAAGAAATGCGAGACACAAAAAATTAGGATGGAAGTCAAACCCACAAAAAGAAAACAAAAAAAGAAATAGGTTGTACAAAAATAGAAATTTCTAATCCAAGCAACAGTGAAGCCAGTGATTTTAAAATATGAATGATTATGTGAAAACATAGAGGAGGCGACATATTGGTCAATATCATCCTGAGGATAGTGGCAGATCTCTGCATTGCCGTAATTTTGGGACATGGAAAGAGCCTCAAATTGATGGTTTTGAATTATCTACTTTGAAACTTCTTTTTGTGCTGATAAATATATTATAATTATCTTGAACTATAAGGCAAGAGAATCACATTGGGACATGCAGAAGATCGGGTTGTTACCCAATACGATGATGGAAATTAATAATCCTGATGAAACCCACAATTATTATTATATGGAATATAATTATAATGTCACTCGGGTGGTTGTTTTTACTTTTATATATATAAGAAGATGTTTACTACTGATGGGGGCAGATATGATTGGAGATCTTGAATAAACTGTTGCATCAGCAAGCTATGTTACCCTATTATGGATGTTGGCTTTAACAATCCAGTGGAAAGACTACAAGAAGATATTATATGGACTATAAATTTAAAGTTATTGTCTTTTCTTTTTTTATTTAGATATAATGGAATATATATATATATATATTTTTAAGTAGTGTGGGCAGTGAATTAAAGATATCAAGAATTGTTGTGTATGGTAAATTTGTAAGACAGTGGGTGAATAAGCTAGCTACAGACTGATTAGTTTAAGAAAAGGGATTTTTAAGTGATACATTTAGGGGAGTGGAGGAAATGGATAGAGTGGAATAAATGTTAAATTAGATTTTATGGGGAGCCCGCTTTGAAATGTTACTAAAGTAGGACTTATCGTATAGTCTTAAAGTGGAAGGTGGTTTTGAATTGTTGCAATAATGTATAGATATAAAACACTATTATGCTAAATTAGAAGTTATTTTATAATAGTTATAGTATAATGTGTTTGTTTTTTTTTTGTTTTTTTTCTCTTCTTTTCTGAAATGTATGGATAAAGGGGGATTTATAATACTTTTAGTAAGTAAAGGTCAGTATTTTGAGGAGGGAGTAAGTAATCTGTTATGAATTAGGGTTTTTTTTTGTTATGAAGAAGTCACAGGGGGGGAAGGGTGGGGAGGGGGGGTTAGGGAGGGGGGGAGGGGGGGAAAAAGGGGGAAAAATTTGTATTTGAAAACCTTTTCAATAAAAAAAAAACATTTATGTGAAGCCACTGGGTGAGATCATCCATGGTTTCAGGGTGAAGTACCATCAGTACGCTGATTATACTCAGCTGTACATCTCCACCCCGGACCACCCCAATGATGCCCTGGAAGTGATGTCCCAGTGCCTGGCGGCTGTGCGGATCTGGATCGGGAGAAACAGACTCAGGCTCAACCCATCCAAGACCGAGTGGCTGTGGAATGAGTTGCATAACCACCCACGCGGCCGCATTCTGGACCAGTTGGAGCCTCCGAGTGCTCTTCAAGGGGAGCCCCATGTAGAGAGCATTACAGTAGTCCAGCCAGGAGGTGACAAGGAGTGAGTGACCATATGTAGGGCATCCCAGTCTAGAAAGGGACGCAACTGGTGGATCAGGCGAACCTGATAAAAAGCCCCCCTGGCCACAGCCGTCATGTGCTCTTCTAAAGACAGCCGTGCATTCAGGAGGACACCCAGATTGCGAGCCCTCTCTGTGGGGGGCAAAGATTCATCCTCAATAGTCAGCGATGGCACCAGCTGACTATTCCGGGATGCCGGAAGCCACACCCACTCGGTCTTGGAAGGGTTGAGTTGGAGCCTGTTTCTCCCCATCCAGACCCGCACGGCCTCCAGGCAGCGGGACATCACATCAAGGGCATCATTGGGGTGGTCTGGGGTGGAGATGTACAACTGAGTGTCATCAGCATACTGGTGGACTCTCACCCCAAAACCACAGATGATCTCACCCAGTGGCTTCACATAAATGTTGAACAGAAGGAGTGAGAGGACCGACCCCGCGGCACCCCCCAAGCAAGGTGCCACATCGGTGCATGGGTTCAGTAAGAATAGAACATCACTTGATCGATGATAATCCTACGATGATAGTCCTATGGGAGGAGGATTTTCCACGAAGGGGGAAATAAGTTCGTAACAAACAATATCTGCGGGCAGTCACCTAAAAAGCCCAAATCAGGCTAAAAAGAGGGGGGGAGGAGATACCATCCAGGCAGCCAATCCACAGGCCCTCCTCCAGCATCTCCAATTCCCAGAGTTTACTAACCCGCTCAGCCATACTGCAGCTTCCAAGTCCCCGATCACATTGGTGGTTTGTTAGTCTCTAAAATGGCTGCAGGGCATGTTAACCGTCGCCCTTCTGTCCCCTCCGCCAACATTGTTCTTCTGCCCCATCCAGCCTCACCCAGCAGCCGCCATTTCGCCGGAATAACCTTCACCAACGCCGGCAAACACCTGGGCCTCCAGTACGCCCCCGGCACCCACAGAATTTCCGCAGATCTCTGAGGTAACCCTAGGCCAGGCGAGGGTCTTCTGGCTGGCATCGTCCCACCACCAATTTGGCCGCCATTGTGTTCGTCTGTCGCCGCCGCCGCCCCAGGCATAAAAACGCCAGAGTTGGTGCCTTCAATCCCGCAGCCCTTAATCTCCACGAATTCTCCTCAGCCATGATGTTCTGGGGGATGAAAATGTCCTCAATAGGCTGGGGGAGAGTTCCCATCACCGGGGGTTGGAGCTAAGATAACAAAAAAGCCCCAACAGATCCCAAAATACCCGAATCCATCCCAAAGTCGGCTGCAGATTCAGGGTAGCGTCGCCATCTTGCGCATGTCAAGTAAGGAACTTATGCCCTCGTCACCTACCACCTGGACTACTGTAATGCTCTCTACATGGGGCTCCCCTTGAGGAGCACCCGGAGGCTCCAACTGGTCCAGAATGCGGCTGCGCGGGTGGTTATGGGAGCGACGTGGAGTTCCCATGTAACACCTCTCCTGCGCGAGCTGCACTGGCTCCCGGTGGTCTTCTGGGTGCGCTTCAAGGTCTTGGTTACTACTTCTAGAGCACTCCATGGCTTAGGACCTGGGTACTTACGAGACCGCTTTCTGCCACCAGTAGCCTCTCACCAGCCAGTATGCTCCCATAGAGAGGGGCTCCACAGAGTGCCGTCGGCCAAACAGTGTCAACTGGCGGCCCCCAGGGGGAGAGCCTTCTCTGTGGGGGCACCTGCCATCTGGAACGAGCTCCCCCCGGAGATATGGAGGATCCCGGACTTACGCACTTTCCGCCGTGCCCTCAAGACCTTTTTATTTCAACAGGCTGGCCTAGCCTATCCTCCTTTTTATTTGTTAATTTTAAATTTGTTTTAAAACAATAGGGATGTTTTAAATTGTTTGGGCCAAATTATTTATTGTGTTTTTACATTGTTTTTAAATTTTGTATTATGTGTGTTTTATCTTTTGGCTGTTCACCGCCCTGAATCCTTCGGGAGTAGGGCGGTATATAAATTCAAAATAAAGTAAAGTAAAAAAGTAAAAGTAATGATAGAAATATCATTTCTGGATAGAATTTCTGGATTTGAACTGACTCCAATTTCTCCTTTTCCTTCTCCTCCTCAGGAATCTTTCAGAGAAAGTGTCCATATTTAAATAGCTGATTGATTCATCTTTATTTTTTTTAAAAAATGAACTGACATGCATAGTACTAATTAAATTAGAGAAATGAATGCAATTCATCAGAGTCTAATCCTTTAAGGATTTGAGATTGTGGTTTATGGAGTTCTAGTTCTTCCTCTATCTAGTTTCCTCCTCTTACTCCTCCTCCTCCTTCTCCCCCTCTTCTTCCTTTTTATTATTTGCCATGAATGTGGGGTCAACTCTTAGCAACTATGCAGATTCTCTTCATGACAATCTGTCTCTAACCAGTTCCTTAGATCTTCCAATGTTCTTTTTTCCCAATAGGTGAAAGCAAAAGTAACACGCATGACATTGTACATGTAGTCCTCAACTTGCGACCACAATTGAGCCTAAAATTTCTGTTGCTAAGCAAGATAGTGGTTAAGTGAGGTTTGCCCCATTTGGTGACTCATTTGATAACCATTCTTAACACAGTTATTAAATAAATCACTGCGGTTGCTAGTAACATAGTTAAGTGAATGTGATCTGGCTTCCCCATTGACTTTGCTTATCAGGAGGTTGCAAAAGATGAACCCATGGCCCTGGGACACTGCAACCGTCATAAATACATGCTAATTGCCATGTGTCTGAAATTTGACCAGAGGGTTGCAATGGTCGTAAGTGTGAAAAATGGTCATAAATCACTTTTTTCAATGCTGTTGTAACTTCAAATGGTCACTAAACACTAGGTATAGCAATATACACAGAGTACCGGATTCTAGACTTCTAGAACTGCCTATCTCATGCCATTATAGTGCTGGGCTACTTACAAAGAACTACAAAGGTTTCTGGTGCCCCCACCCCCCAAAGCAGCACGTCCCCAAACACATTTGCTGGGCTCCACTCTCACTCAACCCCAACCAGTCAGATCTTCAAGATTTCTGGAAGGCTAAGGGGTTAGGAGCCTGCCAGATCTCAGGGGGAAAAGTGTTCCATCTTTTGATAGCCTCCCGAGGTTTTGTCCCATACAGAATGATACATAAACATATAAACTGCTTGGAGCAATTATCCAAATGAAATCTAATCGTAGATTAATATTTGGCAATAAGACCAAATGAATGAATGTGAGAAAGATCATATTGGGTCAGATCAAAGCAGGACATGAACACAGTTATACCATCCTGCTTGTACTACCCAACAACTGTGGTTTTTCTTTTTCTTTTTTAACACATTGAAGTGATTTTTATTGCTTTCTTCTATTTTTTTTTAAAAAATTTGATTTGTATGCCGCCCTTCTCCGGAGACTCAGGGCGGCTTACAGTGCGTTAAGCAATAGCCTTCATACTTTTGTATATTTATACAAAGTCAGCTTATTGCCCCCACAAACTGGGTCCTCAATTTACCTACCTTATAAAGGATGGAAGGCTGAGTCAACCTTGAGCCTGGCGAGAGTCGATCTTACTTTAATTGCAGACAGCTGGTGTTAAATTGCAGTGCTTCTGTCTGTTGAGCTATCCAGGCTCCTATTTTAACTATGTAAGCGCCCAGATAATTTTAGTTAAGCAACCATCTAAATCTAATGCAGTAAATAATAAATGTAAGAGCTAATATTTAAATATCACAACAGTGAAGGACACTAGCACTAATATTAAACTACCATAATCATAATATGGTTAAATAGCCATCATCGTAATATTTAACCATCAATGAAATATTAGTATTTCTTTGTATTATATGTTTAAAATTATTGTTAAACTTTAATTTGTATTAGTCTAAATATATGTTATGCTTGTCCTAGCTGACAGATATATCTCTATCCATTCCCTAACAGATCAGCTGTACTCATGGTCTCCAACCCAGCAGTCCTTCAGTGAGGAAAGATATTCTCCTGTTTCAAGGAACATGAAAGGATTATCTGGCAGTCGTAATCAATCACAATTATGTTCTGCGCATACTTGTGGTTTAGCATCCCCTGAAGATTGTGAACACAGCCACGATCATCTTCATCATGGCCAGGAGTCAAGGCAATCGTATCTTCTCAGCCCAACTGAGAGTTGCCCAGTGGATCACCATCGCTGCTCACCACGAAGCTCCATCCATTCAGAATGTATGATGATGCCCATGGTTATGGGTGATCATATGTCCAGTAGCACTTTCCCCAGAATGCACTACACCTCACATTACGAAACTAGGGACGATTGCACCATGTCTCATGCAAACCCGAAGATTAACCGGATCCCAGCAAATTTGCTGGATCAATTTGAGAAACAACTTCCTCTCCACAGGGATGGCTTTCACACTTTGCAGTACCAAAGGACATCCACCGCAGCTGAACAACGCAGTGAAAGTCCAGGTAGAATACGTCACCTTGTTCATTCAGTCCAAAAACTGTTCACAAAATCACATTCTTTGGAAGGCTCTTCCAAGAGCAATGTAAATGGGGCAAAGGGAGATGGCCGAGGTGATGACCATCATCATGGACATCATTCTAAACATAGCAAAAGAAGTAAAAGCAAAGAGCGAAAGCCTGAAAGTAAGCATAAAACTGGAATGAGCAGCTGGTGGAGCTCTGATGACAACTTGGACAGTGATAGCACTTACCGAACACCTAGTGTGGTAAACAGGCATAATGTGGACCATATCTCTCATTGCTATCCTGAAGCTCTTCAGGGACATTTTGGGGATCTCTCCTTAAAGACTTCAAAAAGTAACAATGATGTGAAATGTTCAGCTTGCGAAGGTCTTGCAATGACCCCTGATGGCAAGTACATGAAAAGGAGCTCTTGGTCTACCCTCACAGTAAGCCAAGCTAAAGAAGCTTATCGGAAGTCGTCTCTTAATCTAGACAAGCCTCTAGTTCATCAGGAAATAAAACCCTCCCTGAGACCATGCCATTACCTTCAGGTAAGTGTGAAATGTTGCTAATATCCTTAATTGAAGAGCAGCATACTCTTTTAACATTTGCAAGGCAGTTTTCTAACAGGCGTTCTTTCCCATAATTTTTTGGTTAAAATCCACTATTTTTTTCCAAGATTCATCTACACCAGAGGTGGATTTCAGCAGGTTCTGACCAGTTCTGGAGAACCAGTAGCAGAAATTTTGAGTAGTTCGGAGAACCAGTAGTAAAAATTCTGACTGGCCCCGCCCCCATCTATTCTCTGTCTCCCAAGTCCCAGCTGATTGGGAGGAAATGAGGATTTTGCAATAACCTTCCCTTGGAGTGGAATGGGAATGGAGATTTTACACTATCCTTCCCCTGGAGTGGGGTGGGAATGGAGATTTTACAGTATCCTTCCCCTGCCACGCCCACTAAGCCACGCCCACCAAGCCATGCCATGCCCACCAAGCCACACCCACAGAACCGGTAGTAAAAAAATTTGAAACCCACCAGTGATCTACGCCTAGAAGTAAAACACAAAGCAGAGCTCAGAAACTGGTTTTATATGAATCATCCATAACAAGCTTTAGGTGAAAGTAAAACATAACCATCAGTCCCATCTATCTTTTACAGCCTTAACCTCTTCTCAGAAGCAACTCGGATACCTTTCACTGAGCTTCCTCTTTTTTTTTTTTTTTGGTTAACAGCGCTTGCATAAGATAGCAGTGATGGTGGCCATAGGTTCTATTCCTGGTCTTTAATTATGGACTAACCAAACGGGACACAAACACTCTGAATGGAGTAGCTATGACCACCAATCATGCAGGGCTAACTTTGAAAGATGCTGATTGGCATCTAATTCACGCAGTGCTTGTATAACAAAGCTCAAGTTGCAATTTGTTTTTGGCTTTGTGTGAAGTATGAACCAGTGGCTTATACTTTAACTGACACTTGTTGCAGATAACCTGGAGTAAAAAGCTTAGTTTTTCCTTTGGCAGCTACTTCAGACAGCCACCATTCCTAATTCTCGTCAACTGATAGCTAGCTTATTTTCCAATAAGTTCTCTGCCTCAATCTGATGGAAGAGCATCATACGTTAGTAGCTGCTGCAGGTCTTGAAAGACTTTTGAATTGCCATGTATCAACTCTAAGAGCTCTTGTAGAGGTCTTAAGGCAGTGATGGCCTTCTGCAAAAGAAGGATGATTCATGAGGTTAGTGTTTTGTTTTGCAGCATGCTAGCTCCCATTATTTAATTAGATTTAGGCACCATTCAACTCCAAAATGATTCTGGGTTGCTCACAATATAAAACAAACAATATAAAACCTAGACAATAATATATGAATAAACAAAATAATGCCCGCCTAGACAATGGAATCCATCCATCCTATCTATCTATCTATCTATCTATCTATCTATCTATCTATCTATCTATCTATCATCTATCTATCATCTATCATCTATCATCTATCATCTATCTATCATCTATCTACCTACATATCATCTATCTGTCTGTCTATCTATCTATCTATCTATCTATCTATCTATCTATCTATCTATCTGTCTGTCTGTCTATTTATCTACATATCATCCATCCATCTATCTATCTATCTATCTATCTATCTATCTATCTATCTATCTATCTACATATCATCCATCCATCTATCTATCATCTATCTATCATCTACTGTATCTATCTATCTATCTATCTATCTATCTATCTATCTATCTATCTATTTATCTATCTATCTATCTATCTATCTATCTATCTATCATCTATCTACCTTCATTTCATCTATCTATCTATCTATCTATCTATCTATCTATCTATCATCTATCTACCTACATTTCATCTATCTATCTGTCTGTCTGTCTGTCTGTCTGTCTGTCTGTCTGTCTATCTATCTATCTATCTATCTATCTATCTATCTATCTATCTATTTATCTGAATACATGTAACGGGGGTGGGGAGCATATACAACCTAGTCCAAGACCAGGGAGAACAACCAGGTTTGCAAGGCCTTCTGGAATGGCAAGAGGTAAACAAGATTATTTGAGTATACCACCCAGAGTCATTTTGCTTGGTTGGGTGGCTTTTTAAATCTAATTGGGAAAGAAAAAGGAGAGAAACTTGATTGTACACCAAACAAATTAGCAAGGTCAGAGACCTGTTGTGAGGAAATTGGGGATAGGATGGCATGCAATGTTCCATGGTCTTTAAACATATTTCCATACCTTGTTGGGAACATGGTGACTGAAATCCTTGTGAAGAAACACAAACTATTTTCCTGGAGTTCTTCTCAATGTAGTTTGCTTCTCAACAGGACCAACAATTCTGAACACAGGGTAAATGCATATTACATGAAAATGTAGAAGTAATGCATAGAGAGATGGCATGTGCACATAAATTACCTATAGAATACAGCTGGTAATTAGCCATACACTTGCAAATAAAGAACGCAACCACACTGATTCAGTTAAATCTTCTGCCACATTCTAAATTTAGAATATAAAAATTGCTTGATGCATTAAGCAATGTGTGTACAAGGATTAACTATCTAATTCAAGAAAAGGCTTCTAAAAAATATCAACATTTATAATAAGGCATTAGAGTACTGACTCTCAGCCAATACAAACGGTACAGATGGAAAATTCAGGCTTCAGTAACTATTTGAACAAGCAGCAAAAGCATTTTGATGATTTTCTGTGCATACATATGGGGTTTTACTACCAATTGAAATGACACAGAGAAATAAATCCAAGATGAAAATGCTTCCTTGTGCAACTGGCTATATGAAACAAAGAACCACAATTTGAGAGAAGCTGGAATTTTTATTTCCGTTTGTGGAACAAAAGTTATCAGAATTAAGCTACAGAAGAAAAGCTACAGACTAAAATGGTACATCTTTAAGAGCTAAATTGAAATTTCACTTCAAAGAATTGTTTTTCATGCTTTCCAAATGAAAGGTCTGCAGAAAGCAATCCTCTCTTCCCTTTTTTAGGCCTTTTTGGCATTTCCTCTGGATTTTTCTGCTTTCTGTTAAACATTCAAGGCAGACTTTGATCAGCTTTTAATCAGGTTGTAAGAAGCCTATTTTACATATCACTCTATTACTTTAAGTTGTTACTTAAGCTTGCGGCAATTTTTGTTGTTGTTTTAATTGGATAAGCTTTTTCCCCCTTTGTATCTTGTCAAAACAAATAGAGGCAGACTTTCTCAATCTGTTCACCTCTGTTCTGAGATAAGTAAAACAACATGATGATGTGATTTGTTTTGTAAACTGACATTTTCTCATGATTTCCCTCCCCCTTTTTTCCTTTACATTCTTTTTCATTCTTACAGATTTTAGAATGCCTTCACCTGTACACGTTAACTCAAAATTCTGTCATTTTATGTAACATTGCTTCTTGGTTCAGGAGAGTGCACGCAAGAAATCAAGTAGTTTCTAAATATATCAGTACAGCTGTATTTTAACAATCTTTATCATGTGCCAGAGTCCACAGACAGTTGTTGCAATATATAATTATCGAGAACAGAACCAATAAAATAAGTGGAAACCATAACATTTAATTTAGAGAAATGCGATTCACATCTGGAATTCTTGTTTTTTCAAACACTCAGTTTACATGTCAAGTAATTCACACTTTTTAAAGCTACTCCATTTCTTTCTCACCATCTGCTCCCCCCATCATGCAATCCTTTCTGTAAGAGTCTTACAAAACACAGTCTTATAAATGTTTCTTGTGAGGCTTCCATAAAATAATGATTGATGAAATGGTTTCTCTGGCATTTTTGTATTATTTTGCTTTTTACTCCATATACAGGTAGTTCTTGACTTACAACCATTTGTTCAAAGTTGCAAAGGCATTGAAAAAAGTGACTTATGTCTGTTTTTCAAACTTAAGAGTGTTGCAGCATCCCTATGGTCATGTGATCAAAATTCAAGCGGTTTTTATGACAGTTGCAGTGTCCCGTGGTCACATGATCACTTTTTGAGAGCTTCTGACAAGCAAAGTCAACGGGGAAGCGAGATTCATGTAACAACCATGTTACTAACTTAAGAATTGCAGTGATTCACTTAATAACTGTGGCAAAGAAGGTCATAAAATGGGGCAAAACTCACTTAACAACTGTACTTCCTAACAAAAGTAACGTCCATACTTAGCAATGGAAATCTTGTGTTCAGTTGTGGTCGTAAGTCAAGAACTACCTGTTGTATCTTCTCATGGATAGAACAGTTGATCTAGGAAGAGAAAACTCTCAAATGTGGATTATGGGAAATGGTTCCGGAAGAGAGCAACTAGCGAATGAAGGCGTTGCAGAAAGGCCATTAAGGAAAATCAAGGGAAGCTATGGTTTCAGGGGAATCTTTGTAGAAAAGTAGGATGCTATAAAATAATTGCCTCAATTAATTTGCAACATCAATCCGGCTTCTTCTGTCTTGCTTCATTTACAGCTGTTTTGTTTGCTTAAAAGCACAATAATATCTTGTCAAGTAATATTGTAAGCCTATGACAATGTTGTAACCTGGGTTTTTCTGCAAGATCTGGGAAAGGATCTAATGTAGGTTAAATGCCTTGGATTTCATTATTTGTGCTCTTAATGGCCTTAGATTCTTTCTTAGTAAGTTTTTCGTTACTAGTTTTCATTTTTATTATGCTATTTTTGAATTTTAGCCCTTTTATTACCAGAAGGGTATATAAAATGCTCTGCATATAAGCCTCAATAAACTAACATGGACAGATATCAGTGGTATTCTTTATACAACTATTTTTTGGGGGCAGAAGGGTTTGCTTCTAGTCCTTCTTGACTCCTGGTGACTGTTACAATGAGTCCCAGCAGTTTTCTTGGCAAAGTTTTTTTTTTTCCTAGAAGTAGTTTACCATTGACTCCTTCCTAGGGCCGAGAGAGTGACTGGCCCAAAGTAACCTGACTGGCTTCATGCCTAAGGGGGGACCAGAACAGTCTCCCAAAGTCTAGCCTGGTGCCTTGACCACTACCCCAAGCTGCCTCTTACATGTCATTTACAGCAGGAAATATTTAATACGGTGAGGAGGGAGGAAATTAGGCTCATATAACCAAACAACATACAACTTGTACAATGAAAACAAAGCCTCTGAAAGCATAAGGTGAAGATGTTTCTGAGCTTCGTTCTTTATTAAAAATCAAAAATACAAAATTTTCAACAGCGGCTACAAAATTTTTACATGTACTTTTTTTGGCATGTGTATGTTCTATATATATCTAAGCCTGAATGTGAGCCTTCTCCTCTACATTCCATGTCCAAAACAATTCTAGTTATGAATTAAACAGTAAGACAGGGAAAAGAAAATGTCCATAATTATGAAACAATAGCATTGAAGGCCAAATAATATAATATAAAGCCATGTAAACATTTTTTTATTTTGTCTTTTTTGTCACTTTTCACTGTTCTCCTAAATCCAGGATTATATTGTTAGTCATACTAATATTGTAATTGCCTTCATAATTCTACAGCTGGGTTTTGTAACCGCTGATTTTAGTAATAGTTGTATAACTGTATGTATATAGTATGTGTGTGTGTAGGTATACATGTTAGAAAACAGCAAAGAACAAGTGTTTAACTGAGGCCAGAACCAGTTAGAGACTACAACTAAGTATTGGATTAAGGCCTTGCCAAAATTCAGAGCCAAAAGCTAAATTGGAACAATTAAACATTAGTTATATGCATGGACAAAGTGTTGTATATAGCAATATAGGTCCATGGTATATTTAACAATGTTTGATATTCTGTTGTAAAACTTCAATTTATTTGGAGGTGTTATTATCTGAATGATATAAATGTTTCATTTGATTACCAGGTTGCAAATTTAGATTTCCAGAGCTATTACATCAGGCTTATTTGGATTTCTGCTAAATCAGTCAGGTGTTTCAGAAGTTTCTATCACAAGTTGGTCTTCTTTTTTCAGCCTGTTGTGTAGAACTAACATCATACCCCATTCTTTAGCAAATACTTAGTTATCTTTTTTTCATAGTTAATACTGGTTATCAATGATTTTAAGATAGATATACAACTACAGCTGTTGTCTATGTCAGCTTTAATTTGATCAATTTGATCAGAAATAATCCTCTTTCAAGACACTTGAAGAATCAGGGTGATAGTTTTTCCTCAGTCACTTTGACTGCATGCTTGATTTTGATTTGTGTTGGGTGAACCTAGTCATTGCTGTATATAAATCGAGGTTTATGTCTTGTGGCTAATTGTGCTTTCCTCAATAAATATTAAGTAAACAGTGGTACACCACAAAGTGCAAAGCATGAAATAGCTGCTATAGGTTACCACACCACAACATCATTTGGTAAACAATCTTCTGCATTCAAATATCACTGGAATGTTGTACTTAGTTAATAGCTGAAGTAAAATCTATCCTTTTGGCAATGTCAAGTACTTAGTTGTTATTTGTAACAGATTGTTTAAAGGGCCCAACAGCAATGTCAGATTTATTTCTGTTTTGTGCTTGTTGTAATACCTGTCCCAGGTACCTCAAGATGAATGGGGAGGTTACCCTGCTGGTGGTAAAGATGAGGAGATTCCCTGCAGAAGGATGAGAAGTGGAAGTTATATTAAAGCCATGGGAGATGAGGAAAGTGGAGATTCTGACAGTAGTCCCAAAACATCACCAAAGGTAGCAGTCCATCCGGAATCATTGTTAAAATCTATTGGACAAAGAGCCCTTGGTGACCACCAGAAGTAAGCCTCTCAAAGCTTTTTTTCCTATTTTATTTTTGTGGGTTTCATTTCTTTCTACTATTACTTCATCTTCTACTTCAGCTGATTATGTTCTAAAATAATATTGGTTGGCTATACATTTTCTCAGATTAAGCTGGTGCTTTTTATTACTGGCGGGAAAAATAATTTATTACCCTATAACAACTGGCCATTGCGTTTTTAAGGCAAAGGATGAATGTCTTGTCAATATTCAAAGTATAAACGCCTAGATGTTGGTCAGTTGGTGTGGAGTACTTTAAAAAATATAAAGAAATGAGGGCATAGTCACTTGACTATGTTAAAATACTATTCACTGTTCCTTGAATTGGCAGAAAAGTGTGGCAGCCTTACTGCCAAACCCTATTCTGTCTCAATAATCAGGCCAATGAGTAGTGCTGTGAGTGAAAGTGAGCGATGGAAAGTGAATGATGGATTCCCTTTCTTGTTCCTCTCTACCAATCATTCTTGTTAATGGGAGATCAAGTGTGGATGGGTGCTTAGTGTTCAATCACCTTTTAGTTGCCTAATTAAAGGTTGCAACCATAGAGATCCTCCATGCTTGGATCCCATCAGTGGGTATTTTTCTGAAAACAAGTCTACTATTTTTCAGGTCCTGTCAACAAAAATAGATTGGCTGACAGGACATAAGACTGTAAGAGGGGACAAGTGTGAAGTATTAGAGAATGATCAGTAATGAACTAAGAGTCCTGAGAGACAGAATCTGTCACATCAAAAGTCTATGCACCAATGTATCTAACTATAGATATGGGGTTAACAAGGAATCTTTTGTTGCTTTGAAACCTCATGTCATCATCAGCTTCTTGCTTATATCTCAGAGAATAGTCCTTTGACAAGGAAACTTTTAATCCTCTCCCAAGGCCCTGAACATCTGTCTTCATCTTGGAATAGAGTCAGAATATTTGTTCTGTAAAACATTTGAAAGTTAGATGAAGCAACAAACCAAATTAAGTTGGTCAACTGGTTGCTGAGAATGCAAGTGAAGGAAATCCTGTCTTTGCTTGACTAGGAGAGTCAACTTCAGTTGAAAGGCAAAATACACATGGTACAGTATATTATTACAAGGCTAAATGGAGAGATGGCTCTCCAGTTACATCTTTTTTTCCTCAAAGTTAATTGTACCTCTTAAATGGAAGGCAAATGTAGTGTGCAGCCTGATACAACTTTATGTCTTTTAAGAAGTAAGAATCAAAAAACGTATTTACAAGTCCAGCCCTCCCACAAAGAAGCTTGCCAAAGACTTAGAGGTTCTTCTTTTAGCTTTGCCTTGGAAAGGTCCTTCCATTTCTTAGCTGCTCATTGGGGAATACCATCAAAAGCCTTCTGATCTCTGCCTTTCATAGTCCAGAAAGTCCCTGTCATGCACTGTATTTCTGTATCATTCATGACATTTAAAAACCATAGACTTTACTGAAGAGATAAAGTTATTCATTGTTCAAGGACCTTTTGTAAGAAGCTCGGCTGAATGGAAGGTATTCATACATCCACTGAGATCAATTTCAGAGGCAATTTTTTTGAAGACTGCCATTTTAAACTAAACAAATATTAGTCAAATTAGTCAAAATGCTGTTAGTCCACTAATGAGGAAAAACCTGTCTGTTTGGAGAAGATAAATTGTGCAGTTCCTTTAAATGTATTGAACATCCAAGACAGGGTCGTCAACAAGAAAAATAATTACCAATTTGAAAATTGTGAATCAAATTACCACAAATAAGTCCGCTATTCATGTAACAATAGCATCAAAGAAGCTCAGGGAAGAAGTGCATTACAGGTTTGCAGTTTTACAAAAGTCAAAATATTAACAGGAAAAAGGAAAAGTGTCTGAATTGAAGTAATATCCCATGTGTGGCATTTTGAGAATTACATTACCTAGCACCGCAAGTAAGTTATCATAGTCTAAGAAATCAGATTACTGCTGCTACACTAAAATATTACGTTGTCTCAAAAGTGCCAGGCTTTGCTACATTGCTTCTCAAGCTGTATTCTTGAATCAAGTTTTTGCTGTTTGACTGTGTCATTTACATGTGCACGTAGAACTCCATAGAAACGTAGGACAAGTTGTAAATCTGCTATGATCATGAGCTTCTCTGAGATTGGTCAAGTCTGTTCTTTGAGATTATATTATTGATTTTTCTACTTTTAGAGGAAAAGGCTATGCAGAGAAGTATTCTCAGTCACTGCTTTTCAGCTGTGGATTTCTCTTCCAAACTATTTCTTGTTGTGTTCTTATGTTTCCCTAGAAAAGGTGGGACCTGATAGTAAATGAAGAAAGAACCAGACATTAATGGCATCTGCTGAATTGTATAGTTCTTTCTTTCTATATCGCATTCTCTTTGATCTTCCTAAAATATGTACATATACATGTACATATAAAGTTTTCCAGAGAGAGCTGAAGATTCAGGTGATGCTAAAGATTGCATGGAATTAGGTCTCCATTCCAGGTTTAATGACTTCAGTCTGGCAATCAGAGCACACTTCAGTTGCAGAGACACTGCCAAACGATAGGTCCATAACTGAAACACTGTGGATAATATCTTGTGGTTTTACAGGCCTTAGGTTAGGCAGAGACTATAACAGAACTTGAACAAGGGTTAGTAAAGGGCAAAATGGACCCAACGGTGATAGGAGCCACTCAGGGCTGTGACTCCTAAGCTGGGTGAGTGGCTCCAACAGCTCCCAAGGACAACATCAGAGCTTTCTGTCCAGAAGAGTGCAGTGCTAGGAACAGCTAAGATATTGCACAAATCCTTTAAACTCCCAGGCCTCTGGTAGAGGACCCAAGATTGAGGGAGACTTATAATGTTCATAGGGGTGAGAAGGGATTTTGTTTGGGGAGGTTTGATTTTTTTTATCATAGTTCGTATATAGCAGATAGCTCATAGATAGTTCATTAATTACAGAACACCTGAAGAGTTAAAGATCACTTTCCTCTCAGTTCCTTACATTTCCTTTACTTTGTCCAGCTTGAAAATCTAAGCTTCTTGCCTTGTTAATTTTTTCTAACATAAATTTTCACTGTCTGCATTCCAAGGAGTGAGCCAGAAAATATAGAAATAAGAAAACAAAACAGGATAAAATCATTATTTTAACCAAAGGTATTCTCTCAAGCAAACTTTAATCTTTGCCATTGTCTCTCAAGATAACTTTAATCTTTGCCATTTAATGGGGTTTTTTTTACTTGCCTCAAGAGTGGATTGTAATTCCTACATACTAATTGACTCCCTTCTTTTATCATATAATACCCAGGTATTTAAATGAAGATTGTTTGAGCTGTATTTCTGAGAAAGCCAGAATTTAAAGCTTTGGATTGAATAGTATGGCTGTGCAGAAAATATATTTATCTTATATTCAAACCCAAAGTAATTTTGAATGAATTTGAAAGTATTAAATTGTTCCAATACAGATTACATGCATTAGAAAATGCTTAATGTGAACAACTTTTCTTTGTGTTGTACACTTTTCCACCTATCCCTTGCTTTGTGGATGGAAACAAATCACCTCTGCCACACAATGGTTGTAAAATAGATATGGCAAGGGAAATAGCATGATCTTTTGTCTGTTTTATGAACAGTTCTTTCTGAATTAGTGTACACCCAGGTGTGACCTGTGTATTTTCACATCAATTTTTTAAGGTACAAGTAAAAGCTCCATCAAAGCACAGTCTTCCTGGGACTGCGGACCTCCTTTCTAGACTAGATTAGCAAATGCTTTATGAATGTTTAAAATCAAAAGGGAGGCCAGATTTGTAAAAGTTCACTTAATAAAGTCTGCTGTGTGTTTTACAAGCATGAAGATCTAGTCAGACCTATTCAGTAACAATAGAATTATTAAGTAGAATTAACCGTACAAGACAGAATGTTGATATCCTGATTTTATAATTCTGTAGCTTGATAGAATTCTCTCATGGCCTTAAGAAATATTATTATTTGAAATAATTGCTAAACTTCTGAGATCACTTTCCCAATGAGAACTTATTAAAAAGAACAAGAAAAGGAGCTAAAATATATTTCAAACACTTAAGTGCTTATAAGTCTGTCCGTCAAGCTAGGTGATTTTTCCATTCTTAACGTGCTTCTAAAATTACGTGTGTTCAATTATACAAAAGGCATTTAAATTCCAGTGGGAAATTTAAGTGTTTTTAAATTTGATTTTGTTGACAAAATTGCTAATGTTTACACAATCAGGGGCATTTTAGATATATAAATCGGAAGGCTGTACCTTCCTTAGTCTAAATTTGAACTCTAGAGATATTAAAGAAACCTGTATGTAACTTATTTCCAGAGCTTGAAATTCAGCCTGCCTATAAAATCCTTCAACATATATTAGTTTTACTGCCATTATGTTTATGAAGAGAAGATGGATCCTTAAAAAATTTCCCTCCTTGTTTCTCTTAGCTTGATTAACATTTATAGCCTCAAAATCCCTTTTATGGCAGCCTAATCTTATATACCTTGATTTAACATACAGTGTGTCTTGACCAAGGCAAGACTATGAACTAGGTTTTCATACTAAAGCATCTGAATACTTCTTTTTACTCTCTTGACATCCCTGCCCATTAAGTAAAAAAACTGTTCACCTGCCACATAAATGATATGGTTAATTGACCTCCAGTATTAACCATCTTATTCCTAAAAATAAGAAGCAAACAAACAAAATATTAATCTTACATTAAGACCTATGTCTGTTTAATTTTTTAAAAAATGTATTTTCTCACTCTGGGATACATTGTTTCCAAATATAAATCAAATTAGAGTCATGAGAAAACTGATTAGATTAATTTGCAATTTATTCTGAATGCAGGGTCATCTTTGATCCACTTTTGGAAAGAGTATACCATTTAAAGCCTCCTTCCACAATAATGTGTCTCTTTTAAAATTATTTGATGTTCCAAGTATACATGCTGTAAAACTAATAAATCTCATCCCTATATTTGGGGTATAAGAATTTGCTAGAATAATGTTCTTAGAAGTACTGGAACATCTAGGAAATGAATAAAATGTTTCAGGGTTGCCCATAAGCTTTTCCATTGTTGTTTATTAACTTCCTAACCTTGGCCTCTTACAAATATGTGAGCAAAAATGTTATTAATTAACAGAAGCCAAAGAACTAGCTATGCTTTGTCTACTGTTGACATTAAAAACACAAATCAGTGATGCATCATTTGGAAAATTCTATTATAAAACGCTTGATGTTTTAGGGAGATGGTATTTAACAAGCCCAAATGTATTTGACAGTTAGGTCTGTTATCCATAAATCCTTTTTTCTGACAATGGTTGCTCAACAATGACTCTTTGAAGTTGCATTTCATGCTGTTCCTTGAAGAAGCAAAAGGCTTCTTGTCCAATTATTTCTGTCCCAATTGGCAAGCTCTTTCATAGTGTTGTCAGTCTCTTTTTCTTGGTTGGTTGACAACATCACTTTTAGATTGGCTTTCCAGGTAAGAGCAGTTTCCAAAGTGGATTTGTCTTTCTGCAGAGACACATTTACGTTCTTCGCTTTCAGTGATACAGATGTTCAGAATATATCGTCTATATTAAGGCTTTGGGAAGCAAAAAAGGCAGATATGCCTTATCTGTAGCACAGATAAGCATGAATGTAAACTGAAGTCCAGAAATATTTGATACTATTTCTGCTTATTCTGCCCCTTGACAAAGAGCCAAACGTGTTTTCGGGTTCATCTTAAATATTGTGGTAGGCTATGATGTTGGAATCTGTTATTCAAATTCTGAAAATCACATAAACAGCCCCAGACAGAGTTTGAGAATATTATATATAAAAGATAAATGGTGTGTGAATTTATTCTAATTTAAGATGCTTTTGGTGAAAAGAGAAGCTAAAATGAGATGCTGTAGCTACAGTCAGCAATCCATCTTAGTGAGGAATGTCCACTACTATTCTGTTTATGCAAAATGTAAACAGAATAAACTAGATAGGACACAATATATTGAAAGACTTTGCTGGTGATCAAGATGTTTTTAGAGAGTTTGAGGAAAAAGTCATGAGAATAAAGGTTAGCGTTGACCTTTAAAGCCACAGTTAGTGTCAGCTCTCTACAATTCCTAACATTTAATCTTAACTGCATTATCTAAACATAGCAGCCAAATGTATTTTCTGTTGTTTCATTGGTTTATCAAATGTTGACGATTGTTTTACAGATCTTAATTTGCAGAACATTATTTCAGAAAACTCCCAATTTTTGGCCTTTCATAGTATTGCTTTAAAAAAAACACACACAGATGGTATGAGTACATTTAGTAGAGAAAAGCAAATCAGTGCTTATATTTCTTAAAGTTCTCCATTTGTTCTTGTATTTACATACTGCACATTTTTGTGTGTGTGCTTTCAAGTAAGTGCTGACTTCTGATGACTACCTGGAGCAGTCTCTGTAGTTTGATACTTTGATACTAATATAACTAATGGAACTAATTTGGAATGAAAAGAATAGTCTAAACTATAAAAGATATTTTTTAAAAAAACATAAGTCAATTAAGAATTAATTCTGTCTTTTTGAGATGAACCCTGGAATCTAAACAGAAACACATCTTCTATCAGATGGCTCTAAATGTCTAAATAAATTGTCCTTCATCTTCCAATGGTACAAATGTTTCCCAGAGAGTAATCTAGTGATTCTGATAATTTTAACATAGCTTATTTACTTAATGCTGAACCTGGTGCATCTGGGAATGCAAATGACCTGAGAGTGCATCCTATTACAAACATAAGAAAATATAAAAATGAAAGATTCGTTAAGTTTGATATCTTGTTGCAACAATACCAAGGAACTTCATGATGAAGATGTTGTTGTTGTTGGATGATGATGACATAGATATAAAGTTTATATCTTGCCTTTTCTCCAGCAGTTCAAGGTATCTTAATTGGAATTATTCCTTCATTTTATACTCATAACAACCAGGGGTGGTATTCAATTACCTTTGCTACCGGTTCGCAAATGTGAGTGCACACGCCACCTCTGTGCATGCGCACAGTCTTACACGCATGCACAGAGCATCAAAAACTGGACGTGATGATGTCCAGGCAGGTGGGCGGAGCCTCCCACAGCCGCCATTACTGGTTCGCCAGAACCAGATAGAACCAGCTGAATACCACCACTGATAACAACCACCGTGTCAGGAAGGGTGACCTGAGAGTGACTCACCTAAAGTTTTCCAGTGAGCTTCCATGGCAGAAGGTTGATTGTAATCAGAATATAGTATATTCTTTCTTAATCAGTATACTGCAGTGACTCTGGTGTGCAAGTGATATTGAGAGACATAATGCTTTTAATATATAGCCATCAAGTGTGTTAATGATTGGTAGTCTAATCCCATTTGATAACATCATAGTTGGTGGTCATAAGAGCAGTAATTTTTTAGTGTTTTAATTTCAGTTTCTTTCCTAAAATTCACATCAAGATATTGGGCTTTGTCATAATGATAGATGGACTGGTATTCTCTTTAAGCTTTCCACAACAACTCAACAATTCTATTTTAGTCAGTCCACTATCATCCCCGATCCCATCAGCCTGTAGGTGAAGGTAGAATATTTTGTCCCCATATGCATTATCCTGACTCATTTTGTTAATATCTGTTCTCTCTCCTTGAATATGTCCATTTGGAATTCATTATTGTTCCTTTTTTTATTCCAACCACCCTGAATAATTTAGCGTCACCAACTTGGTCATCTCAGTGCTTACTTCTGACTCCAGATCATTTATGAAAAACATCAACAGCACTAATTCCAATATTGATCTTTGCATCTCTGATTGAGAGAAACATCCATTTATTCCTACTCTCTGCTTTTTGTTCTTTAACCAGTTACCGATCCATAAGAGAGCTTCTTCTTATCACATGACTGCTAACTTTGCTCAGGAGTCTTTGGTGAGGGGTTTTGTCAAAGCCTATTGAAAGTTCAAGTAAGCTATATCTTCTGGATCACCCCTATCTACATGCTTGTTGACACTGACAAAGAACTCTTAAAGGTTAGTGAGAATAGGATTTATCTTTGCAAAAGCTCTTTAGCAAGACTTGTTCTAAATGCTTATATTTCTTTTGTGCAGGTGTGCTTCCTTTTTATTGTCATCCTTTGCTGACAAAACTTTCTTTTCAGTTATAATTCCATGATAAGGCCCGTTAACCATGCTGGTAACCACTTAGATTTGGTAGCATCTTTCCAAACCGCAGCACATTCTCCAACAGAGCGCTTACTATTGTATATTTGAGAAAACTCAAAAGATTATAGAAAGCAATTCTAAACTAAACTCAAATTATATTTAACTTTTAATTTCCTTTTTTAATTTATTTCATTTACTTTCCTCTCTGAAAACAAATGTTAGTAATTTTCTACTTCACAATGTTCTATTTATATATAAGTGGCTTCTTTAAAGTGTTGTCAATAGATGGAACATAACATGCCAGAGCCTCTGGAAGCACATTTCTGGTATTTCATCTAAAGTGCTGCACATCCCTAATTTTCACTTTTATCTTTTTGGTATGTTTTTTCCTGAAAGATGCTCCTTAGTATTCCCCAGAAATCAGTTTAGCAGTGGCACATGTATGTGTTTGAATACTAGTACTCTGGGCTCTTTAGGTTAAAGCAGAGCTTATTCTCTTTTCATTCATTCATTCATTCATTCATTTATTCATTCATTCATTCATTCATTTGATTTCAAGGCTATCCAACTCCAAAAGACTCTGAGAAACTTATAATTTTAAAAGAATATTGTACATAATATAAAAACATCATCACTCAAACCTAGCCATACAAATAACCAAAAATAACAAGTACTTTGACCCAGGCCTGACAACAGAATCAAATCTTCACAGACCTACAAAACATTTAAAGGATGAGAACCATATGTATCTCTAAGGGGGTTGCTTGTATTCCAGAGGGTGGCAGCAGCAACAGAGAAGGTATACTTCCTCTGTACCACAGCATGATAATATTTAGTCAAAAAAAACCCCAACAACCCTAGAATGTACCTATTCTGCCCAATTGTGCTGTAGTAAGAAACATCCATTACTATCTGCACCTCTGCTTTTGGCCCCTGCTGTAGCTCCCGGTTGATCTTCAAGGATAGCCCCATGTGGATCACATTTCAATAGTCCAGTCATGAGGTGTCTAGGGTATGACCATCTGAAGAACCTCCCAGTTGCAGAAAAGGTACAACTGCATATGAGGTGGGCCTGTGCAAAAGCCTTCCTAGCCAAGCTGCAATTTACTCTTCAAGAAGTACAGTAATTACAGATTTAGGAGGACTCCTAAATTATATACTAGTCTCAAATAGGGAAATGCAATCCCTTCCAATCTCAGGTTTGAGCCTGATTCTGTTTTTCTTCATCCTAACCCAAATAGCCTTCGGACATCACATTTGTATATTGACAGACTCACATGCACAGTCTGAAGTTTTATACAATTGAGTATTGACCCCCAAATTGAGAGATCTCACCGAGTAGTTTGATTTAGTTGTTAAATAAGAGGAGTGAGAGAGTCTAGCCCTGAGATAGCCCCCCTCCAATGGGGGGCTGTAGGTTTTACGTCTTCCCCATCCTTAGTGACATTGATCAGAACCAATCAGGAGAAGAAGGCCAAAGACTGTAGCAAAATACCTGCAACTCCTGAGCTCTGCATCAAGTCCACAAGGATACCATAGTTGATGGTATTGGAAAATATTGAGATCAATGAACACAATGTTGCATGCATCATCTCCATCCCAGCTCCATCAAAGGTAATTAACAAGCATGATGAATGCTATTTCGATATGGTATCCTGGCCCAAGTTCTGTTTGGAATGGATCCAGATAATCCATCTTCTCCAAAACCCTCAGCAGCTGCTATTAAACTACTTTCCCTTTGACCACAAAGGGAAATCCAGAATGAAAAGATCTAGTGACGGCCTCCTGAAAAGGGATCATACCACTGCCTCCTTCAAGGCCAGAGGAACTCTTTTCAAGAAGCTTAATCACAACCCAATCACAGGTCACTTCTTGGGCTGTCTTGACCACCCAGCAGGAGCATGGATAGAACAAATAAATAGCCAGAGTCACAGTTCAGAGGACCTTATCCATGTGTCCAGGATTTACAGAATCAAACTCAGTCCAGATAACATCATAGGATGATGTCCCAGGCAGCTCATGTGTACTTACTCAGATTCCAAGATTGTTTTTTGTCAGAAAGCATGACTATTCCACACCACTGCTCTACAAATGCTCCTCCTATCTGTCTGTCTCTCCTATCTACAAATGCAATAAAGGCTGAGAAATAATGTTACTAAGCCACACTTGTCCCAAATATCTCCCAGGGCTTAATAGATATAAATCCCTTCTTCTCATACTACCATTTGCTTCATTATCATGAGATGTCTCATTTCTTCTTTCTAGTGTGCAGAACAATTAGCATTTCAAAGAAAGCTGCATTTTGGCATTTAGACATTTTTGAAAGCTTAAATTTGGTTCCCAGGAGTTAATGGCAACATTCAGTTTCCATCCATTGTTTCTTGTCCTGCCTTCTATTGCTTTGGAGAATAGGTTGACCCCCTTCCAGTATTGAAACACTGCTATCATGTCACCCCAACAGTCAAAGAGGTGACTGTTGATCCCTTTGAAATAGATGACTTTTAAAGGACCATTTCTCTGTTCTTTGCTGATTGTCCTCTTTGCAGCCTTCATTATCCTTCTGGAAACATGACATTATTTACCAAATCCTTGATGTGTCTTTAGGTAACAGTCATTTAAGAATCTGGCAAGAGTTTTTCTTATAAAACCCAAGCTCTTTATTTATTGTTTTTACCACTTCACTGTATAGTATTCTAAGTGGCTCCCTGGTAGCTTCCTTTCCGAATAAAGCATCTTTCCTATTTACTTTTTCATATAGTTCTATGCATATTGCAACAGAAGAACCTGTCCACTAACTCCTGTATCTTATCTTGAGTAGATGTATATCAGATTGCACTTTATTTATGTTGCGAATTTAACCAGGTTGCCCGAAGAAGACTTAAATACTATTCAAGATTTTGCCAAGCTACCAAATGAATGGATTTAATGAGAACACAATCTAAGCTAACATTAATTATGTTAAGCTATGCCTGAGGATAAACTGAGGCAATGTAATTTTATTTGAATAATTCATAGTAATGTTTAACTGCGGCATATATTAATGGTAGCACTACAACAGGCCAAGCGTTAAGTGTACATTGTAAAAATAAATAATTTTATCAAGACATGTTGCCTTGGTAAATGTATTGCAGCTCTCAGTTTACATGACTAGCATGTGGTCTGTTTCAATGCTGGATTTGGTAATTTAACATTTGATTTGATATATTTAACAGAAGATTCCTGTTTTTTTCCACCAAATTCCATTCACAGTAGAATTCAGCAGTGTGCCATTCTCTTTCTTTCTTATTCCTATTATATACTGAAGAGAATGTATGATTTTAATAGCATTCAACTCTCCACTAGATCCAAGCAAATTTATTTCAGTCCTGAAAGTTGTTTTAAGTATAATATATTGAATTTCAGAGACATTTTCCACAAATATTTACAGCACACATCATATGCTTTAATAATGAATTAAACATGGAAATGCTAGGATTAAATAAAAGGGTTGAAAGTTATAAAACCATTTGTTATAGCTGTCATTTGGTTGTATGTGTTAGTTAAGTTTTTTTTCCTTTTCCCAATGTTCTTTAAAATTTTCTAGGTGTCTAAAGGCATTTTTAATTTAACATGTTAATATATACCATTCAAAGGAAAAGGTCTTTTACAGTGACTGCTGACATTCCAAAAATGCAGTAAGACAGTACTGCAAAAGTTTAACAGTTTTAGGTCAGATGGATGTCAGCAGGAGAGGCAGAAGTATTTTGACACTTAATTCTTCCATTGACAAGAATACCCTCTAAAAGATTATTAGAGCCTAGGAGGGGTCTTTTACTCTTTTGTTCTCCAATTAGCTTTTGCTAAGTTTGCTATTTTTACTGGTAAGCTTCTGTGTGAACTGGACTCTCTACATTTTTTATGAAAATAAGAATAATAATTACAAGGCAGTTTCCTAATAAATACATTTAGGCAATTATTTCCTAGAATTATTTAGTTTCAAGGTACAGTTAGGAGTAATAATATATAATATCATTTACTAGGGATTGTATTTACTTATTGTCTTACTCACTTACATGCTGCTTCAGATGCAACTGTTCTCAATATATTGTTTTTCTATTATCCAAGAGTTGTGTTAATTAAATCCAGAGTGACATGCTAGCTGTTAAGGGTGGCAAAAGTTAAAACTTAACTTTTCAAGCACAGCAAATCTATATTTGATTTAAAGTACGTGCTGTTTAAATTAGTTTACAGAAAGCCATCCTTTGGGATTACGTATAAGCATCAGCCCTGGGCCTGAGACATCTTTCTTAATGAAATGGGCAGCACAACCATCCCAGGGGTTGCACTGCAAATGAATGAGAAGACTGAGCATGAATTAAACAGTGTTTTTCAATGTAGCGGAGACTCTACTGCACACAAATTGATCAACACTTTTGAAATGGAATATAATACAAAGCCGAGAGAGAAACAAAGATCTCAAACGCTAAGCATTAAAGAAAGAAAGAACTATCTTTAATGGCAGATCATATTTTGGAGGGAGCTGTTCATGTTGTCTGCTTGCAGAATGAATTCGAATGACCAGCAAGGGGCCATACAGTACCATTATCAGTTATTGCTGTTATAGGTTATAATTGCAGAATTGTTGAATTATTTAATATAAACTGAACATTATGTACTTCAAAAACACATAGGGGAAATGATCTTTGGGGCTGTTAAGCTTTGGGGAAGATTTGTTCTAAGCCTAAATTGTGAGTATCCCCTGAAGTAGGATGTCAGCAGGTTTCAGAAGAGCTTCACTGATCTGACTTTTCAGAATCCTTAAGTATTTATTATGCTATTAGAGTTTATAGTAGAATTTAGGTAGGGCTGATCTAATACACGTCCTGTTTTGACCAGATAGTTAGTACTGACAGGGCCAAAACTTTACCTAGCAACAGAAGAGGCCAAATCCGTCATATGTTCTTTTTCCATTGGGACATTACAATTGTCAATACCATGCCTGCAAATACCCACTATGCAGAAATCATTTATTTTCTTTATTAAGATACGTTATATAGAACACTTTTCAGCTCTTTCGGGAATGTTTTTGTCATAGTTTTTTCCAACTTTGTTTCTATCTTTCTTTAATAGTCAGAGCTATCTGCAAGCTACAAGTGAAGTGCCTGGTGGCCATACCCTGGATCCTTCGGCAAACTACAATTCCCCTAAGTTTCGATCAAGGAATCAGAGCTATATGAGAGCAGTAAGCACACTCAGTCAGGCCAGCTGCGTTAGCCAGGTTGGATTCTTTTTCCTGTTATGCATTTTACAATAATATTAATAATTATAGGGTTTTAAAGAACAAATTCAGGAGTTTGACCATGTATCCCAGGCTTATAATCAATAATTTCTACTGGTTATTTTCCTAAGCTGAAAGCTTTGTTTATGTGCAATTTTATAAGATTTTGTGACAGAAACCAGAAGAGTCTCAGGCTGCTTACACACTGAAGTTTGTAAATAGTTTTCAATGGCTTTACACATACACCTAACAAGAACAATTCATAAGTGAAAAAAATAAATTGTAGATACCAATTATCTGCTCCCTTACTGTATATTTTATGGCAAATACTTTCTTTCTTTGATATCATATATGTGAAATAACCCACTGAGTTAATACATCCTTAAGTCAGTGTTTCCACTGCACTAACAGTAATTTACAATATATTATAAGTACAAACAATTAGATTGCGCTCATTGATACCTGCACTTATATCTACAAAGTCACAAATAAAGAAACATTTTTTTTGTTAACTACTTTAAGAAAAAGCTGAATTGGAAACTTAAAGGGAATTGTGAGCCTGTGAGCCATGGGTGAAATGCTCCCGGTTCGGACCGGATCGCCCAATCCGGTAGCGATGGCGGTGGGTGGTTCAGAGAACCGGTAGCAAAAATCCCTGCACCACCACCACCCCATGCCCAGCTGAGCCGCGCGATGATCAGAGGCTTTTTTTTTTTACCTTTAAAAGCATTTTTTCTACAATCTCTTCTGACGAAAAAATGCTTTTAAAAGTTTTAAAAAAGCCTCTGATGATCACGCGGCTCAGCTGGGATTGTCAGAGGCTTTTCAAAGCATTTTTTTCTGCAACTTCTTGGCCGAAGAAGTGGTAAAAAAAAATGCTTTGAAAAGTCTCTGACGATTCCAGCTGAGTTGCCTGATCGGCAGAGAGGCATTTTTTAAAAAGCCTCTCTGACGATCCCAACTGAGTTGCCTGATCGGCAGAGGCTTTTCAAAGCATTAGAAAAAATGCTTTGAAAAGTTTTTTTTTAAAAAAAGTTGGCCACACTCACCCAGTCACATTACCCCCACCACCAAGCCATGCCCACAGAACCAGTAGTAACAAATTTTACATTTCACCCCTGCTGTGAGCCATATGTATTTTCAGAGCCCCATTTTTGCAACTACGTTGTCTAAAATCTACCCCAAGTTTGGGAAATAATCCATATAGATTCAGTGGTATAATTTTTCACATTTTAAAGGAAACCACAAATTAAAGTGGATTCATCATACTTTTTGCAGGCATAAACCACATCCATTGACTTTGTTCCTAGATCAATAAAACACTAGAAAGATCTTTCTCATCCAAGGACACCATCAATATTTCTCCCAAAGCCATATTCCTCCAGTCCTTGTGTGACTTTCAAGAGAATCATGTTCTATAAGACAGGTCTCTGCAATCCAAAGCCACATAATGTTAAATTTTGGTGCATCTGGTTTTGGTATCCCTTTCATATTTAGGTATAAAAAATAAACTGGAGTAAGAATGTTCTTTTTTTTGTAGGGGGCATGGTGGCCTAGTGGTTTAGACACTAGGCTGTTGACTGGAAGGTTCCCAGTTTGAAATCCAAGTACCATATGACTGAGCGAGCTCCAATTCTTGCCCCAGCTCCTGCCAACCTAGCAATTCTAAAGCATGCAAACGCAAGTAGATAAATAGGTACCACTTCAGTGGAAAAGTAACAGCAGTCTGTGTGCCTCAGCTTATAGTCATGCTGGCCAGTTGACCACAGAAAGATCTTTAGACAATGCTGGCTCCCTCAGCTAAGAAACAGAGATGAGCACCGCCACCTACAGTCGGACATAACTGGACAGGAGAAACCGTTATCTTTTAACTTTTTGAAATGTTTTTTGTATTTATTCAATCACTTTCTGTTTAACATTGCTAGGTAGTTGTTATATTGAATACCTGAATTCCAACAGGTCCAGTTGTTATTGCCCACCGTTACTATAACAGGCTTAACAGTTGGAATAGCTATAGTTAGGAAAATCTGAGCAGCATGGGAGAAACGGATTCTTACTAACCTTATGCTGCTCTTGTACAAGAGTCCCAGCAGCTACTGATGCTATAGAGACTATAGTTTTCAGTGCTGTAGATATATACAGAGCTGGTTTGCAGAGCCATGGCAATCAGCAATTCCTCCTCTTCCTCCTTTCTTTTGCAAGGCTAAACAGAAAATGTAGCCAGCACCATTCTAGAATCTTATGCTGCATAGAAGGACTACTACCTTCTGCCCTCTGGGACACCAAGATTTATCCAAGATTTGTTCCCTCCTCCCCCCGGCCCTGTTTAAACAAGCCCTTGAAACCTAGCTTTTTTCCCTCCAGGATGTGGGTTAGATAGAATGGGACGTTTCAGCTGTTTGGCTTTTTTTTAACTTATTTTCTCTGGGTTCTCTTTTGCTGTTATTTTGGTGCTTTGACTGTACTTTGTAAGACAGAGTCATAAGAAATTGGAGCAAAAATACCATATTATTCGGTGTATAAGATGCATTTCCCCCCCCCAAAAAAAGTGGGTGGAAATGTCTGTGCGTCTTATACAACAAATGTTGCCAAAGCCCCGCCCACCCACTGGCCCCCACCCACCAGCTGGAACAGCTGATAGGTGGTATTCCAGGAGCAGGGCCGGATTTAGATGAAAAGAGGCCCTAGGCTATTCCACTTATGAGGCTCTTTCACCTATAGTGAAAGTGTAATTTTAATTTTGCTAACAATTTGAATGTAGGCCCCTCTTGATCTTGAGGCCCCCTCTTGATCTTGAGGCCCTAGGCTGAAGCCTAGTTAGCCTTTAGGAAAATCCGGCCCTGTCCAGGAGGCAGATCCAACCGCCAATCAGCTGCTCATGCTAAATCAGGCTGTGCTGAAGCTGACTAGGCTGTTTGCTGTTTGCTGCAAGGAGGCAATTTGCTGGGAGGCAGAGGAAGAGGCAGATTTTTTTTTCTTGTTTTCCTCCCTAAAAGCTAGGTGCGTCTTATAGTCCGGAGCATCTTATAGTCCGAAAAATACGGTAAATTGATCAATCACAGATTCTCTTGAGTTATATGACCTCATAACAATTTTGTATTATTAAATATCAGAGGAATGAATGATAATTCATTTTCTGTCATATTCCAATTATAGCCTACTGGCTATAATCTATATTCCCCACTTGGTCATGGTTCTATTTTAAAAATAAGGCTAGTGTCAGATCTACAAGGTAGACCAGACTAGGAAACCAAGACCCTATCGATCAAGACTACTTTGATTGTAATAACTATAGTAATAGAATCTTGCAAGTCTGAATGTAGTTCCCTCTCCCTCACTTTGTCTTCATGAGAACTAGGCACGGGCTTGTCTGAGAGGTTTTCTCAAGTTATTTTCTTAGCCCCTACTCAAGGCCTACTTATCTGACTATTGCCTTGGTAGTGACTCTTCCTCCTGTGCTTCAAGGCCGTTCCCTATACCCTCTGGTATGACAAGAGAAATGCTATGTCCACATGGCATTTGGTGATTGCTAGGTATATCTTCTACCATTTCTTCAGAAAACCAAAGGACAATACAAGCTGAGGGTAATGCAGGTTTGATAGAAACCGTTCTTCCTCCCCATCTTATGCATTCTTTGTACCTCTATAATAAAGCATCCATCTATACTGCAGAAAAGGGTAATATGCCATTTTTGTTCTCCCCTTCAACAGAAAACAAAGACCCTTTCTGCTAGCAGATTGGGTTTGTAAGTGAGGAAATAAGACATTCCTCTTCATCATACTTATAATTATGCAAGTCCATCTTTCTTTCTTAATAAATTTTTCTTTGTTTATATCAAACAATTCAAAATAAGAATGTTTGTCTTTCCAGAGTGCCTTTAATACAATTAGTATTTATTTATTTATTTATCAATTTTTTTTGTCGCCTGATTCCCTATGGGAGAATTGAAATAATAATTGCAAGCACTGAAAATAATTGTTTTCAGACCAAATTCATTGTGGAGGTATACTTATGGAGCATGACTATGTGTGGGTAGATACACCTCACTGAAATTATTTAATTAACAATACAGTACATGTTTAATCAACTGCTTCTTCATATTGGCATAGTTCTAGCAATATTACTGGGGTGAGGAGCAAAGTGTCAGCAGCTAGAACTGCTGATGGGCACAATTGCCAATTGGGCTATGGTCAAGAAAAGAAGTGGGAGATCCAAATCTCTTCAGATGTTGGTGAATTCTACATCCAGCAGCCCTATTTGATGGAAATGTTGCTCAAAATATCTAAATGCCCTGCCCTGGTCTAGGATTTCCCTGAAACAGGCATTTCTTGAAACATTTTTTTTAAAAAAATAATATAAGAAAAGCAGTATGCTTTGGTTCTCCTCATATTTCTCCCTACCTGATCTTACTGAAACAGTTAAATGCAGCACCAAGAGAAAACCTATATGGCACGGGAGCAATCTCTGTTGTACTAATTCTTACTTCTTGTAGTTCCTCCTTTTGCACTTCGCATCTGATGTTGTAACAATGTATTGCTCTCCTGGTAGTAGGATGCAATTCAATCAGAACTCTTAAAAGGGGGTTATTTTGAATTCATATCTAGAAAAGTCTGGCTGCATCAGATGATTCTCGATGGTGGTCAGCTTTGCTGGTGTCCAACGTCACTCCTTAGATGTATTTGAGTTCCACTCCCATTTACACCTGTAAGGTACAGAATAAACAGCATTTCCTGGATTGACCATTGACCTATCTGAAAGAAATGACAGCTGGAATACATACTTTCCTGGTCAATATAACAAAAGACAAAAATTTCCATTTATGGTCTGGGGAAACTGCACTTAGTCATGTTGTCCCTTTCATCTTCTGCACCAGGGAATAAAATCTCACTTTGCAGTTTAAAATACAGAATAATTTTCTATTATATCCATTTGAGGAAATGATCAGCCCAATCACATGAAGATCAAGTTGATTCCAGGTCAGAGTTAGCTAACTAATTATAGTTTGAACAAATTAGTGGCCTGTTTGGGGACTTAATCTATTCAGCTTTCATAGTTCACACAATGAACTAAAGGAAGGAAGGGCAAACTAAATGAAGCAAGCACTCGAACCGGAACTCACTGCTGTGTTGTCACAAGAATGGTAATTTGTTGCTTCTAAATATGAAGAGTTGAGGAATTATTTTGTCATTTTTCCTAAAAGTTTTTACTCATCTAAAATTTGAGAAAGGGGGTATTTTAGTTATAGTTATATTTCTGTTTTATTTTCAGGATGATTCCTTCAGAAAGGCAAAATAGTGGCAATGGGAATACAGGTTAACAAAAATTAAGACAACAATTAGAATGCCTCAGCTTTAGGACATTCTTCCTGTTTATTTAATGTAATATAATGAAATTAAATTAAAAACCAATGTCTGAAAATGTTCTTTCAGGCTAACACCGGAATTAAAAGATAGTCTGTTTAGCTCTCAGATTATAGCAAAGGGAAGCTAATTTCAATTAGTTGATGTCTACTGCTGCAATATAAAGAATCTTGAGGAGGGAGTAGAAGGAGTAAATAGGGTTATTGCATTAACTATATTGAAATAAAGTCTTTTTGAGCTCTGATAGTGTATTGAAGCATAATGTATTTCTGCAAAGCCAGTGGGGAAAAAAAAACACACCAAATGCAATGTTGTTGTTTATCTAGATGAGTGAAGCAGAGGTCAATGGGCAATTTGAATCTGTTTGTGAATCAGTGTTTAGTGAAGTTGAAGCTCAGGCCATGGATGCCCTCGGCTTGCCAGGTTGCTTCCGAACCAGAAGTCACAGTTACCTGCGTGCCATTCAAGCTGGTTACTCTCAAGATGATGAATGTCTCCCTTCAATGGCATCTTCTAACATCACCTCAACAATCAGGTCAACAACGGGTGAGTATTCTTCTTTATATATTTTATATAAGAGCCGTGGTGGTGCAGTGGTTAGAATGCAGGTTTGCAGGCTAATTCTACTGACTGCCAACTGCCAGCATTTCGGCAGTTCGATTCTGACCAGCTCAAAGTTGACTCAGCCTTCCATTCTCCCAAGATCGATAAAATGAGGACCCAGATTGTTGGGGGCAATATGCTGACTCTGTAAACCACTTAGAGAGGGCTGTGAAGCACTGTGAAGCAGTATATAAGTCTAAGTGCTATTGCCATTTTATAAGTCTTACATATAAAATGGCAATACAAAAAAGGATGGATGAATTAATTGAAAGCTGCATGTGCATCTCAACCCAGTGATGAGCAAAAAGAAATTATTTTAGTTCTGATATGATTTTATATTTTGCATACTTTTACTGTATTCTTTTTACATGGTATGTTGATTTAGGTTGATATGCTGATTTTATAATCAATTTATATTTTGCATAATTTTAAATAGTTGGGATTCTGTGCGATCTTTTAAGCCTGAGCTTTCTCAGCTCCATGGTAGTTTCAAACCCTGCTCATGCCTTTTATCCCTGAAACTGTAATAACTTAGGTGTCTGGAGGACACTGAAATGATACCAGTTGCTTTGCTGTCTCATGATTTATAAGACTGCTTAGATATTGATGGAGAAAGTGGCAGAAGGAGTGGAAGGGAAGGATGGAAAGAAAGAGAACATAGTTCCTGCTCTAAGCCAAGTACACAAAGAAACCTGAAAGCACCCTAACGAAGAGGAAGTACATACATAATCATGATTATGACATTTATATTAAGGCTTTTTCGTATGTTTATAGCTTATTAATGATTTTTAAAGAGAATTGTGTTATGCTCAAGCTTAGAGCCTGGGTGAATCTCAGCATTCTCTCTCTCTCTCTCCACTCTGATTACTCACCAGGGGATTCTGCAGGGACATAGTTTTTCATTGTTTAATCCTTCTGATCAGTGATGGGTTTCAAAAATTTTTACTACCGGTTCTGTGGGCGTGGCTTGGTAGGCGTGGCATGACTTGGTGGGCATGGCTTCATGGGCATGACAGGGGAAGGATACTGTAAAATCTCCATTCCCTCCCCACTCCAGGGGAAGGATACTGTAAAATCTCCATTCCCTCCCCACTCCAGGGGAAGGTTACCTCAAAATCCCCATTTCCTCCAGATCAGCTGGGACTTGGGAGGCAGAGAATAGATGGGGGTGTGGCCAGTCAGAATTTTTACTACCGGTTCTCCGAACTACTCAAAATTTCTGCTACCAGTTATCCAGAACTGGTCAGAACCTGCTGAAACCCACCTCTGCTTCTGATGCACCATGCAGTAATCTTGGATATAATCTGCACACAGTTACAAGAGTATTTCAGACATCATAAATGCTGTTATACTATTCACTTTTTAGCAGCTTTGGGAGCTCTGGGTAACTGAAGACTGCTCCTAGGAGGTTGTCTCGACTCCTTCAATCCAAAGCCCGCCAAACCTGCCAAAGTCAAAAGTTGTTTCCTAACAGTTTGGTTAAGAGGTCACCAAAGCCTTTAAAATACCATTCACTCTGTTAATCAAACATGGTCATGCTGCAGACATCCAGATCAAGCTACAGGTTCTTGTAGGTAAAATGTGTTTTTACTTAAAACAATATTAAGTTAAAATGCCAATAATACTCGATATCCAGATCAGCTGGCTTGAATTAACTTTCTTCTTTATTTAATTCAAGCCAGTGGGTGTAGATTTTGAATCATATGAACACATTTATGATTTCTTTCATCCTAATACAAATAAGAGGTTTGAGGGGCAAAGAGAGGTGAAAGGAAAGTAGACCAAAGTCCATGGAGAGCCTAACAATGATGGGGCTCCATCTTTTCCAGAGCATGGTTTCTGTACTGCTTGGTTATTCTCGATTGCGACAAGTGGTCCCTTGAGGATTGTTGACCTTTATTTGAAGCTTATCAATTTTCCTTATCATAGGACTTCTAAAATCAGGCTGGGGATCTTTCAGAGTACAAATGATGTTTATGTCATGGCTAAATGAAAGCCTTTGGGTTTCTAGATGGTGATGCTTTTCTGAATTCTAGTTCTCCATAGCCTCAGATGAGAAGACAGGTTTGTTTCTGACCCCAAGACTATTGAGCATAAAATCTTTCATCATACAGGTACAGTACTGTAGAATGTTAGATGAGCAAATGCTTTTTATTTTAAAGCAGGACACAAATAATTAGCATATTAGAGACAGTTAAGCAAAAACACTAAATCAAACCACTTCATCATACACCATCAGTTTCCATGTACAGGTTTACAGTATATATTTTTCTATGAACGTGAATTGTTTACATTCAGTATTATAGTTCGGACAGCGGTTTACTAGTCATCTGTTATTTGTAAGAACAGACCTCTGACTCTGCATGCACAACTTTCAGAAATATAGTCCAATAGCTGAAACACTGTGTGGCATAATAAAGTTTAGGACAATTTTGAAGATCAGGTTATCTCCTACAATATCGACAAACAATTCGCTGCTGGCTCCTGAACTATGAATTCACTTCCTCAACCAAGTTCCCTGACTCCTTCATTTTGCACATCTAAAGCCTATCCTCTTCTCTTTAATTAACTAAAGAGTTCAGTTTTGTTGTCTTTGTTGTTTACCCTATAAACCTGATGAACATGCTGCTCTAATTAGCTTTGTTAGTTTATATTGTTGATATTTGATGATAATATTTGATGATAATTATTTTATAAGCATTCTCTGAAAATGCATACATTGTGTAACCTATGAAGAGGTATTGTTTTCTTTCATTACAAACAATCAATGTACAAATGTTAATTTCACGAATTGATCATCTGAATAGAGCCTTTTGTTATAGTGTTTATTAGTGGCCTTTTCCTCTTTGCAAAGGGACGTGGTGGCTCAGTGGCTAAGATGTTGAGCTTGTCGATCGAAAGGTCGGCAGTTCAGCAGTTCAAATCCCTAGTAACAGGGTGAGCTCTCGTTATTTGTCCCAGCTTCTGCCAACCTAGCAGTTTGAAAGCATGTAAAAAATGCAAGTAGAAAAATATGAACCATCTTTGGTAGGAAGGTAACAGCGTTCCATGTGCCTTTGGCATTTAGTCATGCCAGTCACATGATCACCGAGACGTCTTTGGACAGCGCCGGCTTTGAAACGGAGATGAGCACCGCCCCCTAGAGTTGGGAACGACTAGCACGTACATGTGAGAGGAACCTTTACCTTTACCTCTTTGCAAAATAAATAAATAAATAATAATTTAAAACCTTCTAAATCCAGTCATGCAATTAAACCATGACACACTACTTCATACCAATGAAACATGAATATTATTTGTATTTATAATATTAAAAAGAACCACAGTGTATTGAGGGGGTGTCGGGCAGGGAGAGGTCAAAAAAGTCAAGATTGCAGCTATAATCATGTAAGTCTCTCGCAACACATGTAAAAAAGGATCAAGAGTTGGACTGCATGATTGTAGGTGCAGTGTTGATTTTTTGACCCCTTGTGAACAACTTTGAATCTGTTTTGAGACAAAAAGATCTCAGATGACACTGGCTTAGCTTAATGTGGAATGTGAAGCATAGATATTGCGCTGCCTTGTGTGGTAGACCAGGCAGGAAACATGGCCAAAATGAGCTAATTTTACTTTATAGTAAGATTACATGAATAGCATCTTGCAAGTCTGAAAATACATTTCTACCACCACCACCACCACCACCATCATTACCTAGGAAAGGAGGGAGGGTCTTTTCTCAGCCTCTTACCCCACCCACATTCCTGCTGGGCACTGCTGTTTTTATCTGATCATTCCCTTGTCTGTATCTCTTCATTCTGTTGTTCTGTCCCCCATCCTCACACAGACAAATGCAGTATCAAACACACCTGCCAATAATTTATTGTATAAACAGACCAGAATTCCTGGCAGATGAGAGTTCTGGCAGCTAACTGTAAAATGCCTGCCAAGTCCAATTAGTACTCCCAAAAAGCAGGAGAGACCTTATCTGCAGTCCGTTTCCAGAGCGACAAATTATCCACAAGCGTTTAGTCCAAAATATATCTGAGCCGAAGTGCAGGATTCACGATGTGACTCTTTAGAGTTTAAACTTTTGTCCGTCACAAAGCCTGCCGAGCAATCACGCCCCCTTTTATCCCTTGTGGGGGGTGGCTCAGTGACTCAGCTCAATCCCTGGCCCTCCCATGCCTCTTCCTTTGCTGCGCACGCTTCTCCCTCCAACGCTGCCTGGGATCAAGCCAGGATTCATTATTATCACTCTCTATCAATGGGTGCTCCGAAATGCCTTCCTCCTGGCCCATCCCAAGCTGTTCCTCCTGGCCTTCGGATGGAACATGAGGCATTGCCAGAGAGGAGGGTCCTGGAGAGGGAGGCCTTGTCGGTTCCTTCCCCTCACCTTCTGAGTCCTCTTCCTCCATGAGGACAGGCTCGAGAGTCAGAGTCACAACATCTGTCTCCTGTCTCCCACATACCATTATATGGACTGCCCAATGTATTCACACTCATTTTGTCCCTTAGAGTTTTCCCTTAAGCACACACACCAAAAATAAATATAATTTTCATTAAAAGACTCTCACTTTATACATTCGATGTAAAGCAGATCATCACGTTAATCAGGAATGATTTCAGAAAGACAGGAGTAATACATATTATTGTTATCATACCCAAAGTTGGGGGAGTAAATGGTTTAATGAGAAATACATTGGAGGAGAGAAGCGCATTTCACCTGGAAGAGGTTTCTGCAACTTTGCCCCTTTCATATACATTGTGTCCCCATTGTCCTGCTGTTCCAGTTTAACACATCTGAAGGCCATACAGGGAGGGAAAAAAATCAGTCTGAAAGGTTCTTAATTCCCAGTATAGACCCTAGAAATTTCAACCTAAATCAAAAATAAATTGCACTATTGAGCTCAATACGAAAGCAGCATAAAGTCCAAGGAGCTCTTCTTAATAGAAAAGAAAATAAATATGCCGTATAGCTCAACCTAAAAATTGCCAAAGAGCTCCTGGCAGGTTATGAAAAGGAATGAGTCCCAGAGGAAAATATCCAAGGGAAAAAACTCAGCTTCTGATCAGTTCAGTTTGACCCTGGGAATGATAACAAGAGCCTAAGACTTGGCGTTGGCTGGATTCATGCAATCGGGCTTGGAGGCCATTTTTTAAAGGGAAGTGCCATGACAGTTCTGGCTGTAGCTAAAGGGGAGAAAGTCGTTTCTGCTCTTGAGGTTGATCAAGTGAACAAGTCTGTAACAGACTTTGGGAAACTATTTAAGGTCATGTTGTGTTGAATTTACGCAGATTGGTCTTAATCAGCCATCTTGCTGATCCCATAACACCAGCAGTGAGGAGGCGACATCACTGGGAAAGTTATATTGGTATAGCTGTAGGGGAATGGCAAAGAGCAGCTTTAAAAGTCTGAGCCCACAGACAGCAGCTATCAACAAATTTCTATGGCTATAATTACAAGTTCCGCTCACATTTTTAAATCCAATTGATTCAAAAATGATCACACAGCAGGAGGAAATATAGTTTCATGCCAATAATAAAATCTTCTCGTATTAACTTCAGAATTATTTGAGATGCAAATTATAGCACGTTGCCAAGGCATCAGTGATAACAGCATATCTTCATGAGGTCACAAAAAATAATTGGAGCAGTATGGTGTAGATTCTTGACAAATTCCAATCTATGATTTATCTATTATTGTGCTGATATGGAATGTGCAGTTACATCCTAAATATTGTCAACATTCAAATGCAATCACTCCCACCTTACAGTTTTTTAATCTGTCCTATTTGCTAATAGAAATAATTATGTAGCGCTCATCTGTATGACTTGAAATTTATGAAGTACAGGTAGTCCTCAACTTACGACTACAATTGAGCCTAAAATTTATGTTGCTAAGTGAGACATTTGTTAAGTGAGCTTTGCCCCATTTTACGACTTTCCTTGCCAAAGTTGTTAAGTGAATAACTGCAATTGTTAAATTAGTAACCCAGCTGTTAAATGAATCTGGCTTCCCCATTAACTTTGCTTGTCAGAAGGTTGCAAAAGGGGATCACATGACCTTGGGACACAGCAACAGTCATAAATATGAACCAGTTGCCAAGCATCTGGATTTTGATCACCTGACCATGGAGATGCTGCAACAGTCATAAGTGTGAAAAACAGTCATAAGTCACTTTTTTCAGTGCCGTTGTAATTTTGAACAGTCACTAAACAACCTGTTGAAAATTGAGGACTACTATACATAACTGATACAACTCTAATGCAATTTAAGCCCCCCCCCAGGGGTGAAATGCTCCTGGTTCAGACCGGCTCGGGCAAATAGGTAGCGATGGCGGCGGGCAGTTCGGAGAACCGGTAGCAAAAATCCCTGCCCCCTCCCCCCATGCCCAGCTGAGCCGCGCGATCATCAGAGGCTTTTTTTTCTTTTAAATGCCTCTGAATTAAATGCCTTTAATTAAGCAAGTTTGTGATGCCTGGACTTCTCCCTGCTAAACCAACCTGAGCATATTAAATTCCAAAAAACAAATCAAAAGCAATTGTTTTTGAGGTTGCAATCCCTACCACCAATGCAGCGAGAAGCTGAGTTTCTTAAATTTTTCTCTGTTTACTTATCAGTCTATTAGAAATGTCTCACAGGAGTCGGGCAACTTAATACTTGATTAACCATTAAAAGTCTGATAAAAGAGATGCATTTTGATAAGATTTTTAAAATTACTCCTTCCTTCTTGGATCTGACGATCCAAGCTCTGACGAGTTGCCTGCTAATCAGGCAACTCAGCTGGGATCGTCAGAGTCATTTAAAAGAAAAAAACTTTTTTTCTTTTAAATGGCTCTGACGATCCAAGCTCTGACGATCCCAGCTGAGTTGCCTGATTGTCAGAGGGTTTTTTAAAAACCCTCTGATGATCAGGCAACTCAGCTGGGATCGTCAGAGCCTTTTGAAAGCATTTTTTTACATGGTTTTACATGTAAAAAATGGTTTTAAAAGTAAAAAAAAATGGCCATGCCCACCGAGTCACATTACCCCCCACCACCAAGCCACGCCCACAGAACCGGTAGTAACAAATTTTAGATTTCACCACTGCCCCCCCCCTTTTAGAGGATACATCATCTTCAGTTTTAAAATGCAAACCAAATAGATTTTTACAAGCATTGTCTGTCTGTTTGCTGTTACTATTGAGAACAAATTAATCCAGTTGGGTAGAACGAAGATCCCATGAATAAAACGGGGTGGGTGGGGAACGAGGGACTAATTTTTAAAATCTTATCAAGATGCATCTCTTTTATCAGACTTTTAATGGTTAATCAAGTATTAAGTTGCCCGACTCCTGTGAGACATTTCTAATAGACTGATAAGTAAACAGAGAAAAATTTAAGAAATTCAGCTTCTCGCTGCATTGGTGGTAGGGATTGCAACCTCAAAAACAATTGCTTTTGATTTGTTTTTGGAATTTAATATGCTCAGGTTGGTTTAGCAGTGAAAAGTCCAGGCATCACAAACTTGCTTAATTAAAGGAATAAGAGTATCTTTTCTATAATTCCATAATCTGTGGGCAGGATAGCAGGCGCAAAAATATGCCAATGCCCACATTTTGGAATTAACAGTGTTGAAGTAACACAGATATGAACTGAAGTACCCAGTTCATATCAGTGACTTGAAGTCATATCACCTAGGCCTACATGGTCACCATTTGCAGCCTAAGTCCCCAAATATGATTTCTAGCAGCTGCAGTCCTGTTCATTTATTTTCAAAAGAAAACCTCGGTATCTTCAGTGGAGTGTACTCTTTGATGTTTTTAGGGTTGTATTTTCAGAGAACTTTTAAAATAGGTCTGCTGTTTGAAAATCAGTCCCACTAAGCATGATCAAAGCAACCTACACTTTGACCTCCATTTCAGGTGCACAGATTCTTATTGATACATGAATGGATTTATCATTTGTTGTTTGCTGCAAAGATTCTCTAAAGATGTTTACAGTGATAATTTCCAGATAGATCCTTCAATGGTCATTTGTCATCTCCATATCAGTTTAGCTCAAGTTTCTGTAAGAAATTAATTAAATTTTGTATCACTGTTTAGCAATCATATGGAAGCACTAAGTACATCTGATTTTAAAAGACTCAATTTCCTGATTTTTGTTTTACTGGAGTAAGAGTAAACCATAGCATTATGATGCTGGCTAAATCTCCAAGTTTTGTACCTGGCTAGCAAGGGAAATTGGATTGGGAAGGGTTAAAAGAAGTACTGTGGAAAGAAAGGGAGCATATCTTAATATCTAACCCTAACCCTAACACCCACCCCACCCCCACCCCCCACCCCCGCTTACTGGTGGTACCTTTGAGTTAATTTTTAACTCCTGGAAACTGGAATGGGACAACTTGCTATGGCCAACACGGCACAGTCAACTCGCCATAGGAAAACTTGCCACAATTCAGCAAATACAAAAGTTAAATGAATTTCAACAGAATCATGACCAATAATAATAAAAGAAAGAAAGCCAAGCCAGAAATACAAGAGTTACAATCATTTCCATGAAAATGTATAATAAAAGTAACTCTTAAGAGCCTTGATAGTACAGTGGTCTACGCACCCTGTTATTAACACAGCTGCCTGCAATTTACTGCTGGTTCGAATCTCTCCAAGGCTCAAGGTTGACTCAGCCTTCCATCCTTTCTAAGGTAGGTGAAATGAGGACCCAGTTTGTGGGGGCAATAAGCTGACTTTGTATAAATATACAAAAGTATGAAGGCTATTGCTTAACGCATTGTAAGCCGCCCTGAGTCTCCGGAGAAGGGCGGCATATAAATCAAATTAAAAAAAAATAAAAATTTTTTAAAAAAACTGAAATGATTAATGCAGTGTTGAATTGTCCCATGGCGAGTTGGCTGTGGTGATTGGCCATGGCAAGTTATCCTGAAGTCTGCTTGGACATGTCCCTGAAGTTTTCTTGGAAAGATTTCAGGCGTGGTTTGCCCTTGCTTGCTTCCTAGGGCTGAGAGAATGAATGGCCCCAAATCACCCAACTGGTTTGTTACCTCAGGTGGGGATTCAGGATCTCCTGGTTTCTAGTCTGGCAAAATAAAAAGTAAAATAGACTAATAGCCTTAATAAAACTCCATCTCTCAATAAGCAATTCAAAGCCCAAAGAAGTAGTAAACAGAAACCAGCAAATAGAGAATACTTTAAAAAGAGAAGAGCTATACAAGATTTCTCTGAGTCAGCTCATCTATTTCTACTGGAGTTGTCCTCTCATTAGAAATTACTAAAAGTGTGATGAAAACAAGTTTTTGGAGGAGTGGGAGCCTGTTAACAAGATAGTAACATTGGAGATGGAATATGTGTTAATTGGTGCTACCTTGACATCCTCATTTCTCAGTACATTTATCAAAACTGCTCTGGCAACACAATTGATATGTTTCTTTTTGTGAAGACAATAATTCTTTCTTGAGAATGCTTACAGTAGAAGGCAAGGAAGTAAGTTGAGGCTTGCTAATTATATATAGTCATTCTTATATCATCCGTTATCTTTGAATATGTATATGGCACAATGGCATAGTGGTTAGAATGCAGTTTTACAGGCTGACTCTGCCCACTGCCATGAGTTCAATCCTGACCGGCTCAAGGTTGACTCAGTCTTCCATCCTTCTGAGATTAGTAAAATGAGAAGCCAGATTGTTGGGGGCAATATGCTGACTCCGTAAACCGCTTAGAGAGGGCTGTAAAGCACTGTGGAGTAGTATACAAGTCTAAGTGTGATTCTTATTGCTATTATCATTTTTCCTCTTTTCCTGAAATATATAAATATGACTGCATCATTTTGTCTGTAGAAGAGTCCCCCCGCCCCGTTCCCCCCACCACTATTTTCTAGAGGGAATCCCTCCACTGAACACTGAATAAATAATAACTGCAGTGAGCCTTGATTATTGGACTCCTGCATTTAATCCCACCAAACTGATGTATATCAAAGATAAAAAGGCATGGCTATTCATGACAATATGTATATATGCCATTCATATATACATATTGCCACCTTCTTACTATTTTTTTTAAAGAAATATTATTTCAACATCCCAAATGCTGAAGAACTTTAGATGCATTTGGCAGTTTGTCATTCCTTTGGCAGGCTTTACACGTGAAGCATACTGTTGCAAATCAAATGCTGTTATAATTACACATTATCAAATTTTTCAGATTAAAAATACTAATATGCGTAAAATTTTAAATTACTGTTAAGCCTTAAGTATTATTCTCTGGCAACTTCAAACATGAGTGATGGATTAAACTGCCTACCTTCCAATACCCTGGAAGCTTCTCAAGGATCCTTTCATAGTATTTACAGAGAATTGTCCCTGAATGAAGAATATGTAATGCTACTGATCATCTTCTGCCATATGTGTAGCAACAAGAATGAATGGAGCATGCATCCATAATCCTTTGCAATCCATGACACACGAGGAAAAGCTTTATGGCAGGCGTTTAAATGAATGTGGAAAATGTTTTTGAAGGCCAAGTGGATGAAAATCACTATGATGTATGATTAGTGTCAGCTTTCAGTGTTCTCAAATGCTAATCTGTAGCACACTATCGAATACTGTCCAATATTAACTGTCATATATCTGATACTGCAATTAGTTGCTAGTGACTAATATTTTAATATTTGACAAGTAAATGAACATTCAGAATGCACGAGGAATATCCAATATTTAAATGCTGGTTTTTAATGTATGGGAACCCGTGCATTTCTTCTCTACTTTTGAAAATAAAATACACATGCCTCCCACTAGAAAGCACTCTTACTTTCTAGGTGGAATGAATACATGGCTTTATTTTACTGTAAATGCAAACACACACACACAATCTTAACTGGATAGCTGCTATTAAAATTGCTCACATCATGATGATTACCCTGAATAAATACTTCAATGATACAAACATTAATAAAATGAATACAAGCCTTGACCTCTGCTATTATGACTCACATTTGAAGTCTGCTTAATTACAGGAACGCTGCCAGGGCTCTGACACGTCAGCCTCTGCAAAAATGCAGAGAGTATATATGGCACAATGTTTACAGATGCTTAAATTGTGCCAGTTTTTAGTGCACTGAACAGTAAATTCTGCTTCCTATCTGAGAGCAGGAAAAATTGTCTAGAAAATGGGAGAAAGCAAGCTGCTGTCAGTACTTCACTGTCTTCAAGACTTCAATACTTGATACACTATAATTTATTGCTAATTAACAGAACTAAAATAGAACCTTTTGTGTGTCATCCATTGGCCTCTGTGTAGTTCAAAGTTTTCTAGTTGCAATGCAAGTGTTCAAGTGTAGGTTTGCATGACATGTGGCTTTTGCAAAAGGACACGGATTACGCTGGGATATGGAACATAGTTTAGTTTGGGAATCACATTCACACCAGTGTTAAGTGTGCATGTCAGTGCTGGGAGTGGTCAGTGTCAAAATTTGAAAGGCCAAAGCAATGTTCTCTATTTGTCCTCCATTTTAATCTTGTTAGTTTTAATCTTTCCTTTTTGCTCACTCTTTCTCTCCCTAAATCAAAGATACATGGGTTATATACAACTTATCCAAACTTTACAATTTAACTCTGTTATTCTATTATTTGAAGAGTGCTTTAAAATGTTATGGCTATAAGAAAAAAATCTCTTTTGGCCCTGGTTGCTCAGAAGAGGTCCACTTCTGAGAACACTGTGACGTTTCCTTTCCCATTTCTATTTCTAACTCTTCTCGTTTCCCCATCTGTTATATCTTCTGCTGTATTTTCAATTCACTCCGTATCCCGGTCATGTCTTCTTGCATTGGTCACCCTGTCTCCTGTGGCAGTTACAGAGTAAGACAAATGAGATGAGCTGACCAGTGAAGGAGACCATCAAGTTACGGCAAATCCCTGAGCTTTTCAAATGTCATGGTGTGTTTTATAAAACCAGTGAATGACTCAACAGTTGAATTCTATTCAAAAGAATGAAGCAAAGACACACATACTATAATTCTACCTAAGGTGCAGTTGGGAGGTTTATAGGGAAGGCTAGAATTAGTCATATTTTGGACATGTATATTAAAAAATACAAATGGAAATCAAAAGCCTCATATCCACTCTTATTCTCTATTACCATGGTAATCCTGATGGTAATTTGACCTTGTTATCAGCAATTAAGTGGCTGAACAGTCCCTCATTTCCCCTCTCTAATTATATATTTACTTTTTCAATTAGCCAGTGATTTATTGGCAAGGAACAGCATTGCGGAGATATTGTAAGGCCCCGTTCCCTCAACAAATTGCATCTCATCTTTCAAATTAAATTATTTCCAAGTACCGTAGTAATCAGTCATGTACAAATTCCTTTTGGCTCAATTGAGTATCTTCTTGACTAAAATTAGTTGGGTTGGTGCCTCGGTAAGCCCAGTTTGTCATTTGAATCATATCCTGTTCCTTTTCCAAAAGCTGCTAAGAGAAGCTTGGGCATATAATGGCTGCTAAACTGAGTAGCCTGGGTTTGCTTCTCCTTTTCTAACTTGCTTAATCAAGCCTCTCCTTCTGATAGGTTTGCAGAAAAAGCACTACATGGGCTGTACGGAACATCCCATTTGTTATTCTCTTTCTCTCTCTCCCTCCCTCCCTCTCTCTCTCTCTCTCTCTCTCTCTCTCACACACACACACACACACACCACCTTGCTAAGGAAAAAGGCTGGAAAATGTGCCTGTTTGAAGGTAGTTGGGGTGTGGATTGGAGGGTGTAATATGATTCTAAGGGGCAAAATAAATGTCTAATGCTTTGCAAAGTTTTCAGCTGTCTTACCACCACACCCAAAATAGATTATTAGAAGATATGGTGGAATCTCTAGCTAGACTAGAGGGAGATGTTAAGAGATCAGGTTTAGAGTCCTTGCACTGGAGAAAGCAGCAAAGACCTGACTTCCTCTAGAAGCTTTGAGACCTCATCTGACTGTACTCAAGGGAATATAGCCAGTCTGGCAAGATTCTTGTAACATAGGTGACTAACAATAAAGCTTCTGTTTGAGACTCTTCACAAATGATTCTGGTTGTTTGTGCCTGACAAAACTATAGTTCAATCTGAGGCAGGCTTTCCAAAGAACACAGGACAATTTTTTGAAGCAGAGATGAAGTTTATTCAACAGAAAAATAGTCAGTTAATCATCAAAGGTGGCCATGAATTGAAAAGAAAAGTTGGTTTCTTTTATAGAGAGATCTGTCTTTTGTCCTTGGAAAGCGAGCAGGGATTACCAGAAAGCACCTCAGGTCCACTGGAGAGGAAATGTGACTTCCTGCCCTGCAGGGTTTTGCAGTTTGTCGTCTTTTGTAAGTTAAGGTGGTGACCCCAAGGTGATAGGTTTGAGTGGGGAAGCCTATTGTGGGTGTAAGGAATTTTCATATCTGGAGGAATTTCTCATAGTTTTTAATTGAGTTGCCAGTGTTTGCCAATTTTTTAATCTAAGACACGTTTAGTGAGTTTCAGCCTAGATGTCAGAATCAGTGGAAAGGCTTTTAAGGTCTGTGGGTTCACCAGCAGGTCAGGCCAGACAGGGTTGGTGGGTGACGTGGAAGGCAGAGGGGTGGCATAGCGTTTTTCTTATGGCAAGATAAACTCTGCTCTTGGTCTTGCCCATATTCCAACTACATTCTTTATCATATTGCACAAGGCCTGTTGCAGCTCTCAAGCCTTTACAGATTCTTTTCTAAGGCATTGCCTCTTGTGTCCAAAAAATGTATATTGTGAATTGAAAACTAGTTGTTAACTAAGAACAATGGACCACAGGCCCTGTGGAAAACTGGTTGAGGAACAAGGCTCTTATCCCATCACCATTCGCTGAAAGCCTAACTATAGAGATGCTACAGATCACATGGAATGACAAGTCCAGTTGCTAGGAAGAAGGAAAAACATATTTTATGGTTCTCCTACCCTTTTCATTCTTTTAATAAACATCAGATTGTGAAAATCAATGGCTGCAGCATTTTTATTTAAAAATTGAAATGTCTCAATGGAACATGAGAACAAGACAACCCTCAAAAATTCTTAAATAGGGCTATTATTTAATTAAAAAATGAAATATGAAATGAAATTGTCATAATTCAAAATTGATTATGATTTTTAAAGAAAAGAGGTAAATTTAGAGCATGGACTGTCCTATATCTGTTCTAAACAGAACACATTTAATGATGTAAATCCTATTTACTTCAACTGTCAAAAAATGCTCCCATCATTTTTTCTTCCAGAATACACTGAATTCTATAATTGATTAAATGATGGTAGCAACTCAGACTTTTACTGAGTTTGGGCTTCATTTTCTTACTCCTTTATTTTTGTGAAAAGTAATAAAGTTATGTAGTATCTCTGAAGCTATATATTCCAAATGCTATGAAGTTTTCCATGGGTCTTTCACTTTTCATTCATACTTGCTAAGAAAATGAAGAGTTAATTGGAAACTGATTGTTGACTGTTAATCTTGAGTACAGGAAAAATATGTTCTGTCTGACATACAAATTCTTTAGATCAGATCTTGCCTTATGAAGGATACTTCCTTTATTTTGTCCATCACAGGGGCTATAATATTTTGAAGGCAAGGCATGAGTGCATCTTTGATGAATGAGATTTGTTACACAGAAAAGGCAATATGTTTTCATGTCTTTCCAGCAATGGAGAATAAGTGAAATTCAAGTGAAATTTTATCTCCTTCAGCCTAGATATTTTCTACTTAGGCTAGTGTTATATTGATTCATAGATAGCTCATATTTTCAAACGAGATCAAATTTATGGAGGGATCCTCCACTGTGTGCCTTTGACACTTTCATGAATGTGACCTTCACATGACTAACATTCCAATTAAAAGTGCTGTCCCAGAGATTTCCCATCTCATTCATATGCTCTTTGATATATTCAATGTACTATAATTCCTAGTTTAAATAATATATGCATAAAACTTGAGACAAGTAGTCTAATTCTTTCCACACCAGCTTAGCCAAATAGAAATTAAACACAGGGAAGATGTTTATGCCGTATGCTACAGGTACAAGATTTTGTGGCCCATAACATGGTGTGCAAGAGTTAAAAAGGACTCCTGCAAATGATTCTTAGTGTAAGAATATAAGCATATTACATTTACTTTTGTAATTATCACTTCTGTAATACAAACATTATTTGGAACGTATAGTATTCTCGGTCTTCTGTAGTCCTTCAACCTAATCCTGCAAAGTTGGATGAAGGGACATTACACCACTGACACTTAGATGTTCTAACTCACATTATCTCCAGCAAGCAGGGTCAATGGCTATGTGATCTATCTATGATGAGACCTGTAATACAATGCCAGAGAGCACTGGACTGGAAGTGGCCACTTCTGAAACTGTTTTCTCCCATCAAGCATATTATAAATCAGCTACCTTTGTTTAGAATCTGCCAGATATTCTTTAATATCAAATTATCTAGTTCTATTTCAGCTGCCTTTCCCTTCCTGTACTAGTTACTTCCAGTGCAGTAGGAAGATTGTTGTCAACATAATGGACACTCTCAAGAATCATTGTAAGTATTTTATTTCTTATAGATCACATGAATTCATCTAAGGTAAACCCATGTTGAACTCAACATGATTATGCAATATAATTCTTTTAAACTGAACATTTGGTAGCTTACTTAAGCAAATTTTGTATCTTAAGCTAACTTAAAATTGGCACACTTTTGTTTAAATGTTCTTCACTCTTTCATACACATTGTATTAAAACAATTGTGTCTAGGTAAATAACTGCTTTTTGTTCCTTCCTAGAATTTCAACAAAGGAGCCGGGATATTCAAGACAGCAACAGAGAAGACTATAGCATTGTTCCTACAAAGAATATTTATATGTATAAAAAGCGTACTGTTTAAAAACTGAATAAAACTGAAATCTGCGGTTGTTTAAAGTAGATGCATATGATTCAGACTGTTTTTTTTAATGAAAGAAAAATAGTTATTTGTGGATAGATCATGTTGGTTGAGTGGCCAAGAAGTAGATTGGGACCTATTTGAAGGTCTCCAGGCAACATGCAAAGTTTTCAAATTCCTATTGATCCCGCCATATCTCATAGCTGAAATTTAAAAAAGAGGTTAACAAGGAATTGTGGTATGAACGAAGTGTGGTTTTCTTTTGATTCTGCTATTTTCAATTATGGTTCCCAAAAAGCAGCAGTGGAGCAAAGTGAAGCCACAGAATTTTTGAAATTATACAATATTTATTATTTTTACTCAAGTGAAAATTCAAAGAGACTAATCCAGATTGGGGGGCCCATGCAGTGAGAGGGAGAATCTTTCTTTCCCCCAACATTTGTCTGTTAAAAATAATAATTGGTATCAGTGGAGAAGAAAAAAGCCACACATTCTGATTTCTGTTGAGTAAATCAAAGTAGAGATAGAAACTATAATATATGGTAATAATTACATATATATAAATACATATATTATATATATGTATTTATATATATTAAACATATATAAATTACATATATAAAGCTTTAAGCAACAATAATCATATAAAATATTATTGCAAAGTGCTGAATCCAAAAGTTGCAGCTTCATACTTTTTTTGAAATGGGAGAGGATAAGGGGAGGAGACAACAACCAAGCAAAATTCTAAAACAGTTGCACAATTTTGGGTGTCACACAAGAAGAATCCCTTTATATGGAGATGAAGAAATGGGCTTCTGCAAGTGGGAATTTTTTTAAAAAAGGACTTCTCTTACAGAGGTTAGCATCTGTATAAGATCATAATGATACCACCAGTCTCTCTGATAGCCTTAAAGGTTAAAATTGAAAATTGGACTTAATAAGTAGCCTGTTCCAATCTTTTATTCAAGTGTAATGTGATCGTAGTATATTGGTTGGACCATCACAAGAAAAACAGAATTTTCTAACTCCATGTTCAGTTCCTTGCTTGTTGAAAAAGCCTGATTTCTGCCACTCTTAGAGTACCATTCACAAAATATCCTCTATTTAAGAAGAGGTGAGAAATGTGCTCCAACTACATAGTACTCTTTAATTCAGTAAGCTGCTTAATGGCTACATTCACCTATTGTTAATATAACTATAGATAAGCCTGTCTTGTAAGCACAGCCACTCTCTTGCAATAACAATAGATATGTATTTTTAGTAAATTGTTTAAGTAATCAAAGGCAATGTCTCTTCTCACCTTCGAAAGGAAATTAGATGAGTTATCATTATATTGTTTTCCAGATGGAGCACCACTGTATTTTCTCCTGAGGTTCCCCTTCCTTCTCCCAAGAGTTTTTTTTTGTTTGTTTGTTTGTTTTGGTGAGAAAGAGCAGCTTCAAGGAAATTTTTAATAAATCATATTGAAATCTTTATTGAAATCAGTAGTCTGCTGTGTTTTCATCCTGGATTATTTTGTAATACTATAAACTAGGTAAAGGCTCATTCAGATAGAGCTCAACTCCTGAAGACTTCTAGGCAGAGCCATTCTCTAGACCCGTGATGGCAAACCTATGACATGCATATCACAGGTGGCATGCGTAGCCATATCGGTGGGCACGCAAGCTCAGCTCCGGCGTGCGCAGGACTTCTGGGCCCACCAGAAGTAGGGAAACAGGCTGTTTCCTGCCTCCGGAGGACCTCAGGGGGTGGTGGGGAAGGCCCATTTTTTTCTGTCCCCAGGCTCTAGAGCCTTTCTAGAAGTCTGGGGAGAGTGAAAACGGCCTTCCACCCCACGGAGGCCCTCTGGAGGCCAGAAATTTGCCAACTTCCGGTGGGACACACACACACCCTCGCTCCTGGCACACGATGGCAAAAAGGTTAGCCATCACTATTCTAGAGTCTAGACACCCATTAACAACAGGGATCCCCAGTCTGTGGACTAGCACCTGTCCATGGCATGCTGGAAACTGGTCTGCACAAACAAGTGAAGCCCCATCGGTGGGATGCAGGCAACACACAAAACCACACCCTCTCCGGTCCATGGAAAAACCTCTCTCCACGGAACTGGTCCCTGGTGCCAAAAGATTGGGGACCGTTGATTAACAATGTCTAATATAATTCCATATCACTTACCTCCATTTTGCTTCTAATTTTGTTCAGGTACAATTCCATTTTGTGCAGGTAAAACGGGAACATGTGGGTTCTGTCTGTCCTATCAATAGAAGACCTTTTCATGAAGAGGCATTTATCGCTTATTTTCCCCCCTTCGATATCAGAATAACTGGCTTGAGAAACTATTCATTTGACTACTGTAGGGCTCAATTCTCTGTTCCATCTAATGGGGAAAAAGGTATATTAGCCCCATTTTGCCCTGTAACTTTCGGTTTTCTAGAGGAAGTCCTCAATTTATGAACATTTGTTTACTGACTGTTTGGCACTGAAAAAAATGACTTATGACCAGTCCTTGTATTTAACAACTATTCTAGCATTCCCACAGTCACATGATCAAAATTGGTGTGCTTGGCAACCAACTATATTTTTTCAATGGTGGCAATATTCAAGAAGTCATATGATGGCCCTTTGGGATCTTCCCAGCCAGTTTCCAACAACCAAAATCAATGAGGAAGCTGGGTTCACTTAACAACCCTGGTGACTTAATGACAGGAATGATTTGCTTAACATAAAATCATAAAATCTGTTGTGACTCACTTAACTACTGCCACACTTAGCAATAGAAGTTCTGGTCCAAATTATGGTCATAATTTGAAGACTATCTGATTATAATAAACTTTGGTTTATTGGTTAAGATATTTAAATTTAGTAGCTGGGATCAATGTGGTTGTACAATGAGCCAGAACACACAGTTATGGTTGATTGGTTGGAGAGTGCTGGCTCCTGCATGAGGCAATCTGTGCTGTGATTGGTTGCTGTGGGTGTGGAGAAAAAGGGGGAGGTTCCCTTTTTTCCCACCCTTTTCTTCTTTGTGCCCTGTGTGCTCTGAGATTTACCTCATGATGCTCCTGTTTGCCTGACTCTCTTGCTTGCTGTAATGTAAATGTAAAATATATTTATTTATATAAAACTACAAATTCGCCTCAGTGTCTCTCTGACTTCATTTGGACACCTGCTGAGCAATTCCCTGACATTATTCCCCCTCAATAAAGCCATAGTCAGAAGTCTTGTTCTGAGTTATTGATTAGGCAATATACTATTATGACTCGGGTGGAAGGAAAGGGCAACAGGCCAGTTCTGAATGAAGACAATAGCAATAGATACCCATTGTTAGGCTTTTTAAGATGGTAGCACTTGACCAACCCTATTTGGGAAGTCCAAAAATTCCAAAAGAGGTCAACTGTCAACTACCTCTATATTCACATGAAACAGCTGCATGTCTTTGTAGTTTACAGAAATTCCTAGAAAGTGCAAATTGCTCCCTGAGGGGGAAAAACCATCCCATTGCTTTGCAGCTCTGCATAACCAGCCTTCCGCACACCCATCAGCTGGCTGGTAGTGAATCCTTGTAAGGGGAAGAGGGGAAGAGAAATTAGTAGAGCCAAGGGAGAAAGTTGACTTTAACTTTCTTTTTTCTCTCTCAACCTCCAATGCTTCTTACTAAAAGAGAAATGTTACTGTAGCTGTGCAAGATTTGACTGTAATCATGGTATGATTGCTTACAATCTTTTACAGCCACCTTATTCTGCCTAAATGGGATAATGACTCAAGCTGGGCTGGCTTGAGTCAAATTTTAAACGGATTTTAAATTGGAATGTTTTAATTACGGCCAAAATTATTTAATTATTTTAAACAGATTTTAGATTTTGTATGTTTTGTATGTATGTCTTGTTTTTACTTTGGCTGTTCACCGCCCTGAGTCCTACATTGGAGAAGGGCGGTATAGAAATTTAAACAAATAAATAAATAAATAAAATAATTAAAACAGGGAAGGGTGAAACCGGCTTCTTTACCAGGACAGCAGATCATTTCATAGCATAAGAAGAAATGCTGCCTCAGATGGTTCTCCACTTTTGGAAAACATCATCTGGCTTTTTATTCAGCATATTTTCAATCCTTTCTCTTCATCATCACCTAAATACCTGCTGTAACTGAAGAAGACACAGGACCTGTTGTTCAGTTATTTGGTTGCTACAATATCACTCACAACTTCCGTTTGGCAGACTAGGCCATGCAGAATCTTAGAAGCCTTTCCATGCAGCCCAAACTCCAAGGAGTCTCCCTCCTTAAGTGTATGGATTGAGACCCTTTTTACTGATCCTACCTTCCCCACCCAAGCCTATGCATGGAAAAATAAAACTCCTTTAACTTGTTAATGGCTGAGGATGCTCCCCACCACTGTTGCTTGGGGTTTGAAATGCAATGAATGTGTTGCTATAGCAACCTGTTCTTTATATGAGGGAGATTTTATGCTAATTCTGAGGAGACCCATGGATGCATATATTAAAGAAGGCCCTCCAGTTTTTAAGTAGTAGAGTCAAGTTTGAGAATTTGTTTCCTCGCAATGCCTTTTATTAACCCTGTTTTCTCTCCTTTTCTGCATTCCTTTCCCAGCTGTAACTTACACAAGTTACAAAAAGACCCCTCCGCCTGTACCCCCACGAACCACCTCGAAGCCACTCATTTCAGTTACAGCACAGAGCAGCACAGAATCCACCCAGGATGCCTATCAGGATAGCCGGACTCAGGGGATTTCCCCATGGCCTCAGGATGGCCTCAGGATGTACAACTCCACGGACAGTTTGGATAGTAACAAGGCTATGAATCTGGCCATGGAAACGGCAGCTGCACAACGCCACATGTCGGACAGTCAAATCAGCTCTGTGAGAACCAGTGACAAGGCCATCCTTGTGACAAAGGCTGAGGAGTTCTTGAAGAGTCGGCGCTCCTCTATAGGGATCCAGGTAGCCTGTCCTTAACACATGTTCTGGGATGAGCTACTCATCTGAGCTCTGTAAAGCATATCAGATGAGTCATTCAGCTCAGAGGCCCCTAATAACTTGAACAACAATCCCTGTGTGAAGTGATTATCATTAATTACAATTCACATCCTGGCTACATGACCATGCAGAGCAGAGTTGAGCTAGTGTGCAGTGCCCGGAAATAAAATGAATGAATACATCTCTGAGCAGGGTAGCTGCCACTAATGCTGCAGATGAAAATTATCCTGCTCAGTCACAAGTGAACAGCATGTTCATCTTTCTCTTTCCCTGGAGAGATTATGAAATTACGGCTGTGCGACTGTCAAACTGGGAACTGTAGTCAAATATTTCTTTTTTCCTCCCTTCTGCTTTGTGCTACCCTGTTTTTCCTTCATGGCTGTGTTTTAATTACATAGCAATGGAGACTAATGTAGACGGGTGAGTTTGAAGCTATAAGAAAACTAATTTATAAAGAATATAGAATTAGTAACAGTTTTTTCCTTTGGTGTTCCTTTGATGTTATGCCACTAGTGTAACAAGAAGTACTGTATTTCTAAGCACATACTACAACAGAAATTATCAATAAAAGCTAAAGCATGCCTACAGGTCTGACCTGCAACACAACTTTTACAAATATTGAGGTTCCACCGAACCTGCTTATACTTCTACTTTAGAAACACACAGGTATTTCTAAAATCACCTCTACATTTGGTGATAAGAAATAGAAAGAACAATTCCTGGTAATAAGCACCATGGAAGTGATGCTTCCTTGGTCAGAATAATCAGTTTTAAGCTAGTCCACTGCTTCAACTAACCCACTTATTTAAACAGCATTGTTTATTTTTATTTTAAGAAAAAATCAATGTATCTAAGGAGATATGTTAATTCATGAAACCAAGGGGTTTCCATGGATATGGGAGTCCCAAAATGCCAAGGTAGTGTGCAAGTCTACATGGTTTGAATCCTTGCCACTTTTCTAGATATGTGCTGTGCACCAAAGAGGGTGGGGCTTTGATCATACCTGCCATCTTAACTTTTCTGACACTCCACTCCACTGACACTCCTGTTGATGCTTCACAATAATAGCTGGATTGATCCATAATGTTTGTTGCACAAGCCATAGAATCATGGATTCCCATAGCACTAGACTGTAATGAGTAGGTTCATACATCATAATAAACTAACCACATGAGCCTAGAATTGCTTCTTGGTTTGGTTTGGTTTAGTTGGATTGGTTTATATGGCTGTCAGGTTTCCATTCTCTGATGCTGAAAAGCTCTTAGAAGGATCAACAATTAATTTAGATTTAATTTACATTCTATTTAAGGGTTGAGGATTCTCAGAAGCAGTTAAAGGTAATCTTGGATCTTGTGTAGGCATCCTCCCTAATTAGGTTCAGTTCTGTGTTACTATAGTATTTTTCACCTTTCCCTTCCTGGCAATATGGCAGCAGGGTGGAATTACTGTTTCCTTTAAATAAAAACTATCCTATTGATAATAATGCTGAATTAAATAGATACCGTGAAGTGTTCCTTGATTAGATATGTCTCATTTAAAAGAGCTCTTCCAAAAGCATTTCTGCAGCTATGAGCAATTGGACTCAAGGCCTATGCCTATGAAATGCCATGGGGTTTGGATAAAAATCCATCTATTTATTTCTGCCCAACGGCTTTGCTACAGTCTAATGGAAAGGATGCAGTTTAGCATAAATGCAAAATGTTCAGGTCATCTATTCCCTATAGGCTTACGCAGTAATTAAACACAGGGGTGAAACAATTCACACTGCAGTATACTGCAGTGAGGTTTTTCTTTTTAAGGATGTGCATGCAGCTTTAGTAAATGATAATGAAAGGCTTAGAAGATTGTCCGCTAGTTTGGGTTTCTAAGTACCACTTTCCTATTGAATCTATTCAGTCAGAAAGTGTGAAGGGCTTTTTTTTTCATCTATTATGTATAGTGCTTGTGTCCAAAGCTGTGATCATATCAAATGCTTTGATTCATCTACTTTCTGTACAATTAATCATAACATTCTCATTCCATCATTCAAATATTTCTTTTCCTTGTTCCTTTTAATGCCCATTATGAGAATAGTATCTTTTTATTCACTGATTTGGAATTGTGTAGATACAGAATCCTATCATATATTTGCCTAGCAATTTACACAGACACCCAACAAATCTCTATAGCAACAAGGCATTTGGTGTTCATTCTCTATTCTTTACTTTCAAGTACAGTAAATGACAAACACTATTTGTTAAAGATATAGTCTCCTTTAAAAAAAAATTAAGCTGAGTAAGATAAAGACTTCCTGCAGCCATTTCTTCAGCAAATCCCACTGAGGCTATAGAGCCCATAAAACAGGAAGCACAAAATCAGCCAAATTTATTTGTTTACAAGTAAATCATTTCTGTGGTCACTGGCAAACCCTCAACTGTAATCTGTGGAAGAAAAGATAGAACAGTTATGGCTGCCAAAAATACAAGTAGCAGGTTCTTGTTTACAATACACAAATAATGTGTTTCATAAACCTTTTTTGATTTCCCAGTTAAACCTGCATTTAGAACATCTGAGAATTTTATTTCCATATTGACTTGATTAAAGACACAGCAAGCACGCTTATTAGATGACTATGCACTAATTTTGCAGTACATCTATATTTTCATTCACAGCGGGATTGTTTATTTTAGACGTTATTTGATTTATAAAGCAGTTTTATATAATTTGTAAACCAGAAGTAATATGAAGGAATGTAGCTTAATGTAAACCAATAAGCCAGTGTGACATTCTTAATTTTAGCCTTTTTGACATCAGCAGGTAAAAAAATCAACTACTGTCTTTTAACAGAAATTGCCTACAGAGCAGATTTTAAAAAAAAAAAATCAAAAAAATTAAATTCAGAGTAGATGTACAGTATTCAGACCAATGGCTTAGCTAAGCCTTTGTCATCATCAGTATTTGAAATCAAAATATTATTTCACTTTTAAATATTTCCCCTGACCAGAAATATCTGGAGTGCTATAATTCAGATGATCTTCCCCTCATCAAATATTCATTTTAGTTTAATGTTGCATTTTGTTTAAAATCCACTTCATACTTAGCACATGGCAGCCAGATTCTGTTACTGTTTTCCACAATGGGCATATAAAATATAAAGATGGCCAAACATTTTGGATCATGAGATACATGCATTTGAAATCCTTGGGATTTATTACTTAATGGCTGCATATCTTTCCTTATCCTTTATGTGTTTATTACAGAAATCATTGCTATGGATGTTAGCCAAATGCTTTAGTTTGTTTGCAATTATGGTCTCTGACCAAAATATTTCATAAAATGCCAAATGTATCTTGTTTATAGTGTTTGTATAGCAATTTGCTTTGTGCAAGCTGCAAAAACATTCTCAGAGGCCTCATCTCTGTTCTGCCACAAATGCTCTGGTTGCTGCTCTTCCCCACACAAAAGATATATGACTAAACATTAACGTTGCTAATTCTCCTGCACTGCCATGCCTTTCCTGCAAAAGCGAAGGCGAAGGCAAAGGGATGGGCCAGCCATTAGGGTTTGTTTGTTTTTTTCATCAGCATATCCGTACAGACTGGGAGAGTTTAGTCTGCCTTCATAATCACTGTGGGTAGAAATGATCTCCAACTGTCACGTTCACTTCAAAACATTTCTCCTTTGTCTTGAACTAGGTGGAAGCAGCAACTGATTCAGACAACGATAGCAAAGGCTTACGGGAGTATCATTCGGTTGGAGTGCAAGTGGAAGATGATAAACGGTAGGTTGGGCCATTTCTGTCTATGTTTTTGTCTGCTTGATGTATAGTATAGATGTCAGACTCAAAACCAAGACTGGCACATGGTAATTCTTCCAAGCTGAGTTCTTTATTGTTTCACACCTGTAGACAAAAATCTTGCCAGATGTGTACCCTTCTCCCTACACACATACGCACATGTGACAAGAGTTCTACAGGTGTTTATTCAAACCCCCCACATAGGTCCTTGGAAAGCAGCCCTGTTGCACAGGTCTGGATTCCAAGGTCAGCACAGCAAGAATCACTGGGTAACCGAGTCCACTGGGCACACACACAATCCAGGAAAGCAGTCCAGGAATCAAACATGCTAGGATAAATGGCACAGAACTGGGCACATTGCTCCAGCAACACTCAAGTCTTCAGGGTGGGGTTAAGTAGACAGTGCCCTTCATGAGAGGTGAGGTAGACTACCTAGCTGACCGGCGTTGTGCCTGTCTCCTCTCTGCTCTACGTGTTCTTGGATCAGGAGGAAGTGTGAACTCTACCTCCTCTTCATTGCTAAGGGGAGGCAGCTGCTCTCAGTCCTCACCTGGAGCCTCCAGGCCAACTTGCTGCAGCTGTGGTTCACCTCTCTCAGCCTCAGCCTGTCGCTAGTCTGACCAACACAGCTGAGGCTGCTCCATCAGGTTAGCCTTCTCTGAGCTCCAATCCTGACCCTGACTAATATTCAGCTCCACACTTTCCTCTGCAGACTCAAACTCACCCTCCTCCTCTGAACTTGCATCTGGAGAGGGGTCTGGGAGTGGATCCATGACACCAGACTGAGGAGTCATCTACAATATACTCTAGGAAGAAGAGGCTGTCTTCACCCTCTTTCTCTCACACATAATATTTGGGATGAGTTGCCTCTTACTCCTCTGGAATTCACTCCCTCCCTCCTGGGAATTCATCTCCTCACTACATTACATTCCATAAGATCAGAATTTCTCAGCCTTAGCAACATGAAGATCTATGGATTTCAACTTCATGCTGGGAATTCTGAGAATTGAAGTCGATATATATTCAAGTTGTCAAAGTTGAGAAACACACAGATATAGTAATGTGCTCACAGATATCTATTGTTTCCAAATAACAATGACAATCTTTTCTCAAACCCCATCATCTGCACCCTCTGTTTTAAACTTCATGGTTTTTAACTCATTTATTTCTGTTTAGTTTAGTGATAATGTGTCACTGTAGCATTTACAAAACACTCCTAGCTTCTATTGTGAGAATAAATCAACATTTGCTTTCGAAATTAAGTTTGAGTAATTGATTTGTATCTTGCTTTGGGTCATTAATAACCATTTATCCTGTAAAGACTGCAGTCCATTCATGTTGTGCCTTTCAATCTTTATATTCATTGTTATCAATATTTCTAAAGCTTTTCTTAAAACCCTGAAAATAGTAGATGGTGCCTTCTTTTTATAAACATTGTCAATATATGGATCAGTGTGTTGTTTTTCCATTTTACTCCAGCCATGGACGATTTAAGCGCTCAAACAGTGTAACGGCAGCTGTTCAAGCCGATTTAGAACTTGAAGGCTTTCCTGGACACATAACAATGGAGGACAAGGGACTTCAGTTTGGTGGCTCTTTCCAAAGACATTCAGAGCCAAGTACTCCTACTCAGTATGGTGCAGTAAGAACTGTACGGACACAAGGCCTCTTTAGTTATAGAGAAGATTATAGGACCCAGGTTGACACCTCCAATCTCCCGCCACCTGAACCCTGGTTGGAACCATCCATTGAGACCATTGAAACAGGACGAATGTCTCCATGTCGACGGGATGGGTCATGGTTTATGAAGCTGCTACACACTGAGACTAAAAGGATGGAAGGATGGTGTAAAGAGATGGAGAGAGAAGCAGAAGAAAATGATCTTTCTGAAGAAAGTAAGAATATATCTTTCCGTGCTTATTTTTATCTTACAGTTTTTAATCTATTCCCTTCTGTACTGTGGCTGTTATGACTTTGCATTTTGGAGTTGGACAAAAGAGGGAAATTTTGATGGACCGTGTACCTTGCCACTGCATTGCAGAGTGACTTCCCCAGAGTATTTCCTTTGCTTGTAAAAGCTGAAACTTCTACATTTCTATATAAAATCACATGAATATGTTTCCTTGTAACTACTGACTTCCAGATATGAAAGAGAATTCAGATGGGATTCCAAACATAAAACACAATACACTAAACTTTTAGAGAGAGGAAGAATTAGATTAGGAAGTATTTGACTCTTGCCTTCATTATATATTGCTAGCTTTAAAGAAAAATAGATCAAATTAATACCAGAAGCCCAGTAGAAATATATACCATTTCGAAGGTTAACATATTTTATGGATTCTATTTTCTAAGTTCTTATTAAAAGCTTACTAGCTTTTCGTACACTGCTTTATAGTAATTCTGAGTAAAACTGTTGTCCACCAATCAGTTTTGCCATCTGTATAAATTACTCATGTGCTGATCACCTCATGATTGCATTAGTGCAATGTGCCCTCAAAGACCACCTAGAAGCTATGGCTGGTTCAGAAAGCAGCTGTGCAAGCAGTAGCAGACGCCTCTTGGTGTGCCCATGTGTCACCACTGTTACACCAGCTGCATTGGCTTCCAGTCAGCTTCAGAGTGGAATTCAAGGTGCTGATTTTTACCTATAAAGCTCTGTTTGGCATATGACCTGGATATCTAAGATAATGCATTTGAGTCTCCAATTGTTTCTGCCCACCCACTACATTCTGGCAGAGTGTGTGTGGTCCAGGTCTCCAGTATAAAGCACCATCTTGCAGGACTGAGGAAGTGAATCTTCCACCCTCTGAAAAACAAGAAAGGCACCCTTTTTTCTGGAGTCCCTGAAAGCTTCGAAAACCTGGCTTTGGTCCCAGGCTCGAGGTTGATATTTATTATTTGTTCAGTGGTCCCTGTTTTGTTTTGCTTTGCTTTGTTTGATTTTGCTGTGTATATGATTATTTTAATCTGGAATGTCCATCTGATACGATGTTTTTATTTGATTTGATATTTTTTCTAGTTTTGTACACTGTCCAGAGTCTATTGGAATTGGGCAGATAGTAAATTCAAACGGAAGATATAAATAGTTTAGTATAATGTTAGTAAAATATAAGCAAAGCATGTTATGTAAATCATACTTAGAACTAGTATCAATAATAGAAGTGATAGATGCATTTTCAGTTCTGAACAGTACACACATTCTTAGAAATTGGAAAAACTGTTTTCGAAACTGGTGTTTTATCAGTTATATTAGAGAAGTAAGCATACTATATTCTATCTTGGTTATTGTATATTATTTTCTATAGATAAGGACTTGTCTGTCTTTCATTCAGTTATCAACAGCAGTCCAAACTCCTGTCAATAGAAACAAACATTGAATAGGAAGATTGAGGAAAGAAATGTTTCAATTTGCCCTAGAATAAGAGTAAAACATTTTCTAATAGGTACAAGTTACAAGGGAGATATATTGTGTTTTGTGCTAAGACAAGTTGACTTTGGAAAGCTACAATATAAATTGCCCTCCACTCTTTCCATGTAAAACATAAACAGGTAGCAGGTCAGAAAGAGTTGTAGAACTTTTGCTCTATTGAATACAAAAATAAGCATGTCTTGCTCTACATTAGAAATAATTGGTTGCATCCAGAGAAACTTCATCAAGCAAGCAAGCAAATGAAGGGATGGTTTTTCGACAGTAGTTCTTCAATGTTAGCCCATTCGTTAGCTAGCAAACTTAGTTGAATTCTATATCAGATAAAATAGATTGTGTACTTCCATTTTAAACCATTTTTCAAAGTTAAACATTTATTAAACTATTTTCAATGTTGCACAAATAGAATTTATTTAAATGATGCTTTGTTTCCTGAAAGGACTGAATTTCTTCAAACATGTTTTTAATGTAATTAAACAAACAAACAATATTTCTCTTTTTAGTTCTAACATGAAATCAGTTGAACTTTTAGCATTCCAAATTCTTTGAAGACAAACAAAAACGTGCCCCAAAAAAATATTTTAAAAGAGCTATATAAATCTTCTTCAACCTGCTCATCTTAATCTACGTAGAGTACAAGTTTCATTTTATTCCAATATTCAATATTCAAAAATTCTGCAATAAAAAAGGAAAATCTTGTCATTAGTAGTTACAGTACTTCAATTCAGTAAAGCATGCAAGAAATAACCAGCTAGGGTATGGTAATAACATTATGTGAAATAACAAAGAGTTTGGTGACATCTTAAAGGCTAGCCAACATGTTCTCTTTATCTGCTATGACAGTTTTTGGAATTTGTCACAATTTGTAAAGCATGTCAATCAACAGATGAACAAGGTGAATGCATCTTCAGGAGACGTTATGACCTTCAGACAGCTCAAGTCAGATACCATTATATGGTGAAATTGGGTGCTTAGTAGATTTTGTAGGAAAATTTGTGCAATTGAAATGTCTGTATTTATGTGTCTATTAATTTAGTTCTTTGAGATATAACTGGATAGCATTTATCAAATACTGTAGTTCAGTTGTGCTTCTTGTTCTTCTATCATTTATTCCTCCCAATAAAAGTTTGTGGTAGTCAAAGCAGAGATGCATCTTGAAAGTCAGCAGTTTTTGTGAGTGCAAATTTCATTAAGATCCATACCAGTGGGATTCCAGGACTTGTGTCCATGTACCCCTATTAATTATACATCTGCAATGTACAGTTAATTAACTTTTTTGTGTGTGCTGTTTCAAGAGAATACTTTTGAAGCTACTGCTTATATATAGCCCACTACTACAATACTGCTTCATTATTCCCCACTGCAGATTCAATGGATGTGTCAGGTTGCTTTTACAGAATATGGCCATCCTGCGGTCCTTTGATTAAAAGATGTGAGCTTGTAATGTATACCTACATTACACCTTTTCACCTCATAATGAAAATACCAGTCTCAAAGCACCAGCAATTCATATCTTCAGACCAACAATCTTGGTGATTGTGTTGATGGTCCTGGTAAAATATCACTTTTAGACTATGAAAGGAGATGTTAGATTTTCACAGACATGATGATGATTGCCACCCTATAATGCTCTTTGTGAATGATTAACTGTAAGGAATTCATGGATAGCATCTAATTTTTGTCAAAGTCATGGGATCACTCTTCTTTTAACATTGTGTGAACGGAGAAGACATATATGAAAAGTTTGTGTCTTTTTGTAATTCATTCTCAGGAGAATTAGACAGAAATGTGATACTGATTTTTGTACAAGGAGAGGGGCTTTGAAACTTTGGGGAAAAAAACAAAACCCACATCTTCATAGTACAGTAACGTTAGCTGTTACTCAGCTATATGTGACAGGAAACTTTATTATACAGTGTAGGGTTCCCAATGTCATGGAGAAAATTTAGGCTCCAAATTGAAATTGTTTAGACCTTTGCTGAATATGGTTTCCTTTACCAATCTGTGGCAAAAGTAAAAAGGAATGGGAGAAGAAGGGTTGTTATTGGTTGTAGAACAATGAACTTCCCTTGTTTTTGTGATTGTTGTACAGTTTGCAAAATGCAATTTATAAGTTTAAGATTATTTTTTTGTCCATAATTAATGTTGAAGCTAGGTGCTCAGTAATAAAGAATGGCATATTCTACACACATATGTTCCTGTGTACACACACACCATTCAAACATCATGCATTGTCATCTTTCAAAATGAATTATATGTTAATTTTAACATGTAATTAGTTAATTTAATTAGATTTGAGCAAACATATCTTTAAAAAATGGTCATCGTCCCTGCTGCCGTTTGAGAGAGCTTTCTTTGGATCAACAAAGAAATTGTGGTTTCCTCGTGATCGATGAAGTGCCTCTCCCTTCTTCACCACCTCTCCAGGATGGCTTGACCCCATAGGGTCTCCCAGCAAGCAATTGTTGGCTGCATTTCATAGAGCCCGGCAGTGCTCCACTATTTTCCAGCCATTCCCACCATGATGTCAACCAAAAATCTCAACTTTGGTAGAGTTTTGCCCATTCTACTCTCTACACTGGGATTTGAATTGCAGTTATATTTTGCATGTCAGCACAAAACATGAATATCTGGTAAACACTGAACTTGACATGTTAGTGACAGAAACACCTGGATGTTCCATAAAAAGTAGATCAGCAGAGAATAGGATTCTAGTCAATGCAGCCAGGATTTTTACATTATTTTCTGAGGGGATGAAATAGTATACAGTAAGATTTGATCATATGCTTTCACCTTGATTCCTTTGCAACTTGAGAAAATAATTTCTTTTCTCAGGCTTCTCATGTGGCTTTTTCCAATATTGTTTAAGCTGAACTGATCTCTGATTTTCTTTCTCGAATATAGTTTGAAAAGCCTGTGCACCTAATTGAATTCATAACCAAAGAGCAAGGATAATCTAGATTAAGCCTTGGTTATACAAATATATTGGTTGTTTCCTTGCTTCAGATATAAATTGATATTCACCCTTCCTCTTCAGTTCTAGGTAAGATTCGAAGTGCTGTAGGAAGTGCACAGTTGCTAATGTCGCAAAAATTCCAGCAATTCTATTGGCTTTGTCAACAGAATTTGGTAAGTTAACATTTTAAACATTGCATAGTATTTCTAAGTTATTTATTATTTTTCTTCAAATTTAAATGCTACTATTTTATTATTCATCTGGAGATTAATTTCCATCAGAGGACATTTAATTCCACATCTGCTAAGCAGACAATTCCACGCATAACTTGTGCATAGAAGCTTTATTATTTGTTTATCTTGTTGTGCAGTACCTATTGCCTGAGCTTTAAAGAGGAAGGCTCCAGTTCTCCTATGACCTATGAGCATTTCAAAGTCATCTGGGAATTCATTGCATCGCAGCATGATCTGCATTAACGCCTTGGTCTGGACATAAAGTGATAAGGATTGCAATAAGATTGGATTGAAATAATGTTTGGTATCTTTTTTATATTTGATAATATACATTTTTATATTAGAAATCACCTTGTGAGGGCATGACTTAGAAACTGGTCCTAAAAAAGCACTCCATTATTTTAAAAATACATTAATAAGGTTTGAAAACTTGCTCTATCAAAATAAAAAGAATTAGGAATTCCACCCTGGATGGTGGAGCGTGAATACTTAGTACATTGAATAAATCATAATTTCTCCAAATCCATTTAAGGACTCTGGGGGGCATCAAAGGTTATTTTATAAAGCTCTATCAATTTTTGTCTTGCAGTATAGTCAACCCAAAACAGATTGTTTTGGTCTATAAAATATTAAAAATAGTAATCTATCTTATTCATCTATCCACCCTGCAATAGATTCCCCATTCTTTCCACCACAAAGAATATAGTGGGGAATATACTGGACCAAGGGGATTTTGAAAGTGATTGTTCAAAGGAGAGGAACAAGAATTCCCATTCCTTGACCAAAAGGGTTCTTGTATATAAAGTTTGCTTTCGCCTACCTTTGAAGCTCTGGAAATCCATTGTTTATTTTAAACTTTAAACAATAACTTTGTAGTTAAAAACTATAAAGAATGAGATCTCAAGGGATATTAGCAGGTGGATAAATGGACATCTACAGTAATTATATTGTATTATTTTGTTGATAATATCACTAACTATTTTAATAACCAAAATCCTTTTGGAAATGAGAACTTGTTGTGCATTCTCTTGGCTTCAATCAGTAATTTTACCTCCCTGGCATAAATTCCAAATTCACATGGACTATGATAATCATGAGCCAATGGCTGCTAATCTAAAAGGCTGACAGACTACAAGAATTAATCAAATGTTCTAATGTCTAAACTATTGAGCAAAATTGCCATGACATCTTTCCCATCAATTTGGGGCAAAATACCCACAATACCTTTTACAATTAGCTTTGTTTCATTGCTAAATTAAATATGAGGAAGGCTTCTGCTGGTCAATATTGCCAGCAAAGAACAATGTTACTGTTATATTGGTTTTTCCTAGAACTAAATAAAATTTTGAGGGGGCATCAGAGGATGTGACCTATAAGTCTGTCTTATTTAAAATCAATCATTCTGTAATATTTGCAGTTTAACCTTTACCAGCATGAGAAAGTGCTTTTTCTACCTATGTCTATTTGAAATTTGCTATCCAGTAAGATTAAACCAAACCAAGGTTTCAAGAAAACATATATATGAAATGGACATAGTCTTCAGTTACAATTGCTGGATTTTGATTCATAGAATTAACATTATTGGCACCCGTGCCAGATTGTCCTTGTCATTGTGTCTCCTTCTCCTTCTCTTTATCCTTCTTTTCTTCCACACCTGTAGGTAGGGAGAAGCTATGGCAATAGCACTTAGACTTATATACCGCTCCACAGTGCTTTTACAACTCTCTCTAAGCGGTTTACAGAGTCAGCATATTGCCCCCAACAATCTTGGTCTGCAAGTGATTACATGTGCATCATAATGGCAGAACATAAGCCCTGTGTCCAAAGTCAAGATACAAATTCAATTGGGTGACTTTAGGTCATGTTGAAATTATACCCAGTTTCACTTTTTCCTAATTATAGCTAGTTGTGGCTGCTAAGCCTTAGTGTATCCCAGAGAATTCCCCCACATCCATTGAGAGTATCAAAATATCCGACCCATACAAGTAGAGGCACATTTTATGAAAGCAAAGCTTCCACTGGATTTAACCCTTTCTTTTTGCTTCTCCACATTCTTTCTGTGCATGTTCTTCACTACATACCTAAGATGACCAGTGGAAACTAAGTTTTCCATATGCATTCGAATTGTAAAGTGCTTTGAACCACATGCCTACCAACACTGGCAGGGCAACGTACTGCATACAAAAAAGGAGTAAATCCCACACTCAATAGCACTGATAGAATTACCTGGTTGGGTAGTGAAGTGTCTGCAAGCATGTCCAGTGTTGTTCAGTCACATAATAGTAGTAGAAATTCAACTCACTGTATGACTCTCAGACAATTACCGTACTCTTTTTCAGTTGAACAGACCTCACAAGATTCTTGGTGTTCAGAAAAAAAAAATAGTGGAGGGAGCACTATGAATGCTAGCTCCTGAATAAAAGGAATATGATTAGAATTTAAAAACAACAGCAGCAAGGGTGCAAATTCATGAGAGGATCATTTTTAGTAATGAGATGTTGTGAGTTGTGCTATTTCCCCCAGTGGCACAGTGGTTAAAGTGCAGTATTGCAGGCAAACTATGCCCACAGCCTGGAGTTCGATCTTGATGGGCTCGAGGTTGACTTGGCCTTCCATCCTTCTGAGGTCAGTAAAATGAGGACCTAGATCCATGATGGTGAACCTATGGCACATGTGCCAGAGGTGGCACGCAATACCCTCTCTGTGGGTACGTGAGCCGTCGCTCCAGTTCAGCTGCGCTGTGCATGCATGCGTGCCTCTCGCTGGCCAGCTGGTCTTCGGGTCTCTGCCATGCATGCATGGGAATGGGGAATACACGCACATGTGTGGGGACGGGGCCCATGTGGGGGCCCATGTGTGCATGCGCAGGGGGTGTGGGGTGCGGGGGTGTGGGGTGCATGCACGGGGGCTGAGCACACATTGCATTTTGGGGAATTGGGTGCGCCTGTACGCATTCAGCCATGCGCACCCGTGCTTTCAGCACTCGGTCTGGAAAAGATTAGCCATCACTGACCTAGAATGTTAGGGGCAATATGCTGACACAGTAAATCTCCCAAAAGATCCTGTATACAAGTCTAAATGCTATTGCTATCAAAGGCTGGTAATTAGCCAACAGGAGTCTCAGATGGCAGATGTGAAGATACATCGTGATAACATAAACATGTATTTATCTTTATAACACGGAAAAGGCCCAGTGCTGCCACATAACCGGGTCAACTACCATTCAGAAATTCAAGACGTTAAGGAGAATGTAACTGATAGAAGTTATTTGTCCAGATTTTTGTAGATAGACAGTCAATATAAATATTTCAACTCCTTTTAAGTAGATGATGTGTCATTCTTGAATAAGCTGAGGCACACATGTTTCATTTAACAATAATTTGCTTGTAACCCCACCATTGAAAGAAAGAAATACAGAAGTCAACTTTCTTAAACTTGTTCGATGGAAGAGAGTTTGAGACATAGTCCAAGTTGTAGACTCTTAATACAATTTACCTGTGGATTCATATGAAGGGTGTTCTATAAATCTCTAGGCAATGCCAAACATGGTATCTTTAGCTCATTATAGAACTTTAGAATATACTCTCCTGAGTTACATTCATAGACGAAAACCAAAAATATAATAAATTTAGCTAATAAATTTAATAAATAAAAGAATTCCAGCCAACCAAAACTGACCATTTGTATATTAAACAGCAGCCCTCTGTATTATATACCTATTCTGAAACTGGGGGAGATTCTAAAAGCATCCAGAACAAATTAATTTAAAAAAAAACCCAAATACAGACCAGTGCTCAAGCTTTGCTCTTTAAGAAATCAAAAACTGGTATAACCTAATGCTTACATTAATTATCATCTATTTAATATCAATGCTAAGTTAATGATAAATTGCCAAACTTCCTTTCATTCACAAATTTGTAATGCTAGAACAGACATATGTTCACACACAAATACAGATCTACAGACACACTGCTGAAGCTGTGTCTCCCTACCTGATAGATGACCTTTAGGCATCTGCAAATCCCATTATTTCAGTTAAAGTGACAAGTGATGTCTTTGAAATCCATCATGCCTTGAGGTTGCTGGGTGGGGAAAGATGGCCTAAGTACCTTTTATATCACATTTTTCCGAAACAAGATTTTTCTACATGCACCAAGCTACTAGAGATTAATGCTGCCACTGTAATGAGATCAGAGCTCAAAGCACTGTGTAAGTCAATACAGATGTGCTAACGTGATCCAGGCCCTTTCTGTTAGCTGTCTTCCTCTGGACGTAATCCTTTTATTTGGTCTGCTGTAATTATTATTATTATTTTAAGATGCATAACTTCCTGAGTAAGATTACATTTAAGGATGCCTCAAGATGAAGCATCTCTCTTATTATGTATGCCTTTTGAGGAAATTGTATTAGTCTGGAGCCATACATGTTATTATAGATATATTTAGTTCAGCAGCATGAGACCGTCCTCTTGTGGCCAAAAGCAGATAAAGCAAGCTTCATTTAAGGAAACAACTAGGCTGAAAAATTAGGTAGTTGTGCTACAGATTGTTTCAATACCAGATCTTTGTTCAGAAATAGCCAAATTTACAAGTCATAAATAGAGGGCTTCTGTACCTTCTAACTGATAGATGCTTAAGCTTAGTTTAGTTTAGTTTAGTTTAGTTTAGGCAATAATCAATGGGAGGTGATGTTCAGGAGAAATTCATCAATCGCTTTCCTTATCTTGATAAAGGTTATGATAAAACTTGCCAAGAACTGAAGGAATTCTCACAAACCAAGGCCACAGAATAATGGATTTAAGTTACATTTGTAGAACAAACTTTGTAATGTTAAGACTAATTCAATAGCTGAACTAATTACCAAGTGAAGTTGAGAGAAGTCCCCCTTTCCTGGATTTTTTCAAGCAAAAAGAAAAGTATTAAGTATGTTTTAATCAGGGATTTCTGCATTCAGCAAGGGATTGAACTTTGATGGATTGAGTCTTACATCCAACATTTGACCATTTATATAATGCCAAACATGTTCTACACCCGAGTTTTCAAACAAATGACATTTGGTGGTTGTTGTTTTTTATTTGTTTGTTTGGTGAATATGGCAGGATCCCAGTGCTATGCCCCGACCAACTTCACAGGACCTGGCAGGATTCTGGGACTTGTTACAACTCTCAATTGAAGACGTCAGTATGAAGTTTGATGAACTGCATCAGATGAAACTGAATGAATGGAAAATAATAGAATCACCCGAAAAAAAGGTAAGCACAATCTAGTTGCTTGTGGTGCATTTCTTTGACTTTTAAGCCTGAAATTATTTTTCTTGTGAAATCATTAGTGGACAACACTCTCCAGAGGTGCAGGGAACACAGCAAGTACTATGGCAGGTATTTCTTGGCATGCTGGCATACATAATACCATAGTGAACTCCTTTCCTTCTTTCCTTCCTTCCTTCCTTCCTTCCTTCCTTCCTTCCTTCCTTCCTTCCCCCCTCCCTTCCTCCTTCCATCTAGAATTTATGTGCTACTCAGACCAAAGCTCAAAGCAGCTTAGAAAATAATAAAAAAAAACATATTAAAATACAACTAAAAAACAAAAACAATAGAGACACACATACTTCTTCAACTCAGTATTTCAAGGAACAATTTTAACAACCAAAGCCACAGGCAGGTTCTTCTCATGGCTTAACTATTTCCCAAGGCAAATTAATCCCAATTTTCTGGCACTGAGATAAGACTTCACCTTATCTCCTGTTTAGCCTAGGAACAACATATACAACTATCATCTGTATGCTGATGAAACTTGATCTTTTGACAGAGGATGACCTTACACAACAGCTTACCATAGATATGAAATAATTTTCAACCTTGGACCAATCTGAAATGGAGAGGTCTAGGGCATGACCTCTTCCCTTCCACTACTATTGATTGGAACTTCTCTTTCAAAAAGCAGGCAAGTGACTGCACAATAATTCCCCCAACTCCAAATCCTCAGAAGTGGTCCTGTAAGATAACATAATTGGTAATATCAAAAGTTCCAGCTAGTGAGAGTTCCAGCAAGATCAGCTGTAGTCCCACTGACCTGTGGTTGCCACAGGTTGCCCAAAGGAGTGATCAAAGATAATTGTGCTGACTGCTGGCTGCCAGCAGTTTGGCAGTTCGATTCTCATTGGCTCACAGTTGACTCAGCCTTCCATCCTTCCGAGGTCAGTAAAATGAGGACCCAGATTATTGGGGGCAATATGCTGACACTCTAAACTGTTTAGAGAAGGCAGTAAAGTACTGTGAAGCGGTATATAATCTAAGTGCTATTGCTATTGGACAGAATATTTGGATTTTCTGAAACCGAGATTAGAAATATAATGTGAAAATTATGTACTAAGGATTAATCATCTCTTTGGTAAAATTACCTGGTCCAATTATGCCTTGAAATCTCACAAAACTGCAAAATTTTCATGAGTTCTTATATTGTCATCTTGACTTCATGTTAAGATGCATATTTTGCAGAACCATCTCATAAGCTCTTAGCTAATGTTTGATCACTTTGCAACATTTTGACCATTATTGTAATCTAATTTGGAGAATTGTCAGCTCTTTGTTAGTTTAAGTTAAAGCAATCTCCCTATACTGAGCAAAATGAATCCTGAATATTAAAAGGAACACAATCTTATTAGCTCCTTTTTGAATACTTGTTCAGTCAATAGCCTGGCCAGGATTTTAGTAAAGAAGGAGCACAGAAATGTGCACATAGCTGCTACCTCATTTGTAGTGAAGAAACACATTAGTATATAAAATTTGTCTTTATATGGTTTTTACCTTACCTCTAAAGCTGAGAATTATTAATAAAGCCAGTTAAATATTAGCCCCATTGATTTCAGTGTGAGAGTTTAAAATTCAGTTTTCTCTTCCATGAAAGTTAAATACTTCAAATTTATATTTCTAGCTGCATCCACTCTTGTCAGATGAATTTAGTTAAAAGTTAACTAAATAAATAATAACTTAAATAAAAAGTGCTCAGGACACTAGTGCTCCATTCTGTTCACTAGTAGGGAGTACAAGGAGATCATATGTTTATTTATCTCTACTTGTCCTAGAAGATCTAGTAGAAACAGTATGCTACAAATTCATTCCGGGAAACAATGGCACCTAATGGGATATAGGAAGTGTGCCTATTCTGTTGTAGCATCTGCCCTATGGAATACTGTTTCACCTACATGAAGGGAGGGAAAGAGGGATAGAGGGAGGAAGGAAGAAAGGAAAAAATATAGAAATGATAGATGATGGATAGATAGATGATAGATAGATAGATAGATAGATAGATAGATAGATAGATAGATAGATAGATAGATAGATAGATAGAAGATAGATAGATAGATAGATAGATAGATAGATAGATAGATAGATAGATAGATAGATAGAAGTGGGTGGGAGGGAAGGAGAGGGGGAGAGGGGGAGATTAATAAAATTCTTTTCTAGACTTCTATTGCTACCATTAATTAATTAATGGTCCATTAATACCTAATGCATATTTATATTTGGAACAGAGATAAGAGAACATACTTGATTGTTGCAAATAAAGGAGAGAATGCTCCAACCTGTAGGGCAATGCAGACCAAAAAACCATGATGATATCAAAATGATGAAACAGAGACTCTAACAGGTCTCATCATTGCACATAAATACATGAGGGGCAGAACTTGTGTGGCAATGCACATTTTTGTCCCTCATCCTCATGAACTCAGCTAACATTGGTCAGTGGCTACCGTGCTTGGGTCAGTCACTACTGTCATGGATGCCTCACAGGGAGGCACCTGCAGCTTCCAGGGAAAGTCCCTGAATGAGGCCCATAATGTACCTTCTTTAGGCTCCCTTCCTTCTGTGCTTCATTTCTTTTTTCCTCCCCTGCATCTTAGGAAGAGAGAAAGGTTCCTCCACCTGTACCAAAGAAGCCCCCTAAAGGAAAATTCCCCATCACCCGAGAGAAGTCTTTGGATCTGCCCGACCGACAACGCCAAGAAGCTCGAAGACGCCTCATGGCTGCTAAGCGGGCAGCCTCTTTCCGGCAAAACTCCGCTACGGAGCGTGCAGACAGCATTGAGATCTATATTCCAGAAGCCCAAACGAGGCTTTAAAAGACCCAGATGCTGCATCGTTGCTTCCTCTTTTTTAAACAAACGAAGGAACCAAGCAAGTGCTTCTACAGCTGGTCTCCTCTTCCCTGCTCTTTTTTTCCTCCCTATTCCTGGCCCCCTCCCTGCCCTGTTGTTGTCTCCTTTGTGCCAGACGCACAACAGAATGCTGTTTATGTCCTCAGAATTTGCTGAGCCCGTTGCAAGAATCCCTGCTCTTTTCTTTTTTGTATTATTAGGATCGGACTACACCAGTCAGCTCCAATGCATAGGGCTTGTTGAGACCTTACCTATAAAAATTATGTTCTCAGAGGACAACAGGAAACACCTCTTGAGATGGAACCCAGCTTACTTTTTTGGTTATTTATATTTTTATAAATGATGCGATAACTAGGAATAAGAAAAAAAAAACCACAAACTTTGAATTGGGTGCATCTCTCCATTCACCAGAGGCATTAGCTAATTCAAGTAGAAGGTGCTACAAATGTAAAGTGCAAGAAAAGAAGGAATCCATTTCTCTCCTCCCTTCCCTTCCCTTCCAGCTTCAGTTTCTTTGCCTTGAACCCGATTAGATTTTCTGCCCACGTGCTCGGCAATTCTGCTTCTCTTGGTTACTGCAAACTCGCACCAGGTCTCTCCTCACATCTCACACTGAGTTTTTGGAGATGAACAGAAATATCCAGCCATGAAAACTCCAACATTCATCCAGAACAGAGAAGCATAGGAATCATTTCCAATTGGGAAAATCTGTCCCTGAAAGAAAGTGTCCTCCTTGGACACCCATCCAGAAATCTGAAGGAAAAATGCAAAGGAACTTGAAGAAAGAGGAACAAAGGAAAGCCTTAAGAATTTTGATCATCTGTAGCAAGATGTGAAAGCTCTATTTACTCTTTGAGAACATTCATTACATTTTAAACAGTTCTTTTATGTTGTACTTCTTTCATTTGTGAACACTCTTTTTTTTTTAATTTGAAAAGCGATGCTACGCGTAATATTTGAAGTTTCAAAATGCTATATCAATTGAGTTTCCAGGGTATCCTTTCAAACAAAAAACAAAACACAAAAAAAGTTTGCTTGTTTAAAATACCAGTTGTGATGTTGTAACCAGTTTAAGAAATATGAATGTGAGTGGTAAGTATATCTCAGTTTCAATGGTAATCTTAAGGTAAAAAAAGGTGAACTGTGGTTTACATTTGTATTTTTTTTCCAAAATTCTTTTTTCCTATGCAGTATGAATTAAAGATAAGAAAAAGTTTCTTGATTGTTTCAGACGTAAAGAACATGTTTTAAAAAACATGTGGCTTCTAACAGTAGAATGTAAGAAAGGTAGCATGTTTCTAAGTTCTTGATCAACATCACAGCAAAAGCTAGAAATTACACAGAAGTTTAACAAATTCTGAGAATAATGCATTATTGTTTTTGCCTTCTTAAAGGCTGTGATCCAAGTTTTTGAATCTTTTCAGGTGAAGATACAAGAAAACATATCCTGCCACTATCGAAGTCAGAATTCTGAGTCATACAAAATATTAGAACAGAGTCAAGATTCTGTTATCAGTCTGTTAAACAAAATGTATTTAGCCATAGACAGAACCGCTATTTAAACTACAGCACTTTGATTCTTCACCTTGATGAGCACTTTAAATATGTAGTTTGCGAGCCCTTCAGCTTGTCACATGACTGAAAAATGCTAGACATTTTAACAGCAATCTCCAACCAGGTGCCCTCCATAGATGTTGAACTACATCTCCCATCATGCTAGTTTGCATGAACAATAGCAGTGTTATATAAGAATTGTACAAACGATGGGGAAGTTTAGTCCTAATGTATCTCAAGAGCACATGTTGGAGATTGCTGTTGTAGGAAGTAAAGAAGACATTAGGGTTTCCATCCCTCATCCCCCTTTCTTCCAATATATTTTGTTAAGCATGCATTCTGTTTTAGGACAAAGCTGATATAAGCATGTTTAGCTTCAAGATACGAATCTTTAGAGTTGAATGTTTGAGAAGGAGGGAACACTGTAAATTGAGCCTGATCTCTTATGTAGAATTTACCAAATAGCCTTAAATTGCATTTGGAAGCAAAAAAACAAAACAAAACCTATGAGGAATGTACAGCATAAAGAAAGAAAGAAAGAAAGAAAGAAAGAAAGAAAGAAAGAAAGAAAGAAAGAAAGAAAGAAAGAAAGAAAGAAAGAAAGAAAGAGAAAGAAAGAAGACGACAACAACGATTAACAATAATAATGAAATATTAATATTCCTGAACTATTAGTCTGTGATGATTAAGATATTCCCATCCACAGAGTATTCAAAGAATTTCTGCACTTGGAAATAAATTGATTTTGGGGTAGTGTACAATATTAATGCTGCTTATAGTTTTGTTTTAAATGCAAGAATATCTGCAGGGATAAGGCATCTTTAAAGATAACTTTATTTCAAATGGAGCTGTTAATTAGAAATAACTACATGGAAATAAAAGAATAAAATATGCATTTCTTTGAGACAGCAGATTTGAAATATATCTTTCTCTCCTTCTGCTACATCCCTATTATGCTGCTATGTTTTTATTTCATTTTATTTTATAAATATTGCGAAATCACATGTGCTTTTCATCCTTCCTTTATATAGATAAGGGACTGAGGGTGATAAAATGATCTACATTTGATTCACAACCATAGCATACCCAGAGACAAAAAAAAAAGTTCCTAGCTATGAAATAGAAAGCTTAGAACAGCTAACCATATTTGCACATCAATGCCCTCCAATATTGTTTGCACAAAAAAATCATTAAATTTTAAACTGTTTTTGCTGGAGCTGTAATTAGTGATTGCACAGTTAGGTGCTTCTGTATTCAATATTCGGTTTCTACTATTTGCAATGTATGTTAGTGTACCAGCAATGATGACAACAACAAAAATATATGCTAGATTGAAAAAGCACATATAAACACCCACAGCTCCAGCAAATATACTTTTTTTTTTTTAAAGGTGTATATCCAATTCACATACAATTAATATAATATATAGTTTGATCCTTTCTCTAAGAATTTAAGAGAGGTTCCCAAAGGAAAAATTCACTTCCGGGACAAACAAAATGTTATTCAAAATAGTCTGAAGTTCTTTTGGGGTTTTTTTTTTTTTACATAAAATCATTTTTTAAAAGCATACTCTCATTGAAAAGGAAGGCAAAATATATGAAGGGTAAATTTGGCTCTTTTGAAAGTTCTACGCTAAATTGTATGTTGCTCACGCAGTGATGGGAATATGTTGAAGGAATGCCTTTGCCACTGTATGTCCCCGTTTGTTCCACTTCTGTTCCAAAGAAAAATCTTTAAAATGTAAACCAGATGCCTTCTGCCCATTCCAATGAAATGTTACCTGTTCACAAGTTGAGTTTTTAAGTGCAATATATTTAATCTCTTTTATATAGGAAAGATTAAAACAATAATGGCAAATAATAAGCCATGCTTCTTATGTATTATATTTTTAATTTGGGAGAGGGAGATAAAAATTAGTCTTTCTATTACGTGTGTCACAAGTCATTCGGCCCTGTCTAGAATGAATGTGAAAAGTAATATATTTGAGAATGACTTGCAGTGCTTTTGATTTAAAGACTCTTTCAACAGTATAAAATACAACTGTATATTGCAGGACCATTGAAAATTAATCACTTCCATTTCAATTATGACTATATTCCTGTTTCAAGACACAGCAAAGTTAATGAGTTTGGGAAATAAAATGCTCTAATTCTAATAACAATAGACAAAATAATAGTAAAACTTGCAAAATAGTGTCTCACATGCATACAATATCTGTTTAGAAATAAGATCCATTAAATGCAGATGGTTTATTCTCAAGCCATGTGGGCATGGAGTTGCAACCTGATTTTGTTTTGTTTTAATAAAAATGTACGTGTAATTATTAGAATCATGAACATTATTGCATTTGGTTAATAATGCTGTCCTTCATATATTTATTCAGAAATAAGCACTATATTTCATGGCATTTACTTCCACACTTTCTAATCCTAAACCCATATTCACGGTAGTGAGCCCCAATGAATTCTGTAAGCCTTAATAACGTATAGTTTTAGAGCTTGATGGCAAACAGCAGTCCTTATGCTGGCATATCTCAAATAGCCTCATTAAAGTTATTGCATCTTGTTTTCAAGTAAACATGCAAAGAATTAGCTTGAATGGAACAAATGTCTAAATGAAAGCGGAAACTATTCTTGACTTCCTTTTCCAGGAGTCTGGGCTATGGTTTATATCACCCGTCTTCCATTTTATGTCAGCCATTTATTATCATCTTTATTAACATTCTTTATGAGTTACATCCCATCATTTAAAACATCATTAGAGCCAATTACAGTAAAATATTTTGTATGTACATTATGATTTTACTACATAATTGATCTGAAAGGACTTTCTTGGAATAATATGCAAGGATGAAAATATCATTATGGGTAAAACCAAATGGTATTTGGTAACTTTTAGCTCATTATCAACAAACTAATTTTTCTCTTACCTACTTTACTTACAGCACATATATGTTGAATTCAGAAAAAAGATGTGGTTTTTATATAAAACATTCATTGAAAGCATTTTGAAAGACAGGAATTTGCTGTTTTGCTATTATACGCACAGTCACACACAAGCACTTAAGATTGGTTGTATCAAATGCATTCCAGAAGCCATGCATCTATTCAAAGATTTCCCTCTTCTACAAATGTAAAGGAGCCTTCAAAGTGAGCATGACACCACATCCTGCAGTTTTCTTAAGAACAATGCAAAAACCGTTTGCCATTCTGTCTTTCTACAAGGCTTTTCAGTTTAGCCTAGAGCTCTGCTTCTCTGGAGGAGTTCCCTCTAACTGCTAACTAGGGTGGACCCTGCTGGGCTTCCAGGCCCAAACATTGTACGTTATCATCAGCTAAAAATTCTGAAAGCCTGAAAATATGTTCGTTTCTTAGAAGCAAACTGACGAATGCTTATGTTATTCTGACTCAATTCTTCCCCTGCCAGAGCTCTCCTTCATGTAGAATTGTTAATCCCTGCACAAATGGATATTGACAGTGGATATTCAAAACATGTTGAGATAAGATTGGCTTAGGGGAGATCTCCCTCTTTCAGAAAATAATAATGGTATCTTTCCTTAATCTTTCCTTAATTTGTTAGTTTTAACAAATTATTTAATCTGGGCTGTAAAAGTACAGATGACCACTAAATTCTTACTTTGCTACCCTCTAGTGGATCTCCTGATACAGGCAGCCTTCCTTCTCCAGTGGCCAAGCAAGCAGCAGGAGATATAACTCAGAGATATAACTTTGGCCATTGTTTCCTGTACTATTAAGGCTTGTCAGTGAGTTCCCCCCCCCCACCCCCCCCACCCCACTGTTACATCCTTCTGGCTCGTTTTCATCAGATTAGTTAGGCAAAATGGGCCAATTGGTGGGATAAAGATATTTCAATGACATAACCACTCATGTGAGGTTTAACCCTTAGAAGACAAAATATTGTTGGTATTTCCATAACCCAACAACAGCCCTCCCTCCTGATCTAGTTAAGATGCTGGAGGAATAGGACTGTTGTGACTCCATTTCTCTAAAAATAGTTTTGCACTAGTTTTACATTTGCACAACTGCAACTGGAGCTTCTTAGCACCTAGGAATTATATCATCATGCAGGTTTCTTTGTTTAATTAGCAGTGCCTCATGTACCTTGCTAATGTTTGTATCATTTATATATTAATTCCATTTCTCATATTCATTCCTTTCATACATTTTAATTATGGGACAGCTCTAGAGGTCTGTGCTCCATTTACTCACAAGGGCTTCTACAGAAGATTTATCAGCTAGATGATGTAATCAGAAAAAGAAATGAGGGTATCCGTTCCATGCATAGTTCTCTTTCTGAATAAGATATGGAGTTCTGAAATGTTGTTTACATTTTGCTTGCATCTTCCTGGCCCTGTACAATGCATGAATATTTATATAAAATTAAGTTCTAAACTATAGAATGGAAGCTTAGGAAAAAAACTAATTAAGGGAGAAAGTATTGCAATGACAAAAGCCACAAAGATAAACATAGCTCCTTTTTGCTTTATTTTTTGTATCCTTTTCCTAATCATGTTTTTTAAGATGGCTGATACAATAGATGTCTGAGTAATATAAAAGCTGGAAAGCTTTTCATAATCAAATGGCTTCATACTGAGTATGAGATAAAAAAAAAAAATAGAAATCAGCCAAGACTAGCTAAGAGTCTATTAGAGTCCCTTTTTTTCTTTCAACCAAACAATAATCACAGCAGGGTTGGTCTGAATATAAATTTGGATCTATAAAACCAGCTCTTTTTTTAACAGAGCATTTTCCCTGTTCTGCAAAATATACTCAATGCTTAATGACAAATGTAGATAAAGTCCTTATTGAAATTTTGTATTCTCTGTCCTGTCCATCATTCTGCCCTTTCTCAATGTACAATTATCTGTGAGATGTACATTCATATCTGCAAATTAATTTGCCACTGAGCTTTGGTTATTTGTCACCCTTTCACATTTAAAGGGCTCAAGATATATGCATTGTCTTCTCTGTTATATATATTTATTACTTTTTTTAAAATAATGGATCACAGTGGATTTCTTTAAAAAGAACTCTCTAAAATCCATGCAAATACTACTATACTGGAGCTGTTCTTTCCTATAAGCAAAAAGTCACTATTATAGTACAGCTTCTTCTGTGCAGGAATAAACAGAGGTTCACTTAGTGAGTAATGCACCAAAATATCCAAGGTGGCCTCGCAATTAAATCAAATCAAATTCCTCTTATAGAATTTCAAGGAATGTTAGAAACAGGAAAATAGTTATTTAATTTATTGTTAAAGAAATATATATATATATACCCACACAAGAAATCATGTTAACAATGAGGACAAACTGAGTGCCAAATATTTGTCATCTGTATAAATCTACACTACTAGAGAAACTATTTTATGTAATTCTCTTTTCCCATGCTTTTACGGTTCTTTTGAGCAGTTCTGTTTGGTAGCATGCAGGATATCTATACAGAATATACAGTGCAATGTTTCATTACAATAATTTCTTGCTTCTCGGTAATATCTCATTTAACAAAAAAAATATTGTTTATTTGAAACTTCTTTGCCAATTGTTTTATTCCTGGTTTTTTTTTTTTTTTTCATTATCTTTTCTCTGCCTTCGGCTAATTGTAAGAAGAAGAAGAAAAAAAACAACAACAGATGTGCTTCAATACTTTCCCACTCTCCCATGGCTCTTTTATGAAGCTGCCTCTTTTAATTGGTTCCTGTATTGTTTATGACCATATTCTGTAAATAATTCTGCTATTAAATTTTTTGACATAACTGGCTTTTCCCATTATTAACGTAGCCTGAGGTCATTGAGAATACATCAGAATCAGAACATCGTAAGGAGTAGAGATATCATACCGAGGCTGCAAAACACCAGATCACCATTAGATGGCAGAACACAGGTAGTTACTCTTATAAACAACCTCAAGGTGTTGAACGTATCTAGTATTCCTTCCTCCCATTTTCCCCACAAAACAACCCTGTGAGGTGGGTTGGGTTGAGAGAGAGGCATGGCAGAGGAAGGATACTGCAAAATCTCCATTCCCAACCCGCTCCAGGGGAAGGATAGTGCAAAATCCCCATTCCCACCCCACTCTGGGGCAGCCAGAGGTGATATTTGCCAGTTCTCTGAACTACTCAAAATTTCCGCTAGCGGTTCTCCGAACTACTCAAAATTTCCGCTACCGGTTCTCCAGAACCTGTCAGAAGCTGCTGGATTTTACCCCTGATGGAGAAGCTACAGCAGCCATAGAAGAGGATGATGAAGAAATGTTGTTACGTCTCTTTTTTTCAGTTTCATCAAAACTTCAAACAGTTGTTGAATGAGTGGTCAGTAAGCGAGGACCATGTTAATTGTAATTGAATCTAGTAGTCATCTAGATTTTCATTGCCCAGGTATGGGAGTCTGAGGAAACCCTGAGATACATAACTGCTTATCTAACAAAGCTAAAATCTATATGGATTGTTATGTACAGGTAGTCCTCAATTTACAACAGTTTGTTTAGTGACCGTTCAAAGTTACAACGGCACTGGAAAAAGTGACTTATGACCATTTTTCACACTTATGACCTTTGCAACACCTCTGCAGGACCTCTCCAGTTGTCATTTGGATGCTTGACAACTGGTCCATGTTTATGAGGGTTGCAGTGTCCGGGGTCATGTGATCACCTTTTGTGATCTTTCTGACAAGCAAAGTCAATGGGGAAGCCCGATTCACTTCATGACCATGTTACTAACTTAACACCCGCAGTGGTTCACTTAACAAATATTAAGCTGGAAAATCTTAAAATGGGACAAAACTCACTTAACAAATTCCTCACTTAGAAACATAAATATTGGGCTCAATTATGGTCGTAAGTTGAGGAGTAGCTGTACATATATGCGTAAACGTTTGTTTAATTTGCTTGTGCCTTCTGGGTTAAGAACGACTGCTTTTACACTGGAAAATTTCCTATAGAG